>NC_089584.1:1194642-1500260 GCF_019320115.1 Miscanthus floridulus
GTGCGCGGCGGCGGTGGTGGAGGCGCGGGGGCCGGCCCGCGAGTGGGCGCGTGGGGAAGGAGATGTGGTTTCGATCGGGAATTTTTTTTTGACAAGATTTCGATCGGGAATTTAGGCTGGCGGCCCGATTTAGGTTTGGGCCCTTTGCCGAGGGCCCAGATCTAGGGCCCTCGACAAAGATTTTTTTTATTTTTTTAAAAAAAATTATTTGCCGAGGGCCACGGGCTAGGCCCTCGGTAATTTTTTTTTGGTTTTTTGAACCCAGTTTTTTTTGTGGGGCTATAATACTTTATTTAAAATTTAATTTTAAAATTTGGGCCAAATTTGACTTTTTTGTATATTTCCTTAATTTATTTCGATTCGTTGATTTTTTCGAATATGTCAAATTTAAACTGCAGGCATGGAATATTGCAATGTAGTGTTTCAAAAAATGTTATTCATGTTAAGTGGTGCATGTTGAGTCCCTATCCACGAAACCTTCTCAATTTTTTACCACAGCCTACACATGCGATAACATGACATCTCGCCAAGTTTCGTGATTTTCGGACTTCGTATGGATTTTATATAATTTTAAAACACTTTTTTGGCAAGTCGGTCGTCATGTTACGCGAAGAAGATGCGCGAAATTTGATGCGAGTTCGTGGATAGGCACTCAACATGCACCAATTAACATGAATAACATTTTTTGAAACACTACATTGCAATATTCCATGCACCTGTAGTTCAAATTTGACATATTCGAAAAAATCAACGAATCAAAATAAATTAAGGAAATATACAAAAAAAAAGTCAAAATTGGCCCAAATTTTAAAATTGAGTTCAAAACAATGTATTGTAGCAATACATTGTTTGGGCCAATTTTTGTGGTGCTACAATACATTGTTTTGAACTCAATTTTAAAATTTGGGCCAATTTTGACTTTTTTTTGTATATTTCCTTAATTTATTTCGATTCGTTGATTTTTTTCGAATATGTCAAATTTGAACTGCAGGTGCATGGAATATTGCAATGTAGTGTTTCGAAAAATGTTATTCATGTTAATTGGTGCATGTTGAGTCCCTATCCACGAACTCGCATCAAATTTCGCGCATCTTCTTCGCGTAACATGACGATCGACTTGCCGGAAAAGTGTTTTAAAATTATATAAAATCCATACGAAGTCCGAAAATCACGAAACTTGGCGAGATGTCATGTTATCGCATGTGTAGGCTGTGGTAAAAAATTGAGAAGGTTTCGTGGATAGGGACTCAACATGCACCAATTAACATGAATAACATTTTTTGAAACACTACATTGCAATATTCCATGCCTGCAGTTCAAATTTGACATATTCGAAAAAAATCAACGAATTGAAATAAATTAAGGAAATATACAAAAAAGTCAAATTTGGCCCAAATTTTAAAATTAAATTTTAAATAAAGTATTATAGCCCCACAAAAAAAACTGGGTTCAAAAAACCCAAAAAAATTACCGAGGGCCTGGCCCGTGGCCCTCGGCAAATAATTTTTTTTAAAAAAATAAAAAAATCTTTGCCGAGGGCCCTAGATCTGGGCCCTCGGCAAAGGGCCCAAACCTAAATCGGGCCGCCAGCCTAAATTCCCGATCAAAATCTTGTCAAAAAAAATTCCCGATCGAAACCACATCTCCCTCCCCACGCGCCCGCTTGCGGGCCAGCCCCCGCACCTCCACCACCGCCGCCACGCACCCCGCCGCCACGCGCCCGTTGCCGCGCACAGCCGGCTGCCCCGAGCCCGGCCGCCCCGCGCGCCCCTCCGCCGCGCACGCACCTTGGCCGCCCCACGCCTCCACCACCGCCGCCGTGCACCCCGCTGTCATGCGGCCACCGCGCGCGCTGATCGGCCCTGCGCGCCCCCACCGCCACGCGCGCACCCCGGCTGCCCCACGCCTCCACCACCGCCGCCGTGCACCCCGCCGCCCTGCGCCCACCGCTGCGCGCCCGGCCGCCCAAAGCCCGGCCGCCCCGCGTGCCCCACCGCTGCGCATGCACCTCGGCCACCCCATGCCTCCACCACCGCCGCCACGCGCCCACCGCTGCGCGCCCCCACCGCCGCGCGTGCACCCCGGTCGCCCCGTGCCTCCACCACCGCCACCACGCACCCTGCTGTCGCGCGCCTGGCCACCCCACGCGCCCCAACGCCCCACGCTCGGCCGCCCAGCATGCCCCGCCACCCCACCAGCACACCGCCCCACCACGCCCAGTGGCGGTCGAGGTCGTGCCCTGCCTCCCTTCCCCATCTCCATCGAGCAAGGGGAGGTCGGCCGCCCCGGCCGGCCCCCCCTCGCCGGCCTTCCCGCCCTGACCCCAACCCCTAGGCCACCCCCATCGTCAGCTGCTGTTGGAGGGGAGAAGGCAGAGGGTGAAGTTGGAGGAAGAAGAGAAGGAGAAGAGGAGAAGGAGGAAGGGGAAGAAAAGGAGAAGGAGGAAGGGGAAGAGAAGGAGAAGAAGAGGAAAAGGAGAGAAGATAGGGAAGAGGGGGAGAGGAGTACTCCAACACCGCTCGACCTCACCGGAGAAGAAAGTGACCCCCGCACCGCGACGCCCAACTCCACCGCAACCCTAGGTAAAACTCTCGTTGTCGGCCTTCGTGCCGTATGTGGTTGTGTGGGCCTTCGTGCCGTAAGTTGATATGAGGGCCTTCATGACGTTGTGGTTGTCGGCCTTTGTGCCATTGTGAATATCGGCCATCGTGTCGTTTTTTTGCAGTTTTGGAAACCTCCCCGTATAGGGGAGGTGCTGCCAAAATTTTGAACAAACAATAACCTATTGTCTTTTTTATGCAGGAGAAGAGTACGTCGGAGGGGACCCAGAGGACCCCGATCGTCTTCATCGACGTCGTGGTTCTGCCTGCACTGCGTCGCCTCACCACTGCGTCGATTCGCCACTGCCCCGCTAGCCTTACTTCACCGACACCCTAGGTATAAATAACCTCTTTTTACGCATGTATGTCGTAGCCCGCGCGTAACCTAGTTAGGCGTCTCCTGTCCAAAAGAGATACGGTCGTAGGTATGCGGATCTTTGCGTATCTGCGACCGTATCTGTTTCAGATTATCCATGTTTTTTGGACAGCCCGTGGATGCGTAGATGGGTTAGTTTCCATGGTCCGCTTTGGTCCGAGAAGGAGTTTCAGCAACACCTCCCAGTTGTTCTCTAGATACACACTCTCCCTTGCAGGATGTGTATCAGGAGAACAACGGGGAGGTGCTGCTGAAATTATGTCTCAGAGAGGAGCGGAGCATGGAAACTGACCTCATCTACGCATCCGCGGGTGGGATTAGGACCTATCCTCACCTATTAGACAGTAGGAACACCGCGTAGATGCAATTGATGGTCACAATACTCTATGATGTAAATGTTAAAGGATGGAGGACCATCAGTGGATGTACACGGGCTGGAGAAGCAGGAGTGACTACGACTATGAATGGGTGAAGGGGATAGATGGTTTCTTGAAACATGCATTTGGCCCAGGAGCAGGAGGACATTCTCTAGTTTGGTGTCCCTACAGCAAATGTGACAACAGGAGAAAAGTAGACAAGAAGACCATGGGTAGACATCTTGTGTTCAATGGTTATACGCCTGGCTACCAGCAGTGGATCTACCATGGTGAAGTAGATCGTATAAGAGTGGAGGTGGTGAGACCATGCCTCGAGGCTTTTGATGATGATGTCGGGGTAGTAGACATGCTAGATGACGCCCACCAAGCTTACTTCACTAAACGACGTGAGAAGGAGGAGATGGAGGAATCCGCAAAGGACTTCTACAAAATGTTGGACTCGGCACAGAAACCCCTTCACGAGCGTACAATGATTTCTTAGCTGGATGCGATTGGACGCGTAATGGGGTTGAAGGCCGAGTTAAACCTAAGTCGAGAAGGCTTCAATAAGATGTTGGCCGTGTTTGGCACCATGCTACCGAAGAAGCACACTTTTGCCGACGAACTTGTACAAGGCAGAGAAACTCCTTCGTATGCTTAAGATGCCGTATGACAAGATACATGTTTGTCCGAAGGGGTGCGTCCTATTTAGGAAAGAACACAAGGATGCAAATTACTGTCCGAAGTGTAAATCCTCTAGGTACCAGGAGGTAGACTCTGGTGATGGTCAGAAGAAGCAGCTTCCGATCCCCGCGAGAGTGCTACGACACCTTCCTTTCCTATAGAGGATCCAATGGCTATTCATGACTAAGGAATCCGCAAAACAGATGACATGGCACAAAGATGGCAAACGGTACAATCCTAGGAAGATGGTACATCCGTCTGATGCTGAAGCATGGACGTATTTCAATGACAAACATCATGATAAAGCAGCTGAGGCCTATAATGTACGTGTCGCGCTAGCAACAGATGGGTTCAATCCTTATGGAATGATGGCTGCCCCATACACATGCTGGCCTGTTTTTGTTATCCCCCTCAATCTCCCTCCTGGCATCTCCTTTTAACGGCATAACGTATTCTTGTTGTTGATAATTCCTGGACACTCGGGAAGTAATATGGGTGTATTCATGGAGCATGTGATTGATGAATTGATCCACGCTTGGGAGAAGGGGGTATGGACATACGATCGAGCTACAAAGACAAGCTTCAAAATGCACGTTTGGTACCACTACTCCCTGCATGACTTCCTGGCGTATGGGTTATTCGCCGCCTGGTGTGTTCACGGGAAGTTCCCATGCCTAGTATGCAAGGAAGCCATGAGGTTCATTTGGTTGAAGAAGGGTGGCAAGTATTCGTCGTTCGACCAGCATCGTCAGTTCCTCCCTCTAGACCATGAATTTAGAGAAGACATCAAGAGCTTTATGAAAGGTGTCAAAGTGACAGACCCTAAACCGCACTTGAGGACTGGTGCCGAGGTTCGTGTTCAGATAGATGCTCTCGTGCCCAATGAAGAAGGTGGTTTTGTGGGATATGGTGAGGAACATATGTGGACTCATAAATCCAGCTTGACGAGGCTCCCCTATTTCGATGACCTTCTTCTGCCACATAACATTGATGTAATGCACACTGAAAAGAATATCGCCGAGGCACTTTGGGGAACTCTCATGGACACTGACAAGTCTAAGGACAACGTTAAGGCTAGAGTGGACCTAGTGACGTTGTGCGATAGATCAAATCAAGCGATGCAGCCTCCTAGTGGCTGAAAGAGTAGCGTGTCAAGCGTAGCATTCGCGGCGTCCTCAATGCTAACGCTACTCACGTTACCATTGTGGTTACCGTTGTAAACGACTTCTCAACTTAATAAAAAATGCGCCAATGGGCGTGTTCAGAAAAGAAAAGACACGTTGAAAGAGCATCGGCAGGCTCGTATTCTTATTATAAGATGATGAGCAAATAGGAAAATATGCATCTTACGAGATGATTAGCATATGGACCCTTGAATTTAGTAACAGTAGTAAGATCATGTCCGGTAGCGCCTGTGGGGGTATGGCTCCCGGTACCCATAAGGCAAGACATAGGCCGTGCCCCAAAGGTAGCCCAGCCCACAAATCAAGGCGTGTACTGCAAGACTACATGGAGATGTGATTTATTATATAATACCAGATAGGATATTTTCCTTGAACCATTAGCCTGTTCGCTTGCTCGTAAACGATCGTAAATTTCCAGCTAGAAATAGTGTTTTTCTCTCACACAAAACCAGCCAGCAGTAAATAATCCATGATCGTTTACGGCCTCCCGAACAGGCCGCATACCCCTCCAGAGTATATATGGAGAGACAGGGGTCCCCTAGACGGGTTATATCGAATCTGATACACAGTCAATACAAAATAACAGAGCACAGGGTATAGAGTGTTACGTCAAGCTGACGGCCTGAATCTGTATAAATCATGTGTCTTGTGTCTATGTCACCATCCGGTTCCTATTACGCGCACCTCTACCGATTCATCTACTACCGTGGGCATACCCCTTGGTACACTGTCGACCATATTTCGTCGACAATGGCACGCTAGGTAGGGGGGTGTGCTGATTCCATGGCGAGCTAGATAGTCTATTTCCCGAGGTCCATGATCCTTCCCGCGCCAGGTCAAACATTCACGGTCGGATCTATGACCTGGATCATCAACGCCAACGGCGTTGGGGAAATCGTGGAGGTGGTGCAGAATCACCCTGCGCCGATCGTGCCAACATCTACAATGACATCTCCGATCTCGACGCATCGCCACTGGGTTAGGAGATCCATCAGCAATGTTGATCTGATCGCATCCATCGATCGGATCACAGACCGCATAGGGAATGTCTGCTCCTCATGGATTCGATCTTAGATCAATCTAGAGCAAGCGACGAATTTCCTACACTCCAAGGTCACCATGCCACTAATGCCGAGCACCCTGCTCGTGCACGTCGTCTGAGGTGGAAAGATGAAGATTTGGTGATCACGGCAACTTCAGAAGGGCCGACCACTTGAAAGGTCATTGTGTGGTTTTGATAATTGAGTGACAACCTAGGTAGACTAATTGTATTTTTGTGAGATACATAGGTGATTAGTCCATAGGTACATGTGTGTGAAAATGGCTTGGAGATGTTGCAAAGCTCACACATGTGATGATGAAGGAGCTCATTGCAAATGAGACATGACATTAAGTCATGTGATCAAGGTGGAGAAGATCAAGACATGACTTGGCTTGATGGACCGGTTGCAAGCGTGAAGGGCAAGTTGGAGGTTTTGGAGCGATGGACCACGTAGCGGTGAAGCTTAAGTAAGACTTAGCACCGATGGACGAAGGCAATGGTGAAAAGCAAGTGAAGTCAAGATCGATGAACCAATATGATCACGTGATGATATGAAGTGGATCATATCATTGTTGATTGTGTTGGTGCATGTGTTGCATCGACATTGGAGGAGATGGAATGGAATGCGTAGGGCAAAGGTATAACCTAAGTCATTTCATTTCACCGGTCATAGGTGTGTAGAGAAGTTTATGACCGGGTTTAGGATAGATGGCCGTACTATCAAGAGGGGCAAACTTGTTTGCGTATCGGTCATCTAGTGTCACTCGAGTGATCTAACTTCGCATCATCGCTAGGATTGAATGGCGTGGCAAGTTGAGTGGCTAATCTTTTGGAAAATGATTATGAAAATGCTAACACACATACACACGGTGGTGTTCACTTGGTGGCGTTGGCACATTTACAAAGGAGATGAAGTTGGAGTTGATATGGATCAACTCGGTGAAGGAACGGGGGCAAGGGTTTGAAACTCCACCGGCGCCCTATATAGAAAAGACAGGGTCTCATAGGAGTGGACCGAACGCTAGTCACGTGGTGACCGGACACTGGGGTCCTACGTCCGGTCAGTGGCAGCAGAGAGCGCGTAGGCATCAGTCTTCGACCGGACGCTTCCGCTAAAAGTGACCAGATGCTAGCACGGTGTGTCCGGTTAGGCTGACGTACGGTAATGTAGGCGACATAGAGAAGTTAGAGAGGACTGGATGCTGATGCTGCATCCGATCATGACCGACCGAACGCGTCCGGTCATGACTGGATGCTTACTGGAAACGACCAGATGTTGGTGTTGGTGCGTCCGGTCACTTTGAGCAGCTGCGTTCGGTCGTCACTTGACCGTTGAGATCGAGTGACTGTGTTTGAATGGAGTCAACATGTGGTGAGCATCCGTTGACCGGACGCTTAGGTCCTGCATCCGGTCGATATGACCGGCGTGTCCGGTCGTCCCGAGTTTTGCCCAGTGAAGGGGTAACGGCTAGTTTAGCCCGTGGGGCTATAAATAGAAGTGGGTCTCAGCCATGGCTGGTGCTGAGCACCTTGGGGGACTTTGTGTCCATGCTTAAGAGTGCTTGGGAGCCCTCCATCTCACATATGCTTGATAGTGATCATCCGGTTGTGTGAGAGAGCGATTCTAGTGCGATTGCATCGTGAGGTTCCATCGAGTGGCACTAGGTGATCGAGTTGCAAGCCAGTGGTACTTATTACTCTTGGAGGTTGCCACCTCCTAGATGGCTTTATGGTGGTCTCTATCGAAGCCCGCAAGAAGCTTGTGCGGTGCTCCGGAGAAGAGCTTTGTGAGGGGCATTGTGCTCGCCCCGTGGGAGCCGCGAAGAGTAAGTCTAGTTGAGCGTGTTATTGAGCTACCCTCACTTTTAGGGTAGGTTCTTGTGGTGCCCGATGTGTGGGCTTGGCGGCTATGCCAATTAGCCGCTGAACCACCAAGTGAGCGGTCGACACAATAGGGATGTAGCGTGTTGGCAAGCACGTGAATCTTAGGAGAAAATCACCATGTCAACCTTATTCTTTCCGTTGGTTTGCAATCCCTTTACACAAGCTTGTGATTACTTTTATATACATTGTGCTTGTGTAGTTGCTCTTGTAATTAGTTAGCTTGTGTAGCTCACTAGTTACCTTCTTGCTTGTGTAGCATAGAAGTAGCTCCCTTGCGTGGCTAATTTGGTTTGTGTAACCATGATAGTCACATTGCTTAGTTTATGTAGCTAAGTATTTGCACTCTCTAATTTGGCATTGGTTGCCTTGTTATTGAGCATTGTTAGTGAGCATTAGGTGGCTTTGTGCTTTTGCTTACTAGCATGTGTAGGAGCTCCCTTGTTACTTGAAGTACTAGTGGCATAGGTTTGTGTAACTTTGCTTCTAAAATTGGTTAGGTGAGCTATAGCTAGCTCAACACCTTTGTTGCTTAATTAGTATCTTTAGAAGGTGGTAGAGAACATAGATAGAGGGGTGTAGTCTTGGCTAGACCGATAGTTTTAATTCTACATTTGTTTCGGTTAGCCGACGCGATTAATTTTAGAAAGGACTATTCACCCCCCTCTAGTCTGCCATCTCGACCTTACACCACTCCCCGCCCCGACGGAGAGCATGCCAAATCCCTATTATTTTAGGTTGGTGGGTATAGGTCTGATTTGTTAGGACGCCATGCACCATCTTTTCGCCGACCATGCCAAGCGCAGCCACGTCAACGACCTCTATCAGATCGACTTCCCTGAGGCCGACCAGCCTGCGCCAATGGTAAACATAGTGTAAATCCGAACAGATCTCCCGGATGACACGCTTCATACAATCCTAGAGGAAAGCCCCGAGCCATACTCCAAGGGTTCAACCAGTAGCTGCCCACCTTTCCCTCTAGGCTTTGGGAAAGAGCTTTTCATGGTTAGCCACGACAATGTTGCTATCAATGGAGAAACTAGTGTCCAGCGTCGTGAGCGCAAAGCCAGGAACACTGATCGCCAACGACGTCACAATGAAGAAGCAAAAAACGCCGCCCAAGCTGCCAGAGGTGACCCGCCACCTCTCGCTCATAATCTCCAACAAGAGTTCCTCATGGTGGATAACTAGCAAGTGGAGCAGACGCCAAGCGCCAATCTGGCTGTGGCCACCCATGAGTTGGCTAGACTCCCACCAACGCCGGAGGTACTCAAGATCCAAACGCTACTTAAAGTAGCTCCGGTCTAGGTCCACGATATCCGAAACCTAGCTCTGTCCTTTTCGACAGCGTCCACACGTAGTCGTAACCCCTGTGGTTCTCACCATAATGGGGGGAATCATTACCACAGCGGCCAGATCGTCCAAGGGGGATCTAGGGGCAATGTTGCCATCAATCCTGGATCATAAGGACCATGAAATCAACGTGGCCGACCAGCTCGTGATGCCAACCAGGAGGTTAATCAACCCCTGCGCGATGACACCCGCGATCGTATCAATGCCAATCTCGATGCTTGCCATCGCATTGAGAACAGTCGTGCCCAGCGGCATCGAGCAGAACTCCAACACTGACAGGAGTTTGACGACCAACATGGCAACCCCATCGGCCTCTGACCACTCCCCGTTGTCGAGCCAATGGGACCTCGCCCCTTCATAGCAAGGCTGCGAGCTGTACAGTGGCCCATAGGCTTCATGGTCTTTGGGATCGATCCCTATGACGGCAAGGCTAATCCCGAGCAGTGGATGTAGCTCTACGAGATCGACGTACATGCTGCCGGGGGAAACAACAATGTAATGGCAAACTATCTGCTTGTTATGCTCTTCCAATCTACTAATAATTGGCTTTATGGGCTTAGGGGAGGACTCCATCGAATCTTGGGATGATCTTAAGAGAGTTTTTATCAAGAATTACATGGCAATGTGTCAGTAGCCTAGTATGAAGTATGATCTAGAGAAACTCCATCAGACGTCTAGGGAACCTTTGCAAAGCTACATCAAGCGTTTTTTGGAAACGAGGAACACCATCCCTAATAGAGGGGACAGTGAGGCCATCTCCGCTTTCACCAAAGGACTCCATCACCATCAGGAGTTGTGCTCCAAACTTTACCACAAGAGGCCACAGACCATTGATGAACTCCTCAAGCTTGCAAACTCATATGTAGACTTCGAAGAAGCTGATCAGTAGTTCAAGGACAATGTTGCTCATGCTTCCCTCTCGGATCGCCACCCATGTTGTGATGATGATCATCACAAAGAATGGCATTATGAAGATCGTGGCAGGCGCTATGATGATCGTGAATGCTGTCATAATGATTGGCTAGAGGGATCAAGGGCTGCACAGCCACGTCGTCGCCGACCAAAAAACTTCATCAATAATGTAGAGCAGCCACGCGCTAAGCACAATTTCAAAGTTGCCTACGAAAAGCTCCTTGATGGTCCATGCCCAATTCACAAGGACAACAAGCACAACACGCGGCAATGCTATGGCATGGCCAAAGCTTTTTGTGATAAGGAGTAGAAACAGCAGCGACGCAAGGACGATGAGTCAGATGACGGCAAGGGGGAGGAACGTCCTAAGGAAGTAGGACCCACTTTCCAAGATGCCAACAAGACTGTCGCCATAATATTCGGAGGGTACACCACCTTCGAGAGCAAACACTAGCAGAAACTCACCGCTCGACAGGTCATGTCGATCACCAAGTATGACACGGTCATTGATCCTAAATATCTAGATTGGTTAGAGTACCCTATCACCTTCAGTAGGGCTGACTAGTGGGTGGATATCCCATACACAGGGCATTTCCCACTCGTGTTGGATCCCACCATCCGCAACATGTTGTTCAAGAAGGTCCTCATCGATGGTGGGAGTGCCCTTAATCTCCTCTTCGTCAGAGCCCTGACTGAGTTAGGCCTCACAAAGGACGATCTCATCCCTGTTGATTCTCCATTATGGGGGGATTGTACCTGGCAGAGTGTCCCAACCTTTGGGGTAGATCACCTTGCCAATCTAGTTTGGCACCGCCGACCACTTCCGTACTAAGTACGTGAACTTCTTCATGGCAGATTTTGATACCGCCTACCATGCCATCCTTGGCCGACCAGCTCTCGCCAAGTTCATGGTCGTGCCTCATTATGTCTACCTGGTGTTGAAGACCCTGATGGAATAGGGCGTTCTCACCCTGCGTGCCAACGTCTCCACCACCTATGACTATGAAAGAGAAGGACTCACCATCGCCGAAGCAATCGACATCTCAGCTAGAATGGAGGCTTGCATCGTTGACTCCAAGAAGGTCCATACATTGTCAAGGTAGTTACCCCACTAGGGTCATATATGTTCTGTGATCAAGACGATGTAGACATCCCTAACTCCTGGCACATCAAACACCTCAGACGTTTCTATCCTTGAGACGTCCTACTAAGATATATATCCCTTATGTATTTATGCATTTCAATAATGATTTTCTCTATGATGTTTTCTCCATTTGTTGTTTTCTCCATAATTTTCCTCAAATTATCTTTTATATTTCTCCATGCTAAACATCTTTAAGATGACGTATACTATCGCCATTAAAATCGAACGGCACCCTTGCCTCGGTCGAACACGCTCAAGGGCTTCGCCTCCCCACGAGAATTGACTCTACTAGGCTCCAATTACACCCATTTGCCTATGACTCTGCGTAGCCACCGAGCCGCCATGCCACCGAGCCACCAAGCGAGCTGCTAAGTGAGCCGCTTGAGTCGTAAGCAAGCCGCACTGCGTTGACCAGTCATGTTTTCATTTGTGTTATCCAGAAGCAGCCTTGTCTTCAACTTAGCACCAAAACATGCATGAGCAGTAGCGCCCTGCATCATGAGCGGGCGGTAGTGGCTCCTCGGTGATGCCCATATTCCTAAGCGTGTACAAGAATCTTGGGATAGAATGCCCCACACATTTCACCATGGTATAGTGCTTAGCACTCTTCATGTTCTCCAATTTTGTCACGGTATAGTGCTCTCCATGTTCTCCAATTTCACCATGGTATAGTGCTAAGCACTCTCCATGTTCTCCAATTTTGCCATGGTATAGTGCTAAGCACTCTCCATTTTCTTCAATTTCGCCATGGTATAGTGCTTAGCACTATCCATGTTCTCCAATTTCGCCATGGTATAGTGCTAAGCACTCTCCATGTTCTCCAATTTCGCCACGATATAGTGCTTAGAACTCTCCATGTTCTCCAATTTTGCCATGGTATAGTGCTTAGCACTCTCCATGTTCTCCAATTTTGCCATGGTATAGTGCTAAGCACTCTCCATTTTCTTCAATTTCGCCATGGTATAGTGCTTAGGACTCTCCATGTTCTCCAATTTCGCCACGGCATAGTGCTTAGCACTCTCCATGTTCTCCAATTTCGCTACGGTATGTGCTAAGCACTCTCTATTTTCTCCAATTTTGCCACGGTATAGTGCTTAGCACTCTCCATGTTCTCCAATTTTGCCACGGTATAGTGCTAAGCACTCTCCATGTTCTCCAATTTCGCCACGGTATAGTGCTTCACACTCTCCATGTTCTCCAATTTCGCAATAGTATAGTGCTTAGCACACTCCATGTTCTCTAATTTTGCCATGGTATAGTGCTAAGCACTCCCTATGTTCTCTAATTTCGCCATGGTGTAGTGCTTAGCACTCTCCATGTTCTCCAATTTCGCCATGGTATAGTGCTAAGCACTCTCAAAAATTCTCCACGGTCAATTGCTAAGTATTGTCTCCATTTTGAAGTTCTCAACACTCTCCAAATTTTACTCCTTTGTCCAGTGCTAAGCATGGGGATTTTGTCCTTTATATAAATATGAATAAACTCCAAATAAACATAAACTGCTCTACAGGATATAAAATTCACCGATACATTGCTCCTAATAAACTCCGCTCTATTTTCTTCATCACCGAGTTCATATATTTTATTTTTAAATCATGTACTACCCATCCTACATATTTGTATTGCAGGATCATTGTCTAGGTGGTTGCACCATCTGGCCTTTGGATTTCTCCACCGATCAACTGGTCGGACTGCTAGGTTCATGACTTCGTCGTCGACCAGTTGGTTAGATTATTCTACGTTCACTTCTACTCGGTGCTCACTTCGTAGCTGACCAGTTGGTTGGGTTGCTCAGTACTTGATTCTTTGCCAACCAACTGGTCGGATTGTCTGTCGCTTCATCGTTAGTTACGCTTTGGGCTCGCCAGCTAGGCTGGGGACTTCGTCTATCGATTCGCCTGATGGCTTACTACGTTTTGCCAACGTTGCATGTCATGTGTGATATCAATGTGTTCCATGCTGTCCAGATCAGGGCGCTGATCCTGGGCGGCGTGTCAGGGGCTTTTATAAGTATATCTATCGTAGCAATCTAGTGTTAAGCACTTTCCGTTTTCTCCACATTTTACTGCTCGATATTATCAAGTTTTACTCCATATGCCTAGTACTAAGTGTCTTCTTCACCTACTGTCAGGCTCGGGGACTACAATGTATATATTACACCTTGCGGTGCATGTATAAATACTAACATCCTCTTTGACTAAGTCATGGATGATGATCATCTGACTTCGTCAACAAAGCCTAAGTGTGTACACTTCACCTAAGGTCGATGTCTCTGGCAAGCTCCGCCGATGTTTTCTTCGTCGATCAACTGGTCGGACTGCTAGGTTCATAACCTTTGTCGCCAACCAGCTGGTCGGATTGTTCGACGCTCACTTCTACTTGGCGCTCACTTCACCGCCGACCAGTTGGTTAGGCTACTCGGTTCTCGATTCTTCACCAACCAACTAGTCAGATTGTTTGTCACTTCATCGCCGGCTAAGCTGGGGACTCCTCGGCGTTCGGATTCTTCATGCAAGAGTCACCAACTAAGCTGGGGACTCCCTTAGCGGTCGGATCTTGCTACGTCTCATCGGTGTGCTATCAACTTGCTCCATGTTGTTTGGATCAGGGTGCTGATCTTGGGTAGCACGTCTAGGGTCTTGATACGCACATGTCAGATGATGTCGACAAGCTTTCAGATTTATTTTCTTTGACCCTGCTACAAGATCTATTCTTCATCTTCCAGCAGGCTTAGGGGCTAAGTGGCTACACTTCACCTAGCAGTGAATGTAGTGCTCTTTTCTTGATTTACCCTCCTTATTGACTAAATTATGGATGATTCCTCGCAAACGAAGTCTAAGTGGCTACACTTCGTTTGAAGAATTTTTCAATTTAATCTTGAGCCCCTTATATCCTTCCGGCAAGTCTTACTTGGTTAAGTCCGAGATCGATTAACCTGTTAAACTGGTCGGCTCCTACTTTCACTGCTCAAGTCACCAGTTAAACTGGTCGGCTTCGACTTCCATCGCTCGAATCACTGGTTAAACTGATAAGCTTCACGTCAAACTGCTCGGACTTGTTCAAGACAGCGTTGCTCAAAGGATACAAGGCGCTCGGGGACTAGCTGTGGGGATATGACCCCGGTACCCACAAAGACAAGACATGGGTCGCGCCCCAAAGGTGGCCCAGCCCACAATATCAAGGCATGCACCGCAAGACTACATGAAGATGTGATTTATTGTATAATACTAAATAGGATATTTTTCTTGTAACCCTACCCCTCTAGAGTATATAAGGAGAGGCAGGGGTACCCTAGACGGGATATATCGAATCTAATAAACAATCAATACAAAATAACAGAGCACATGATGTAAGGTGTTACGTTAAGCTGATGGTCTGAACCTGTATAAATCTTGTGTCTGTGTCACCATCCGGTTTCTATTACGCGCACTTCTACTGATTCATCTGTAGACATACCCCTCGGTAGACTGCCGACCATATTTCGTCGACAGCGCCTCCATTGTCGCCAGTACAGGGCAGCCACAAGCCACGGCAGCATGGGTGGGACAACCCGGCATCGAGATCACGATGGGCACGCCTACCCCTAGCGACGTGACACCCACGTCAAGTGAGGCTTCTCAGCGTCTCGCATTGTTCACCGAGGAGGTGCAGCACAAGCAAAAGTCGTCATTAATCGTCAGTCCACCAAGGCAGAAGGTGGCAACCACGAAACGCCCCCTGCCAATCAGGAGCAGACGGATTGCCACCCAACCGTTGACGCACATACCGACCGTCAAGTGGGGCAAGGTGCTACTCACGAAGAAGATGGGCATCGTGCCGCCGACAGCACCAGTTTCATCAGCGTCCAAGGGAGCATACGACGCCATATTCACGGGGAACTTAACGTCGAGCCAAGTTGCAGCCTTCGACGAGCTGTTTCCAGCGACCAACAACAGGCTGGTAGAAAAAACAACGTGCTCTTCTCGGATGCCGGAGTTGGATCGCGTAACCAGTAGAGGAGGCGCCCAAGTTCGTAGGTTGGAGCACTGCTCTTAGCTCGGTTGTACACCTTTTATGTGATATCGATATTCGAAATTGTATACTAGGACGGTCTAGCCTACGGCTATAAGACCTATTAGAGCGCTCCTCACAAGCGCGTCATTTGTATGGTTCAATCCTTGCGCAAATCTTTTGCGAGAGAAAAGAAAGATCATGTCCGGTAGCGAGGAGGAAAAAGTGGAGAAAAGACGTGCGGGGCAACGGCGACCACGCAATGAAACAACGGCAACACGTCGCTCGCGTGGCCTACATAATATATATATATATATATATATATATATATATATGGTGCATGGGAACAAGACAAGCGATGATAGCACATAATGCATGATCGGTAGTTTTTTTTTCTTTTTTGCGAAGGCATGATGGTATATATGTACAAATTAAAGAATATTAGTTGTTGTAGGCCAACAAACCAACAAAGCAAAGCTAATCAGGGGATGGATGGATGATGGATCGGAGGGGACTGCCACCTAACTGATCGTCCATGCCTGCTTTTATATATATAATAATGTTATTAGTAAGAGATATAGCTAGATAGTAAGTATCATCATCGCCATCATCAGCGGGGAGAAAGCTAAGAGAGAATCAGAAATGGAGCTAGCAGATCGAGAGAACAGCAGTAGTACAGACCGGAGGAGACACGGTACGGTGTACCACGACACTACAAGACACATGACATGCATGGCTCTACCGAATTCAGGAGCTTTGCCAGAGTGCCGGGGGCACTCGATGAAGACCTAAAAATACTCGGCAAAGGGTTACACTCGGTAAACGACACTCGGCAAACCCTTTAACAGCAAACACTAGTTTGCCGAGTGTTTTTTGTCGGACACTCGGTAAAGACGTTGCTGAGTGAAAAAAAACACTCGGCAAATTTTTTTTCAAAAAATAAATAAAAAAAGGCAAACAATTTTTCAGAAAAAAAAACAAGCCGCCGTCTTCTCCTCGCCGCGATGCCACCAAGCCGCACCACCACCACGCCCAGGCCGCCACCACGCCGGGGCCGGATCTGGTGGAGGCGGTGGAGGAGCGCCGCCGGGAAAGGGAGGGGGGAGGGCGCCGCCGCGCCGGGAGAGGAGGGCCGCGCGCCAGATCCGGACACGCGCCGGGGCCGGATCCGGCCTCCCCGTGCGCCACCGTCGCCGGATCCGCCCGCGCCGGGGCCGGATCTGGTGGAGGCGGTGGAGGAGCGCTGCCGGGAAAGGGAGGGGGGAGGGTGCCGCTGCGCCGGGAGAGGAGGGCCGAGCGTCGGGGCCGGATCTAGCCTCCCCTTGCGCCATCGTCACCGGATCCGCCCGCGCCAAGGTCGGATCTGGTGGAGGCGGTGGAGGAGCGCCGCCGGGAAAGGGAGGGAGGAGGGTGCCGTCGCGTCGGGAGAGGAGGGCCGCGCGCCAGATCCGTCCGCCCGTCGAGAGAGGAAGGGGGGAAGGCGCCACTGCCGGGAAAGGGAGGGGGAGGGGGCCGCCGCCGGATCTAGGGAAGGAGTGGAGGGGCCGTCGGCGGGGAGAAGGGGAGGGGGCGGCGTGGCGCGTGCGCGTGCGCGTGTGCGGAGAAGGGGAGGGGCGGCGCGGCGCGTGCGCGGAGAAGGGGAGGGGGCGTGCGGGCGCGGCGCGGGAGAAGGGGATGCCGCGTGCGGGGAGAAAAGGGGGGGGGGGGCGTTATATTTGGAGTTTTGCTTTGCCGAGCGGCGGATGGGAGGCACTCGGCAAATCTTGTTTTTTATTTTTTTTTTCTAGCTCTCTTTTACACAGTAAGTAGTTTGTTTCCTTTGCCGAGTGTCCTAGATCTGGGCACTCGGCAAAGTTTTTTTTTATTTTTTTCTTCTCTTTTTTTCCAGAAAAAATATTTTTATTTCTTTGCCGAGTATTCTAGATCTGGGCACTTGATAAAGTTTTTTTTATTTTTTTTCTCCTTCGTTCCTAGAAAAAAGATTTTATTTATTTACCGAGTGTAAAAAAACACTCGGCAAACTTCTTTTTTACCGAGTGTTTTTTTAACACTCGACAAACCTAATATTTGCCGAGTGTTTTTTTTTAGTATTTTTAGTGCAGCACTCGATAAATAGCTTGTTTGTCGAGTACCCGAGAGAATATATTCGGCAAATATAAAAACGCTCGGTAAATTTAACGTTTACGATAGCGGTGGCGTGGACAGTCGATCCAGAGACGTCTCCACTCTCCAGTGATTCAGCTCATGATATGTGTCCTACGTCGCGCGCGCGCTCTCTCTCTCTGCCGGCCGGCCCACCCTGTACTACCCCTCCTGAGTTTCTCCGGTCTCTCTTTGCATTTTGCGTTTGGGTATACATATAGTTTTAAAAAAGAAATCGTTTTTTTCAAAAAAAAAATGATATGGTGGCTGCTACGTAGCTGTATACCTCAATGTTGAGTCATGCCATACTAAGTGGTTTATTCTGTAGGCATTTTGAGTTACGATAATTACTATATTAATTTAAGAGATTACAGTAACTCCATACTAAGTGGTTTATTATAACGTTATGGTAAATATCTCCGTGTGTTATAATAACCCAACTATGATAAATATGTATTGATATTATCGTAAATTAGTATATAAAATTATCGTAAATGGAGGTGGCCACGGAATAACTTATTTTGTAGCTGGCTACTGAATACACTCTCCCTATAGAACTACTATCCTATAGCTAGCTACAAAATAACTTATTCTGTAGCCACTTTGAGTTACGATAATTACTATGTTAATTTACGAGATTATAGTTGAAGGGACCGTGACGCCTAAGAGGAGGGGTGAATTAGGTAACTTAAAATTCTAACTCTAAACTATGGTCTCTTTTTCTAACCTTAGCAAAACCTATGCAATAGATAAACTATCTAGATGTGCAACTATGGTTTTACTAGTGTGTTGCTATCTCTGCCGCAAACGAAGTAAAGTAATCAATGTAAATGCGGAAGCTAAAGAGCAAGGTAGAGATATGCAAACTCCCGTCGATGTCTCCGTTATTTTTACCGAGGTGTCGAGAAACGCGCAAGCTTCCCCCTAGTCCTCGTTGGAGCCCCTCGCAAGGAATCCCTCACAAGGGCCAAGCTTCCGGTCGGATAACTCCGTGGATAGCCTCAGGCCTTCCCCACGCGCAAGTGGGTCTTCGATGTGCCTCTCGGCAAGCCTCTTCCGGATGCTCCCCGCCGTCTTCACTATCAAGCTTCCAGCCGAAACGCCACGGGCCTTGTTCCCTCCGGTATACGGTGGCGGTCACACCACAAACACAGTTGATGTGATCTCGCAAGACTTTAAGCCCCTCTGATGTACAACACTTGTGCTCGCAAGCACGGGGTGGCAAGAGGCATGCAAACCTCACTAAACACTAGACAAACACCTAGAGCAAGCGCATAAGCGGTGGTCTAATCAACCTAAGCACTTCGTAAAGTACTTATGCTAATCACCTAATAAAACACTAAGCACTATGCATGTGGAGATCACTAAAATGGTGTACCAACACCCTTGGTATGTTTTCTCAGCTCCACTTGTGTCAAATGGCCGGTTGGGGGTTATATTTATAAGCCCCACTGAGAAAGTAGCCATTGGTGTCGAATTCCCGCGAAACTGCTACTGACCGGACGCTGAATCGTCTTGACCGGACGCGTCCGGTCGTCCCGACCGTTGAGTCGGCAAAATACTGATCGGACGCTGGCAAGCGTCCGGTCGCCTGCCACCGAATGCGTCCGGTCGCAGATTTGCCGCTCTGGAACCTCTCTGTACTTGATCGGATGCTGTTGTCCTACGTTCAATTGGTTGCCGCCAGCGTCCGGTCCAGTGTCCGGTCGCCTGTTTGCCGAGCCACTTGTCCAGCGTCCGATCGCAGCGTCCGGTTGCTTGTCCAGCGTCCGGTCCTGCATTCGGTCACCACAGTGAGCTTATTTCTTCACAATCTTGCGTACGACTTGGTTCCAATCTTCATGCTTGGACTTTGCTTGATCTCTTGGGTCTTTTCTTGTGCTCCTAAGGTCTTGCTTGAGGTGTTGATCATTGGATCATCACGTCGTCTTCGTCCAAGTTACGTCTTGCACCCTATTGAACTACAAAACAAACACTTGCAAATTCATTAGTCCAATTTGGTTGTGTTGGTCATCAAACACCAAAATCCAAAGTAAATGGGCCTAGGGTCTATTTTCCTTACAATCTCTTCCTTTTTGGTGATTGATGCCAACACGACCAAAGCAAGCAAATAATAAAAATTCTGGAAGTTAAAAACTACCTACTTGCTAGGATGCAATGCAAAGGGCAAGATTATATGATACTAATTGACAGATACCAATTAAAAGTTTACTTAAAATCTTGTCTTGCCCTTACAAATATCCCCGTGTGATATTATGGATTACTACAAATTTTACCATTACTTAGACTAATCCATAATCCACTTTCCTCCCTTTCTAGGACCATTACAACTTGTAGACATCAACTTGATGCTTGCCTTTGGTCCTTCAAATTCTTCCCCTTTGGCATCAAACACGGAAAAGGAAGACCTTAGTAGCACAAGGGAGGGTCAAATTTTGTGATCCTTTGTGTATAGAGTGAGATGGATCACAAAATTTGACTCTCACATTATATAGACTAAGCTCCCCCTAAATATATGCATGCATATGGTAGAAAGCAAAGCATATGCATAATTAGCAATTTATTGTACAAGAGAGTTAAATCTATATAATGAATGGAGAAAGCATATAAATATGAAAAGAAAGGACCAACATGATGATGCCAATTGAAGAATAATGCTTAACTCCGGGGACTCCAATTTCCTTACAATGAGACTACTACACATGTGATAGGTTTAAAAAAAATGATACTATTTGAACAAGTGTTAGTCTCAAAGCATCCAAGTTATAGAATTACTCCCCCTAAATATGTGCACACAAATGTGGAACACTGTGTAGGAATCATGCACATTGATTTTAGAATCAAAATACCACTTGAAAGATGACTTCTCATGAATGTGAGAATCATTTTCAAAAATGATATTCGGGAGAGATTATCTATAATTTGGACTTTGGCACATATTAGATAAACAAAAGTAGGACAAGCTATGTGTTGTGCTTCTAAACAGTTTTAAACCATGTAGGTTTGCTCCAAGGGTTGATAATAAAACCGAGCACGCCTACCATATGATATACCTATTGAATGCATGACAAAAGATTAAGTATGTAAATGCAAACATAGGCATGACAGATAACTAGATGCTTTAAGAGTATATCAATTGAAAAATAATACCAATTGAAATGAATACTAATTGTAAGTAATGACATCTAGTTACCTAACATGGGAAAGGAAATTTAGGTCCATAGTATCCACTAACCCACTTGGCAATAACTTTGTCCATTATGATGCACCCCATGAAATGCACCCATACTTTGCCAAGTCTCCAAATTCCCCGATGTCTGACGGACTTCTCACTTCCCTCTCGGGATCCAAACCTTCTTGGTGCTCTTCATGTTGGAAATGATTTCTTTTGGCACCCAAAAGCGTTTGACCCCATTGTTGGCTTGCTTGTTCACCTTGATGGCCACCACCTTGTCATTTTTCTTCTTCTTTAAGAGATAAGGTGTGGAGGCCTTCTTGTCCACCTTATTGGTGTAGGTGTTGGAGAGCTTGCTTGTTTGCTTTTTCTCCTTCTTCTTTGCTCCTCCCCCATTCTTCACCTTGCACTCATAGGACTTGTGACCTTCCTTGTGGCACACGTAACAAACCACGATTTATCCTTCATCAAGCTTCTTCACTCCCTTGATGGTGTTATCTTAATGAAGTTGGGTTTGCTTCGCCTTACCTTTTACTTGAGTCAAGTCCATGGTGAGGCGAGCTACTTCTTGCTTGAGTTGCTCATTCTCCTTTGCAACCTCTTGTGTGCATATATCTACAACAACTTTCTCAACACAAATTTGGTTGCACAAAGGTGAGTCTAAACATAAATCATTACAAGAAGTAGAGACATATTTTTTAGACATGTTAAAGATAGTACTTTTCTTTTTAGATGCCTTGATGGGGGTTGTGCTAACGGCTTCAAGATTAGCAACTTTATTAGTTAGCTCATCATAATGTTTGCACATGATTTCCATTTTAGCAAGCAAACTATTATATGCTTCTTGTGAGCTAGCTAACTTTTCTTTTAATTTTTTATTTTTCTTTAAGAGTTGCTCATCATTGATTGTGCATGCATTCGTTGTTGCACTAATCTCAAGTTTCTCAATTTTAGTAGATAGTTCAATATTGAGATTAGCAAAGTTCTCATATTATTCAAGCAAGGTTTTGTATGCTTTTTGTGAACTATCTAGCTTTTCTTTTAAACTTTTGAGCTTCTTTTGTTGACTAGTGCAAGCTTTAGCAAATTTAAGATTTTCTTGCACAAGTTCATGATAAGAAGGCATATCATCATCACTATCACTCTCACTAGAGGAAGAGCTTTCGTTACCTCGTGCCATAAGGCACACACGAGAAGAGCTTGATGATGATTGCTTGCGGCCTTGCCTCTTGTGATGGGGTTCTTCTTCACTTGAAGAATCATCCCATGATCTTATTGATGTGAGGGCTTTGTTCTTGCATGCCTTCTTCTTTGCCTTGGGTGTGGGCTTGTTTGGTCAAACTTCCACAAAGTGCCCCAACTCGCCGCATCCATAGCATCCTTTCTTTCTTTGCTCATCTCTTTGATTAGTGAAAATGAGGTCTTGAATTTAGATGGGCACACCCTTGACATTGAGCCTTATGATCATCTTCTCCACCTTTTTGATAAGTTTGATTGATTCTTCATCAAGGTCGGAGGTGGAGGAGGAAGATTGATCATCATCACTTGATTCTTGTTCATCATCATCATCATCCTCATCTTCTTCTTCATCTTCACTTGAGGAACTTGAGCTTGAGCTTGTCTCAACTTGCTTGCCCTTCATCTTCTTTTTCTTGCTACAAGCGAGAGCTTTGCCTTTGCTTGATGAAGAAGCTTCTTCTTGACCCATCTTACGTGACATTTCAAATGCCACTAACTTGCCAATGGCTATGCCTGGGGTCATGTTGCTCAAGTCCTCCATGTTGTGAAGGATAGTGATGATGCTTGCATATTTCTTTTGTGGTAGCACGGAGATGATCTTCCTCACGATGTCCGCATCATCTAGTTTTAATAATCCTATAGAATAGAGCTCATTGATAATTAGATTCAATCGAGAATACATATCACGAACAAGCTCATCATCATTCATAGCAAATGAATCATAATTTTGCTTAGCTAGACAATGTTTTTGCTCACGGACATTACTTGTGCCGTTATGGAGCTCTTGGAGTTTTAACCAAATTTCATGTGCCGTATTTAAGGTGAATACTTGGTTAAACACATCCATGCTAAATGATTCAAACAAGCAATTTTTAGCTCTAGCATTAAAATGCATTTCTTTTTCATCACTCTTTGTGGGCTTTTCGGGATTCTTAATGGGTTTCATCCCATCACGAGTGACTC
This sequence comes from Miscanthus floridulus, assembly GCF_019320115.1. Lineage (NCBI taxonomy): Eukaryota > Viridiplantae > Streptophyta > Magnoliopsida > Poales > Poaceae > Miscanthus > Miscanthus floridulus. Next base: position 1,217,684 of record NC_089584.1, read on the forward strand.
TCCATACACCTAAATCAACCGCCTTAAGGTGGCAAGCCATTCTAGCTTTATAGTAGAGGAAGTTAGTGCCATCAAATTGTGGAGGCCTAGCGGTATCCATCCCAACCACTCTACAATAGCGTCGGCTCAACGATGGTTAAGACAAAGGTCCAAATATGAGCCAACCGGCTCTGATACCAATTGAAGGGACCGTGACGCCTAAGAGGGGGGGGGTGAATTAGGCAACTTAAAATTCTAACTCTAAACTATGGTCTCTTTTTCTAACCCTAGCAAAACCTATGCAATAGATAAACTATCTAGATGTGCAACTATGGTTTTGCTAGTGTGTTGCTATCTCTACCGCAAACGAAGTAAAGTAATCAATGTAAATGCGGAAGCTAAAGAGCAAGGTAGAGATATGCAAACTCCCGTCGATGTCTCCGTTATTTTTACCGAGGTGTCGAGAAGCGCGCAAGCTTCCCCCTAGTTCTCGTTGGAGCCCCTCGCAAGGAATCCCTCACAAGGGCCAAGCTCCTGGTAGGGTAACTCCGTGGATAGCCTCGGGCCTTCCCCACGCGCAAGTGGGTCTCCGATGTGCCTCTCGGCAAGCCTCTCCCGGATGCTCCCCGCCGTCTTCACTATCAAGCTTCTGGCCGAAACGCCACGGGCCTTGTTCCCTCTGGTACACGGTGGCGGCCACACCACAAACGCGGTTGGTATGATCTCGTAAGACTTCAAGCCTCTCCGATGTACAACACTTGTGCTCGCAAGCACGGGGTGGCAAGAGGTATGCAAACCTCACTAAACACTAGGCAAACACCTAGAGCAAACGCATAAGCGGTGGTCTAATCAACCTAAGCACTTCGCAAAGTACTTATGCTAATCACCTAATAAAACACTAAGCACTATGCATGTGGAGATCACTAAAATGGTGTACCAACACCCTTGGTATGTTTCCTCAGCTCCACTTGTGTCAAATGGCCGGTTGGGGGTTATATTTATAAGCCCCACTAAGAAAGTAGCCATTGGGGTCAAATTTCCGCGAAACTGCTACTGACCGGACGCTGAATCGTCCTGACCGGACACGTCCGGTTGTCCTGACCATTGAGTCAGCAAAATACTGATCGGACGCTGGCAAGCGTCCGGTCGCCTGCCACTGGACGCATCCGGTCGTAGATTTGCCGCTTTGGAACCTCTCTGTACTCGATCGGACGCTGTTGTCCTGCGTCTGGTCGGTTGCCGCCAGCGTCCGGTCTAGTGTCCGGTCGCCTGTCTGCCGAGCCACTTGTCCAGCGTCCAGTCGCAGCGTCCGGTTGCTTGTCCAGCGTCCGGTCCTACATTCGGTCACCACAGTGAGCTCATTTCTTCACGATCTTGCGTACGTCTTGGTTCCAATCTTCATGCTTGGATTTTGCTTGATCTCTTGGGTCTTTTCTTGTGCTCCTAAGGTCTTGCTTGAGGTGTTGATCATTGAATCATCACGTTGCCTTCGTCCAAGTTACGTCTTGCACCGTATTGAACTACAAAATAAACACTTGCAAATTCATTAGTCCAATTTGGTTGTGTTGGTCATCAAACACCAAAATCCAAAGTAAATGGGCCTAGGGTCTATTTTCCTTACAATAGTAACTCCTTACTAAGTGGTTTACTATAACGTTATGATAAATATCCCCATGTGTTATAGTAACACAACTATCGTAAATATATATTGACATTATCGTAAATTAGTATATAAAATTATCGTAAATGGAGGTGGCTACAGAATAACTTATTTTGTAGCTGGCTATATATACACACACACACACGCACACACGTACTATTCTGGCCGCAGAATAAGTTATTCTATAGCCACTTTGAGTTACGATAATTACTATACTAATTTACGAGATTATGGTAACTCCCTCGTAAGTGATTTACTATAGCATTATGGTAAGTATCATCTTGAATTATAGTAACCCATGTATCGTAAATGTGTATTGTGATTATCGTAAATTGGTACAAACATTATCGTAAATCAAGGTGGTCATATAATAAGTAATTCTGTAACCAGCTGCAGAATAACCTTACCGTGTGTGTGTATATATATATATATATATATATATATATATATATATATATATATATATATATATATATATATATATATATATATATATATATATATATTAAAGTTTAAAGGGACCAATACACTGATGTGTATGTACCACGTTAGCGCGCGCCCGGTGATGTGATAGCTACGATGGATCATATCGGACGACCCACCTTGACGCTAGACCAGATGATATATAAACATGCATGCATTGGCCACGCGCCCATCTTTGTCCTTGGGTCTATCTATTTGCATTGTGAAAATGATACTCCCTCTGTTAAAAAAAACTATAGATTGAATGCCAGTTAAAGTGATTCACGTTTCACCAAATTCTTAGTAAATGATATTCACATTTATGGCTCTAAATTACTACTTCCTCTCTTCTAAATTGCAAGTTATTTTAGTTTTTCTAGAACTATAGCTTTTACTATATATCTTTGACATAATAAAGGCATGTGTCTAGAAAAGCCAGAACGATCTACAATTTACAAGGAAGTGAGTATAAGACATGTTTATATGTAATAGTAACATATATAACAGTATAATACCGGTGGTTCTATATATGTGGACCTTACTTAACATTGATGAGAGGTGTGGTAGCAGTAACAAGACGCAGACGATGTAGATTGTAGCGGAGGCAGACAAATTGCGGAACAATCTTAGATATATAACTATATATGCATGCAAAAAGGACATGCAGCATATACTCTCTCTCTCTCTCTCTCTCTCTCTCTCTCTCTCTCTCTCTCTCTCTATATATATATATATATATATATATATATATATATATATATATATATATATATATATATAGGCGGCCGGCCGGCAGACGCAGGCACACTGAGAATACGGTATACAGAGATAGATAGATAAACGCTGCGGAGCCATGCTTCTGCATGCTATATATACTGGCAGTGTCTGCCATATGCACTTGCAGTCGGTGTAGGGTGGGTGTACAATGCAATAATAATGTGTACACACAGCGACACGATCGAAAGAGACGGCCGTTGTCTGGCGATACCAGCATACCACTGGACACTGCACGAGAGAGAGAGAGAGACCCGGCCCAGACCCAACCAAGCCCTATAAAGCAAGTGGGGGAGAGAGAGAGAGAGAGAGATGAGATGATGAGAGAGAGAGATGATCTGTACTGATGAGAGCAAGCAAGAGGAGGCCAAGAGGGAGGAGGTTTTGATGTGTGGTGGACATGCGTCCTGCTGTCCAGTCCAGGCCCTAATACTCCAAAATCACCACGCACCAAACTAGTCTTGTAGTAGCTGTTTGCTAGTAGTCCGTCCGTCCATTGCTCTCATCTCTTCTTCCTCCTGACCTCCCCTTGCGGCGCTTTCCCCTCTCGCTCGCTCTTGGATCTCGTTCGTTCGTTCCACCTGCAGCAGCTACCTAAATACAGCTCCCTTCTTCTTATATCCATCATATATTAGCTGCCCATCAGCCAGATAGAGATCTCCATCGTCCGTCGTCGTCGCTAGCTGCTTATCATATCGACGAGCCCATCTATCTATCCCAATTAACTCATCTCGCCATATATCCATGCATCTTTAATTTCTCTAGCTTCTCTGTCAATCCCATCTATACATATAAGCGAATCTATCTGTAGCTAGAGCTAGCTAATTGTATTAGCCAGCCGCCGGATCGAGAGATCAAGCAGCTAGAATATATATAATACTGGCTACTTGCTTTATTACTCTAGCCATAGGCACATATCCATCGATCAATATATACATATCTCCAGAGACTAGGGTATATATCGTCCATGCTTGGGGTGTCGACGCTGCGGAGCCCTAGCAGCAGCAAGGCGGATCAGCACTGCGGCGGCTTTGTCGGCGACCACCATGTGGTGTTCCCGACGTCCGGCGTCGGGTCCGACTGCTGCGACGGCTTCGCCATGGTGGACGTGGACGACAACCTGCTGGACTACATCGACTTCAGCTGCGACGTGCCCTTCTTCGACGCCGACGGGGACATCCTCCCGGACCTGGAGGTCGACCCCACGGAGCTCCTCGCGGAGTTCTCGTCCACCCCGCCGCCGGACGACCTGCTGGTGGCCACCGCGAGCCCGGCGGCAGTCCACGTCGACGACGAGGCGGCCAACAACAAGGCGCCGATGGTGCCAGACGACGACGTGAAGCAACATCACCTAGCGGCGGTGACGACAGTAGCACAAGAGGAGAAGCGGTTGTTGGAGGAGCAAACATGTGGTGATGAGAAACATGTGTCCGCCAGCAAGCCGACGACGGAGGAGACTTCTTGTGCCGGGGCCGCCGTGTCCGACACCAAGTCGTCGGCGTCGGCGTCGGCAGAGGGCCACAGCAAGAAGAAGCCGGCACCAGGGAAGAACTCGCACGGCAAGCGCAAGGTAAAGGTACTAGCTTAGCTTAATTAGCTTGCTTGCCCTAGCATAGCTAGCTGTTGATGTTGAGCATGCACATCTATCGCTCACAGTCTGAATAATCGACCGATCGATCGCTAGCTTATTATAGGATCGGAGTAGTTTGGTAGTAATTTTAATTTTGTCGCCACGTACACATGAGAGGACTTTCAGGAGCTAGCAGAGATATATCGTCGAGAGACGAAGGAAATGAACAATCAGATGTGCTGACGCGACGCTAGCTCGTCTTTCAAAAGTCGCTGAGCTGCTACTCCATGAATCCATGATGAATCGATGATGAAGATCATCACGGGGGAATGGAATCCGTGGCAGAGCAGAGGAGACCTGATCAGCTCGTTGTTACGCCCTAGCTTAGCTAGCTGCTGCATGGACATGAAGTGTACTACAGCTGCGGGCTTTGCTGATCTTCTGCTACGTGTGGTATGGCCTGCAGATCGACAGGCAATGATAACAACACGGAAATTAAGGCTAGAGAGAGACCCATTGCCTGGCTCGATCATCACCTCAGATTTATTTTAATTTGTGCTCTCTTCTCTCTCTCCCTCTCTCTCTCTCATGCAGGCATGGAGGTTTACACACATACAGCGTGTTCGCTGGTTGGTGCTGGTGCTGGTTTGGACTGACTGGTGCTGGGTTTTTTTAGAGAAAAACATTGTTGATTGGTTGAATAAGTCTGGCTGAAACCAACACGCGAACAGAGTGATATTAGATTCATGTACGTCTAATTTGGGCGGCAATGAATAGAGCCATGGGAATCCCCGTGTACGCAGGCTCCCTTTTTGCGGTCGGTCGGGCACGGATGGATACAAAGATAGATCGATCGATCTTGGCAGGGATGAATCGGATCCCATAACACGCAGAGAGAGAGAGAGAGAGAGAGAGAGAGGTCACGGGATCTCCCAACCCCATTTACCCCAAGCAAGCATTCGTAGCTGCTGAAGCATATAGCAGCAGCAACAACAAACAGTGACCGGGCGGCCTCTTGCTAGATCCTACCACAGCCTAGAGCGAACACCAGCAGCAGCAGCTGTGCAAGCGACAGTGTTCTCATATCTTTTCGCCCTCTTCCGGGTACAAGTCTCACAGAGTCCGTCTTGTCCTCCAGCCTACTAGCTGCCACTGCCATTATGCACCCCAGGATAAAATCTACTTTTATTATTTACTAGTACATTTACACGCCTGCTAGCTGCTCAACACGACGACGACCCACGTTGTACTGTGCTCCATCTCTTTTTTCAACCCCACCCCTTTTTGCGTATAGTGTACTAGCAATCTAGCATGCATGTCGTGTCTCTACTTGGACTTCATCTCAAAAAGATCCGATCCACCCATGCCCATGCATGCCTTTTCTAGCTTTTTAGTTAGTTAAAAGTTTCCTTCTTTCAGTAATTTACATGCATTCATGCATCATCTGCTACCTGTGTACGTGTAACATACCAATCCCTCCGTCCCTAAATAACTTTTATTTTTTATTTTTGTACCGTAAGTAAATTTGTAAAAAATGTGAGCAGCATTTGTATCTCCAAATGAATTTATTATAAACATAGATTCAACTACTATCTAATGATATTAATTATATACCATAAATATTAATATTTTTATATAAAATTAGTCAGTTATTTCTTGGTAAGCGAGAACGATAATTATTTAGGGACGGAGGGAGTAGACTATTAGCTCGATCGATCTATCTCTGATGACGACATATATGCATATATGTATATGTGCATATATATATGCCTGGTAATTAATTATATTATTACATTATTATTATCAGGTGGACTGGACGCCGGAGCTGCACCGGAGGTTCGTGCAGGCGGTGGAGCAGCTGGGCATCGACAAGGCCGTGCCGTCCCGGATACTCGAGATCATGGGCATGGACTGCCTCACAAGACACAACATTGCCAGCCACCTCCAGGTACATATACATCTTATCTCTATCTCAAAGGGTCAACATACAATCAGTACTCCATCAACTTATTATATACATCAGGTTGATTTTCAAAGGAAATGCTAACTGCTCCAAATAAATAAAGAAGTACCATAATGGATGAAATACATATAATTAACAAGTTTCAAAATAAAAAATCAGTCTCAATGAATTCCATAGCAACACTTGAATTATTCCTGCAGGTTACAATGATATATGCACAAGTTTCACATAATTAAGCTAGTAAATATATGGTACATCTTTAGCGTCTAAGTAGTGGTTTGTGATATATCATCTTATGTGTGCCTACTATATATACTCCTTTCATATATATATTACTACTACTTAAGATGATATATATATATATATATATATATATATATATATATATATATATATATATATATATATATATCATCATCATCTTAAGTAGTAGTAATTTTATAGTAACTAGCAAACATGTCCGTAAGTTGCAACATAACACAATTTATTGTACGGTGACATGGATCACTTGCAACTTAGAGATGTATGCAACAATCGTGTCATCTGTGTTCCAATTAATGCATCTTAGAATCAGACATCGACATATATACCATGGGTGACATCCTAACTAATATATATGAGCATGAGTCCAGTTCATGGACAGGAAAGAGATGTGGTGGGGATCGACATTGTTGTGGGAAGTAAAATATTACGAACAGAGGAATAATCCATTTTTGACTTTAACATATTACTATTACTATTAGGGATATAGATAAACATAAAGATATACAGTGATATGGGACAACCAGATCTGGGGGGAGGGGGACACATATGGTGCATTGCCCATGCCAATGGTAGTACCATCATGTGAATCTTCGTTGTTCTGGGGTTCCTTTCATCTTGCACTGGGAACGAACTATTGGTCATGTGAATCCATTCCATGCATGCATATTTTACCGGGCTCTCTGCTGGCTCTAGCTGCCAAAGCTAGCACAGCTAGTAGTACATGATCTGAGCTGGTAAAAGTGAAAGCATATTTTTTGAAGAAAAAAAAATACAGGTTGTGGGCATGCATTATATTGCAGCAGGAGCGAGGAGGCAGCAGCAGGTGCGACGCAGTACACAACAAAACAAAGGAAAGCAAAGCAAAGGCAAAGCATGCAGTGCATGATATAGACACGCTACACTGCAGCATGAGAAATTGTCAATGGCATTGGCATGCATGCGATCCAGCATGGTTTTTAGCTTCTTGTTGGACTGGATTGGACTGCATATATTCCTTTGCTCAAACCATGCAAAGAGGAGACGTACGCCAAGCCGGCCAAGAGCGGCGGTACCGGTACAGGCACTACTAGCTGCCTGTGCCTGACTGCCTGCCTGCCTGCCTGCTGCCTGCTTGTGGCCCTGCTGCTGCTGGTCCCGCCCGGGCCCGGCCCACCGCATGCTCTGTCACCTCCCGACTAGGCACCACAAAACACATGACTTTCCAGTTTCCACAAACATGTATGCCCATGATTGTGTAGTGTACGTATATTACTTTTATTTACTCCTTACTACTACAATATAAGACCATCATCAGTTAATTAACCACCAAAAGCTAAGTAGTACTAACAACTAGCTCATGCCCATGCATGCATATGATGGGTGCAACACACATGAAATTAATTTTAGAATAAATAAACTCATGATCGATCAGTGCCTATGCCTAGCTTGTTGTACTCTTGGATGCATAGATAGATAGATGGAGCTAGCTAGTACTCAACACACTGATGAGTAAGCTAGTTTGCATGTATACATGGCCAAACGGGCCGCCCAGGCACGGCACGACACTGGCACAGTGAGGCACGGCACGACGGGGCACGGTGGCGCTGCCGTGCCGTGCTGCGTAGTGCCGCTGTGCTGGCATCCCGGCCCAGTCACGGCCCTATGGCGACTCAGTCGTGCCGTGCCGATGGGCACGACGGTCCATCGCCATGGCCGCTGTCGAGCCGCACTTGCGTCGAACGCGCCACCATCGTAGACGTGTCTCCACCACTCGAGCTCGCCCCTGCCGCGCGCCGCCGCCGTGCCGTTGCGCCCTGGCCGAGCGCCGGCCCTTCGAAGACGCACCCCTGGCCACGCCACCGCACAGAGGTCGCCACGCCGTCGAGCAGACGGGAAGGACGGGAGCACGGACGGAGGAGCCGCCATGGGGAGCCGCAGTGGGGAGCTCGGGAGGACCGGAGGAGGTGCTGGGCAGGACTGTAGGGATGGGAGGAGTCACACACGGGGAGGAGGGCGTGACTGCGCGTGGAGGACGAGAGAGATCGAGAGATGACGGCTACTGGGAGGAATCCTTGGGGGAGTTAGGGTTTGGTGCTATATACTCTTATCCAACGGCTATGGAATCCTCTGAAAAGCATCCGATGGCTAGAATTGATCGGGCTGCATCGTACCGGCCCATTATTGGTGCAGTGTCCGGGCCGGCACTACGGGCCGACATGGCGGCCTAGGCACGGCACTACGATTGAGCAGTGTCAGACACGGGCACGATGGGAGCCAGTCCGGGCCGTGCTTCTTAGTGCCGTGCCTAGGCCATATGGCCAAGTATGTTTGCATGGAAACCCCACTCGATCGATCGATCTGTTTTCAAATGAGTGGTACTCTACTCTACTGGCAGTGGCATGTTATGCTGCCGACGAGATCGAGTTGCAATAATAGTAGCCGTACCTTGAGGTTGGCACCATCTTCTTGTCTCACATAAATGTTATGTTGTATATGTATGTAGTGAAGTGATGATGTTGCATGAGTACGTAACCATAAATTTGATGAAAATTTACGATGTTTAATTAGGCAGTGTTTGGTTGAGCTTATGAAAAATACTTGTGCTATCAAAAAGCAGAAAGCCAACCAAATGGGGGTGAAATCTAAATTTGGAAGCATCTTGAGCCCTGCTTTTGGCTTTCTAGTTTTCGAAATGAGTGAAAATAGAGTTTTTGTTTCACAACTGTTTCAAGGGAGGGGTAGGTTTTATACTTGTTTCAACCCAAATAGCTTACAGTTTTTCTATAGCACATAGCTCACATTAACTTTTTCACAACTTACAGCTCAGAACAGTTTTTTTTTCACAGCTCGTAGCTAAGCCAAACAAACCCTAAACACATTATATTACATGTCCACACATCAATAGCATATTTCATTTTTCCCATAAGGGCACATGCAGTACGAGCAAGTACTTTTTCAGGTGATTGGATTTTCAGACAATAATACTCGGTGATTATTAGATAATTAACTAGTAGTACAACTAAAAATGCAATTTAGTGTACTATTATATATATATGGACAGAAAGGATTTGTCTGATTCTCTTTCAAAAAAAGAAAGAATTTGTCTGTCGTCATCATTACTTCATTTCGCATGGCATGCACGGTGATTTGCTATTAAATAAAGGCTATAAAGGATGGATGCATGCATGCATGCATTGATGATGCATATATACTTGCATCTGTATGGGAGCTCAGCAGCCGATGCTGATGGAGTTGGTAAATTTGCAGAAGTACCGGTCGCACAGAAAGCACCTGATGGCGCGGGAGGCGGAGGCCGCCACCTGGGCGCAGAAGCGGCACATGTACGCGGCGGCGGCGGCGGCGGGCGGCGGAGTAGGCGCCCCGAGGACGGACGCACCACACGCCAGCCGGCCGTGGGTGGTGCCGACCATCGGGTTCCCGCCGCCGGCGCCCCCGCCCTTCTGCCGGCCGCTGCACGTGTGGGGCCACCCGCCCCACGCCGCCGCGGCTGAAGCCGCCGCCGCTGCTGCTGCGGTGGCGGCGCCTCCGACTCCGACTCCGACTCCGATGCTGCCCGTGTGGCCGCGGCACCTGGCGCCGCCCCGGCCGCTGCCGCCGTGGGCACACCCGCACCCGCCGGCCGTGGACCCGGCATTCTGGCACCAGCAGTACAATGTGCGTGCTCGGTGCTCCCCTGGACCTCAGCTCCATCTCCATCCCTCCCTCCCTTGCTGTTGCAGACTTGCAGAGTAGCAGTCAGCACTCAGCAGTGCTAGTGCATGCACGTGACTCGCTTTTTTTGGCAGTTTGCTTAATTTGGCTCTACTACGTACCTTTGCTCTGTTCGTGTTACTTTACTTAGTATTATGCAATTGTATTTACTGTGTTTGATTGATTATTTACCCTTGCATTGTCTCCTTCCTTCCATTCCATCTGTGGCTGATGCAGGCGGCCAGGAAATGGGGTCCACAGGCAGCCGCAGTGACGCAAGGGACGCCGTGCTTCCCGCCGCCCGCCGCCGCCATGGTATGTAAACTACGTAATCAACTAGCTGCTTCCTAGCTCCGTCCGTCGATGCATCATCATCAGCCTAGCTGCATTCTGCCGTATGTGTACTGATGATAGTGATACATGTCCGTCCGGTGCGGTGGTGCAGCTGCCGAGGTTTCCGGTGCCGGGGATGGTGCCACACCCCATCTACAGACCGGCGATGGTCCCTCCGCCGCCAAGCAGCAAGCTCGCCGAACTGCAGCCTGAGCTCGACACGCACCCGGTAATTATATTACCACCACATTAATTTTGGGATCCAAATGCGATGCAAGCATTATTTTTCTATATGTATTAATTAACTTACTGAATAATTAATCAACTGATCTTGTGGTGGATTGATCCGAGTGCATACAAATGCAATGCAGTCCAAGGAGAGCATCGACGCAGCCATTGGAGATGTTTTAGTGAAGCCATGGCTGCCGCTTCCCCTGGGGCTCAAGCCGCCGTCGCTCGACAGCGTCATGTCCGAGCTGCACAAGCAAGGCGTACCAAGCATCCCACCGGCGGCGGCCACCACCGCCACCGCCACCGGATGATCTCATCTCTTCTGGTGTGACAATACCAACCACCACTCGTCGACATGCATGTACAATAGTAACATCCGTCCGTACGGTACGGATGTGTAGTATAGACTCCGGCCTGCCAGTGTATCATGGATTGCATACCTTACGTACGTACGGATCCAGATCATTTCTCTCGTCCCGTTTTTTTTTTCTTTTCTTTTTTGCCCTCGACTCCCTGCTGGCTATACACACAGGCTAAGCTAGCTCTTTGAGGGTTTCTTAATTTCTTCTTGCGTCTGTTGTATGCTACTGAAGTACCGATGCTCCTGCTTATTGGACGACCGAGATGTACGTACGCCTGTGCAAACACATCGGATCATATTGATATGAATAATAACCATGCGTATGTGAGCTATCTATCTTATTCTTAAAGTCGTTTTGACTTTTCTAGTCTAAATACATAGCTTTTGTTATGCAACAACTAGATACTAAACTATGTCTATAACTTTAGATACATAGAAAAACTATATACCTATAAAAGCCAAAACGACTTTTAATTTGGAATGATGCCTTGCCTGTGTGTGTACACGCAAAAAATATATAATCATAAAGATGGATTCATGTGAACGAATCTCATCATTGTGTCCATACTCATGTGACCACCAGCAATTCAAAAACATGAATGTACTTCACGACAGATATGTCGCTGGACCAGCTTTATTTGCTGTTACGTTCCAGATGATGATGCCCGTGTCTTTCCAGTAGTCCAGTTCACTGAAACTGAATGCCCAATTATTTCAGCCATCGGGCGTTAGTTTCCCTGAGAATAAGCCCTATAATTTCAGTTCGGAATTGCTCACGGTTGCAAAGATCTTATAACGCATGGCCCACAACAAATATTTGGTTTTGAATTTTAAATAATACTCAAACCAATACAAAACATATAATTAGGGGTGGGGGTGGGGGGGTGCAAAACTAGAGCTCTACTCTCAACGGCAAACACGCATGCATTCTCATCTCAACACCGCTTTCAACAAAACAAACTCCCAACTGCATGCCTACTCAACTTCTTTGATGATTCTTCGCTTCCTGAAGGGCTGCACAGCCATGCTCCCCGGAGCGCTGTGCTTTCGCCTTCTTTCCTCTTTGCGGCTTTCAGCTTCGATCATCGTGCGCCGTAGGTAGGCTGCCTTGTAGATTGGCTTCGGCAGGTGTCTGTGCCTGTAATAATTAACAGCAAAGCCATGCATGATGGAACTTTTTATTTAGCAAACTGACAGTAAGAGACGCTGGCTCATCAACTACTTGTGATTACATAATAAAAAAAAAGGTATGACTTCCCCATGCATGCCGGGAGGCAAAACTAGCTTACCTTACAATCCGCTTGACTTCTGGGAGGTGCTTGTACCGCTCCTTCAAAGCATCCTGGTACTCTTGCTTTTTACGCTCCCGTGGAAGAAGCTGCACGAGAGATTTGTTCAGTCACATACAAGAACTCAACAGCAAAGCATTCATAAACTCTTCCATTAATGGTCAGGAGTACAACTGATGACAATTACTGCCTACAAACTAACAACAAAATCCTAAGGCATCAATGATAAGTAGTACAGTCATTTTCCAAGATACGTATCCATAAGTTAATGACAGAGACACAAAACGAATACGGGAACAATAAGTGCAACCATTCACAACAATAACACATGTTCCCCTCATCAGTTTACACGGATTCAATCATTCAAGTATTAATCCTCAAAAGCTAAACTAAGCATACATGATGCCAAAAAAAAACAGAATTTCTCAGTGAAGTAAAATGAAAAAAAAAAGAGCATTTGCTTTGCCTCCACATACATGTTCCTCGCTAGGTGTTCTTGAAGCAAACTATGACCTCATGCAGACAAGACCAAATACAAACTAGATCCAAGTACCAAAAATGCTAATGCAACCGTTTTCAGGCAAGCAGGATAATCCGGTAATAAATTCAACTGACCAAACAAAGCCAAGCAATGACCAATCATGATCAAAGGAAGCCTGTCGGCCGCCTCATTGTCTAAGCCCACTTAGCTGCTAGTTCACTGTCTACTTATGACTCTTGGCATTAATGGTATAGGAAAACAACTATACAATGGGTGAAATGGTCTGTACAAAGAATTTGCTTTTGATTTTTTTCTCCTTTCCTTTGGTGTTCTCTTTTCCCTTAGGAGTTTGATTAGCTGATGGGCTGAAAACTATTGCAAGAACTTGGCTGTGCGCGGTTGGAAAGGCAGAACTTTTTTTTCCAAAAAGATGGTCTGTACAATCCAGCCCGCTTGCATCCCTTAATGGATATGAAAAATACATATTAAAGACCATCTATAGTAATAATCCAGGTGCTCCGCGAAGTAAATTAGGGCATACAAAGTTGGCAATTGCAATACTGCCAAGTCATGGAGCATCCACTGATCTACAGTGAGAAGACAGATGCCTGTGTACTTGTCCAAAAAAGCTACCACCTGAATTCAGCATGACTCTGAACACCAGCAGGCAACAAGCATGCCAAAACAGAACAGCAACTTGAAAACACTGAGTGGTATTGAAAAACTTACAACTCCAAGTTGTTCCGAAGCTTTGGACTTCCATAGCCGAAGATTTGTATCATCACTGCCAGAGACTAGATAGGTCCCGTCGTAGGTGTACTTCACACAAAACACCCTTCAAAGTAATATGGTAAATTGATTATAATCTTACAATAATGTTTGTGGTAAATAGCAGGAAATTATCTTTCAGAAAAAAGATGCATAAAACGAAATCTGAACTCATTCATACCAAACTACTTCCTGAAACTATCTAGAAAACAAAACTCAGTTATAGAATGCTCCATGCCCCACTTGGAGATCTATATCAACATAGATGGACCTCCCACTAAACAATCCACTCAGTTTAACAGCATAGAGATTTTGAGGGTTAATGCAAGTGGAGTTAAGCATAAGGTACCCAGTCTGGACTTTGGTCTAAAAATGAGGACACCAACAGTAACTAGAAACAAAAGGTGGCGACTGACAAATATTGTAGTAATAAAGAAGAACCTTTGCATCCTCTTGGTGTGGTAAATCTCTCTGCTGTGATCTCCAAGATAATTAAAAATCCTTACCTGCAAAAAGTATTATATATACATCACTGAATAAAAATAACAAAGAGTATGAACTCATTGTAAGTTCTTTAGGAGTAGACATACTGTTCTATCATAGGAACCAGTAACAAATTCACGCCCTGTTGGAGAGTAGTCAATATCCATCCTGAAAACCCAAATTCATGTAAGATGACCAGCAAATTAGAAGAAACTAAACGTGTACCCTACCGATGTCATAAGTACAGATCAACTACATGAAATGATATCTTCTGTACATATGAGTTAATGCAACTTCAAAAGGTTATTTAAGTCATGTTTGATCTATAATCAACTGTACGACAATGGAGCAACCCCACCACTGAATTAAGTGACAAATCCAGTTTCTATTTTCTCTTTGTACCCTATGATTTTTTCCAATGTTCTTCAAATTGATAAGAGATATATGCCAGCAAGGGAAATATCAATATAGGTTCTTCTAACTTTCCTCAATATTCATATGCTCTTCATATTGATAAGAAATATATACTAGTCAGGATAATAAATCTTTACAGCCACACCTACTAAATAAATAGCACAAAAGGTAATTTTGCAGAAAAATACACTTACACTGCTGAAACATGGCCTTTGTGAACAATTTTGGCTTCGTCCAGCCTTCTAGCATCAAACGAATAACAGTTTGTGTCTTCATTTGCCTAGTGACAAAAGGGAACACAACATCAGTTCCTAAATGCTGGAGTTGCAGACTTAACAAATATTTATAATATGATAGTCAGAATTATGTGACAGCTCAAGTAAATATAAAAATAAATTTGAATCTTACAGCAGTGAAGTTCATGGGCTCTCTAGGGTTCCAGCATACTGAATTGCACCTTGTCTGCATAATCAAAGCATACATCACTGTGTACAATTCAGTAGGTACAAAAATAGAAGCTAGAAGAAAATGTACATTTATCAGGATTCCAAAGATGAGAATCAACTGACCTTCATTATTAGCTTTCTAGCTGGAGATGACATGCGCAGGTCGTAGAGTGTTAGACTCCGATCACTGGAAATATGAGACCACAAAAGTTAGCAATGCTTAGAGCATTCTCTTCATTGAGATGTTACATATGTCCTGTCCTGATCTCCAGGATTGACATAAAAAATATTTTTAAGCATTAACAATGCTTAGAGCATTCTCATTGAGATGTTACATATGTCCTGATATTCAGTATTAACATACAAAATATTGTTAAGCAATTTTATAGTGACCACAGCCAAACCAACAATTTGTGAGGTGACTGACAGAGTGAAGACAGTTTAGAACTCATGTGCTTCCACCGGTTTGCAAATACTTCATTTGACACTTTGGACAAGGTTTGAGTCAAAACTTTAAAACTTTGATTACAAATAAAAAAAAGGGTGTACCCAGTGCAGAGAGCTCCCACTCTGTGCGGGGTCTGGGGAAAGGTGTTAGTGGCAAGCCTTATGTAACACCTCGGGTGTTAGCCTTGCATAACTTGACTTGCATAACATGAGCATGAGCATCAAGCATTCATAAATCATCATTTACAATTGAAACATTTGATCGAAACATATGAAACATTGCTTGTTATCTCGTGTTTCTTGGAACCTATGCATATGATCTTGTACAAATGAATGCAAGTGGGTAATGCTAGTCACTAAAACACCTTAGCTACACTTAGGTTAATAAAAGGAACCTTGTTCATGAAGGCCACATCTCATGATCAAGCATTTAAGTGATATTTCATGTGTTGACCTGGATAGCTCTATGAGTGACCACTGCATAAAATGATAGGATGATCTTGCAAATTGCTCAAACATGCTTAGGATATCATTAGGAACAACTTTGGTATTTAGTGCTAGGGCTAGTTTGGTCATTAAGCCATGCTTTGATGTGTTTCCTCTTTTAAAAGTGACATGTTTGACCAATTTGGAACTAGGTGTTAGGGACCTTGCATGGAGGAGTTCACTAAAGCAAAGTTGTAGTGTTTGACATAAGGAACAACTTTTATTTTTGGGTCATGGACTGATTTAGCTTCTAACATGCTTGAATGGGTCCCACAAAAACCAGCAAAACCAAGCTTTCATTACTTAACGAATTTTTCTAAGTCCTTTTTACAATGGCAGTTGACAGGCTCAACTTTGGATTGATTTTTCTCCCTATCTGTTGCGAATTAGAAGAAGGTTTCTTAAGAGATATTGTAAATGGTACATAGGACTACAAAATCTATTCAGGATGTTTGCACGAAGGAGCCACGGATTAGCTGATAAATCAAATTGAAAACGCGCTGTCAGGCTTTGCTCGGGCGACTGACGAACTGAACCGCTCGTTCTTCAGTGGCCGACCGGAGCAGAGTCCGCGCGCCGCGTGGACGTCATGGCTGGCCGCGCGTCGCCGGCGCTCTGCCCAGCGCGGCCAAGGCAGGCAGACGCGCGCCTTCAAGTCCCCAGCGCCCGCCCGCATTCAGCCGCGCTCCATTTTCACTTCGCCTCGGTCTCCTTCGCCGTCTCGCAGCGCCAGCAGCAGCCGCCGAGCGCCCGCAGCTCCGCCGTCGCCATAGCCACGCAAGCTCGCGCCTAGCCATCCATTCTTCACCGAAGCAGCACAACTAGCTCCCCAGCGACTCACTGCCTCCTCCCGTACCCGCTGACCGCGTTCGGTAAGCGCCAACGCCATGCTAGTGCTCGCCGGAGTTCCGCCGTGAGCCCCGTCGTCGTGGCCACGCCGCCACAGACCTCCTCCCGCTCCGTTAGCTAGCGCGCTAGGTCCCCCAGCATTCATAGATGCTTGTCCACGCGTTGATTTGAACCACCGTAGCCCACGCCGGCGTACCACCGTGGTCCAGCCCCGCCGTTCCGCCATGGCCGCCGCCGTCAGCTCTAGGGTCGGCAATAGGTCCGGCCATGTGGCTCAGTAGGTTCGCCAGGTCATGTAGGTCATACCATGATGACCTCACCGCCGGCGAAGCTCGCCGTCGATGAGCCGCAGCCGCGCAGTGCCCAGCAGCGCCGCTGCTCTGCTCCGAGTCAATGACATGTGGGGTCCCCTGACCACCGGGTCCCACCGGTCAGCGACAGCAGTATTGTAGGATAGCTCATTTGATTCCAGTTTTTGATTTGTTTTGTGAATTTTGTATCTTCAGTTTGGTAGCTCCTAAAATTGTGAAATAAATATGATTGTGTTGCTTAGGAAGTGTAGTATTTAAGAAAAATATGTTCTTGATGTCAACAGTAGAAATTTCTGGAGATTTAAATAGGGATTTCAAATGTGCTTTTGAATGCATTCAAATTTGTTTATTTTATATCTAGAGTTCCTGTGCTCCAAAAATTATGAAATTTTTGTGGTAAGCTAGTCTTAGCATATGTGAACTCTGGTAAAAATTTGAGGACCAGTGCATGTGTAGAATTATAGTTATAGATTTTTCTTTTATGGCTAGTTAATCCTTGCATGAATTTTTATAAATTATTTATGAGTCCAAAATTCATGAAATTTGTTGGAGGTAATACTAGTACCATATGGATGTTAAGAAAAATAGAAAATCTGTTGCTTGACACTTTTCAATAGGATTTTCCATTTATGCTATTTCAAGCCTTGCTGCCTTATCATTTTTATATAGAATGTTCTACTTAGTAAAATGACATGAAATTTTTATGGTAGTCCTTTGATAGCATTAGTGAGGCACTGTAAATTTTTGAGAATTTATGAAGTACATCTGATATATGTTTATTATTTAACCTAGATATCTAAATAAAATAATAAAGGCATTTAAATAAATAGTTTGGACTTCACCATTACATCATCTTAACTGTATTTGGTATGCTTAAACTGGTGGTAGAGTATAGGTTGTCAAATTTTGAATGATTACATGAAGTAGAAGTATTATTACTTTACATTGCATGTTAAATAGTTTCCAGACTGATTCTAGAGTGTGATGAGTTGCATGTTGAAACTGATGTAGACTGTAAAAATGGTTAATAACAAAGTTGTAGAGAATTTGATAAGCTTTCCAGAAAGTCCAGGATCACTGATTTTGGATTTGTAGAACTCCAGTTATGAGCGAAGCAAGTAGCTACTCTTTGTGGCATAGTCGATGCATTGTAGAAGTAGTCAAGTAATAATCGAAAAGAGATATGCACCTACTCAAACAACGCGATGCACTTGTTAACATATATGCATTCGTAATACTTATACCATACTCATACATCTAGGATCGGAGGAAGGGATCATGTTGCTGGAATTCGAAGAAGCAGAGGAAGGGAACCCGCAGGAGGATCCGCAAGCCGCAGCTCCCGAAGGCGTGGGGCAGAACCCTGAAGAGCTTCCGGAGTGTCCTGACCACCGCCCTACTTCCTTTCAGCGAGGCAAGCCCCGGAGCATTATAAGTCTCCCAGTAATTTACAAATGTTTACTTACGTATTTATGATTGATGCATTAGGTTATAAGAGTTGAATAAAACCACTTGATGCATGTACATTCCTTGTCCAGATATTAACCCTTTAACTGGTATAGGTCCAGGATCGAATATATGCTTAGCCATGCTTAGACCGGTAGAAGTCGGGTGATGTCCTGTCACCTGCGAGATATAGGTGGATACCGGAGCACGGTTGGCTATATCTGCTATCGTGGAACAGAATCATGTGGTAAAAATAAATTGAGACCGGACGGGAAGTCGATAGAGAAGCAACAAGACATGGAGGTCTTGGGTGTGGATTTATCCCCGTCTGTGTCGATTAAGGACCGTACCGTTGTTGGCGCTTCTGACAAGATTGAACGCATGCCTCTCACTTAGCTGGCCGGATAACTCGTTCCAACCGCGAAGCCGAGTAATTCAACTCAGGCCGGGAACCGTTCTGTTGTGCGCTCCTTCCGGGGAACGATCAGACTGAGCCCAAGGGCAGGCTTGGCCTGAGCATCCTGGCATCTGGTGTTCCAGATTGTGCGGCGCGGTACGGACCCGCGAAATGTGTACCTAAGTTGTACCAAAGGTGACCTAAGACTATCGTGGCTGATAGATCTGGGTTTGTGTTAGGAATAAATTCCCAGCTGGTTGAAATCGATTCGAATCGCCGTCTCTCCCGGATAGTGAGAAACTTGGCTAGTCCCAACATCGTAGCAACTATATTATGAAACATGATGGTTCAAATGAATATGGAATTACAATACCTGCTATGGTTACTATTGTATGCTTCTAAATGATATACCACATGTTTGACACAGGATAGTTGCTAATCTAGAAATGGATAGTCATAATTAACTTGATAAAGGAACCATAATGGTACAACGGGTAAATTGCCTTTTACGCAAAATGTTGTCAAGTTACGTCCACTTATACAGCCTTACATAATCCTTGGAGTCATTTTATTTCTGGTTCATGACGGGTAAGTCTAACTGAGTACCTTCTCGTACTCAGGGTTTATTTTCCCATTGTTGCAGATGGCACTGTGTATCATGGGTATTGCAAGAGTTGCTTCTATCCCGCCGTGGATGAGGAGTAAGCCTTGGGCAGGCTTCTGTAGTAATTCCTATCTTTGCTTTTGTGGACCGTGATCTAGCTTGGCACTGTATCAAACTATGTTGGAAAACTTTATCTTAAACTTATTTGCTTCCGCTTTGTTTATCAAACTTGGTTTGTAATAACTTTTATTCGTACTCTGATGATGAAAAGTATCTGTGAACTTTATGTAATATGAGGCATGTATGTTGAATCATGTACGATCTTGGTTGTTGTAAATCGTTTATCGAGACCCGTCGTGGTACTCGACGGACTACCGGGTTTATATGGATTCAAGTATGATAGTGCGACCGCTTGCGGATTGCCATTGTACTTGTATTCTTATAAATTGGTCGGTTCTGCGACAGCTGGTATCAGAGCAGGGTTCAACGTTAATTGTCACAAGTGTATTTAAAACAAAAGTTTTTGTTTTCTAAAAACCCTTTTCTAGCAACTAATAGTTATATAATAGGTATTTGAAATCTAAAGTGTGCCAATGATCACTTTTCTTATGCCCAAAGTAAGAACTATTAGGTGGCTATTTAAGTACTAACATGGGGGTTTTTGCTTCGTCGTCCATACGGCGTGCTATAGTATGAATGCCATTCACTTGAGTGGTAATGTATGGATCAAATGCCTCTACGCCAAGGTAAGATGAGTGTATGACCGCAAGATGTGAGCGTGCGGTCGGGAAGAGTTAGCCTTGGTACGGCTATGTATGCATGCTTGCATGTGTATATGGTACGTATTTAATTGTGGGTTTAAATTATTGTTGGGTAGATTGATACAGAAGTATATGTATGGGGATACATATATGAAAGTATTTACAATTACATTCTGCATATTTCGTTATGGGTTTAGGGCTGAAATGAAATTTTATGCAGGTACACTAACAACGAAACGTGTAGCTCGACTAGTTACGATATATATGAGAGAACGTATGTATGCCACCGTGTCTACCGTTAGAAACAAATTTTTCCTAAGTTTGTGAGGACGTACGGAACGAGCATGCATCATGTTAAATTACCATACACATAACTACATTGTTCCTCCCTTTATAAAATTCTTACTCGGTTATGTAACTCTTATCCATTATGGCATTGTCTCACAAAAGGGTACATGTTGATGGTGCAGATGGCACGCACTAAGCAGACTGCTCGCAAGTCCACCGGAGGCAGAGCTCCTAGCCGTCAGCTTGCTCCACGTACCCGTCAACGTCACACGTTCCTTGGAGAGTTTGGGATGCCTACACTCTTGTGGAGAGTGCTCAGCTATGTAGGCTATCCTGATGGAATGGAACCCCGCTACTTCTGGGCGAATGAGCGGTTGGGAGAGGGTCTCTTAGTTATTGTGGAGGCCGTTGTTCGTCCCCGAGGTGACAATTCTGAGTGGACAGGTTGGTGTTATGAGTCGACTAGCAGGACTGCTGAAGAAGCAGCTGGCAGGGCAGCCTTTGGGATCCTGAGGGATATCATGGGTCGTTTTCCTCAGGAGCTGGCAGCCGCTTTGGTTGGAGTTTTTCCGAGGGGCAATCCCTCCACTGACTCATGGCAGCAGGCAAGAGGAAGATCTTTGGAGATTGGTGCAGCAGAAGGGCAGAACAGCGATAACCCTTCCATGAGCATCATGTTCGCAATGATGAGAGTGTTAGATGGAGTTGAAGGTAGCCTCAGACGTGTGTCTGGCGCTCTTGGTCATGCCCGCGAGGACCGACGTCAGCTTCAGAGGGAGCACGACGCCGAGATAGAGAGGCTCACTGAAGAAATGACTCGGTTAACTCACCAGCGAAATGCAGCTTGGTCCAGGGAAGATGTCCTGAGGGCTCGACAGTTTGAGCTGGGACAACAGCTGGCCAATGCGGAAGAATACAACGATAATCTGCATGAAGAGGTTCATCTACTGCACAATCAGCTCCACCCTTATGTACCACCTGGAGCCGCAGAAATGGATCTAAAAGGGTACGAGGAAGAAGAAGTGGAGCCTGAAGAAGAAATAGAGCCTGAGGAAGGAGATGATTCTGCATCTGACCTCGATAGTGATCATGATGAGGATTAGATCGCTTAGCATTTAGTGGAAGGACTAATGTACCACCTTTATTTATGTAATGGACCTGTAGTTCGAAGTTGGCATTCGTAACCAGACTATCATGTAATGTTAATCGCATGTTTGGTTGAACGTCAATGCAATTCCAGTACTTTGTCGGTAATCACGCTTTAAAATTGCATGCGTTATGAGCACGATAAGTGGTCAAATTGGCGATGTCATGTTGCGAGAATGAATTATTATGCCTTTGTTTTTATTGTGCTTTTGAGAAAATTTCTCCAGTAATTTCAGTTTGGCATGAGTACCTAATTCATCTGCAATCTCTTGGCATCAATCAATAATCGCTTATTGTTGCAACTTCGCAGATGACGTGCACCCGTGCTGGAGCTGGTGGCAGCCAGGATGGCAACCAGGATGACTTGCCACCCCCACCGCCACCGTCTGCTCAGGAATTCTTTACCCAGTTCCTAGGGAGCCAAAGGACAATGGAGGAAGCTTTGCGCCTCATCGCGCAAAACACTGCTCGTGGCCATCCACAGCAACCAGGGGCCGAACCAAATCAGCACAGTTCATTCAAGGAGTTTCTGGACACGAAGCCTCCGATCTTCAAGGTGGCTAAGGAACCACTGCAGGCCGATGAGTGGCTAAATACCATCGAGCAGAAATTTCGTCTGCTAAGGGTCACAGAGCACCTGAAAGCAGAATATGCTTCTCATCAATTGCAAGGACCAGCAGAAATCTGGTGGACACACTTCCTGTCGTCTCTGCCTGCTAATGCGAGAGTGACCTGGGATCAGTTCAAGTTGGCTTTTAGGAGACACCATATTCCCCCGGGCTTGATGCGCATGAAAGCAGCCGAATTTATGAGGCTCACTCAGGGAACAAAGTCACTCACAGAATACATGCACGCATTCAACAACTTGTCAAGATATGCTCCAAGTTTCGTGGATACGGAAGAGAAAAAGATTGAGAGTATCAAGCGAGGTCTGGGTACCAAATTAATAAAGACTATGGCAAATTCTCGATGTGCCACGTACAATGAGTTTATTAGTGATGCCTTGACCCAAGAAAACCACAACAACCTGCATGCAGTTGCTAAAGGTCGCAAGAGGGCATATGAGGTCGGTGCATCCGGATCTTTCCAGTCAAAAGCGCCTATCGCAGCTAGGCCACAATTCCGTCCACCTGCACCCAAGTTCAGGCCTCCACCACCAAAAGCTCAGAATAACAGGCCACAGAAACCGTTTCGTAAGGCGTTCACTATTGCCTTACCAAAAGGAAATGGCAATCAGGACAGCTTCACCGGATTTAGATATAATCAACCTTGTTTCAACTGCAACCAACTGGGTCATTGGTCCAAGGAGTGCCCCCACCCCAAGAGGAATAGCAACTCAAATCAGAACAATCAGAGGCAGGTGAATGCAGGGCACGTCAGGGACAAGTGCATTATACCGCTGTGGAGGAAGTGCCCGCCGGAGAAGTTGTCACGGCTGGTATGTTTCTCGTCAACAAGCATTCCGCAGTTGTTTTATTTGACTCGGGAGCTTCTCATTCATTTATGAGTCAAGCATTTGCATCTAGATATGATCAAGAAATTATAGAAGTAAGTAAAGGGGGTTTTAACATAAGTTCAACAGGGGGTACTGTTACTACCAAAAAGATAGTCAAAAATGTACTCATCTTGATACAAGGGAGAGAGTACACAACAGATTTGATAATATTGCCGGGGTTGTCGATAAGTGTAATCTTAGGCATGAATTAGATGAAGGATCATGGTGTTCTTATTGACACTAGCACCCGCACTATTATGTTGAGAGAACCCACGGGAGGGAATGCTTTTCTAGTCCCACTCTCCCGCGATTTCGAACCCCAACATTTAGCCTGTGCTATCCAAGCCACCACCATATGTGATATTCCAGTGGTTTGTGAGTTTCCGGATGTATTTCCAGAGAAATTACCAGGTCTACCACCGGATAGAGACGTGGAATTTAAGATTGAATTAGTGCCAGGTACCGCACCCATATCCAGAAGGCCCTATAGAATGCCACCCAATGAGTTAGCAGAACTTAAAGTTCAATTGCAAGATCTATTGGACAAAGGTCTTATCCAACCTAGCTCATCTCCGTGGGGATGCCCAGCATTGTTTGTGAAAAAGAAGGATAAGTCACTGAGAATGTGTGTAGATTACAGACCACTCAATGATGTGACCATCAAGAACAAATATCCATTGCCCCGCATTGACATCTTGTTCGATCAGCTAGCGAAGGCAAAGGTATTCTCCAAAATTGACTTGAGATCAGGGTACCATCAGATAAAGATCAGACCAGAGGATATACCTAAAACCGCTTTCTCTACTAGGTACGGCTTATACGAGTATTTGGTTATGTCTTTCGGACTAACAAATGCCCCAGCCTATTTCATGTACCTAATGAACTCGGTATTCATGCCCGAACTTGATAAGTTCGTGGTCGTGTTTATCGATGACATATTGATTTATTCAGAAAATGAGTCAGATCATGAAGAACATCTGAGGATTGTCCTATCCAGATTGAAGGAGCATAAGCTATATGCCAAGTTTAGCAAATGTGAATTTTGGATGAGCAAAGTACCTTTCTTAGGTCACATTTTATCAAGAGATGAAATCTCAGTAGACCCATCAAAAGTACAAGAGGTCATGGATTGAAAAGCCCCAACTTCGGTCCATGAAGTTCGGAGTTTCCTGGGGTTAGCAGGATACTATCGTCGGTTTATTCCAGATTTCTCAAAAATAGCTAAGCCTATGACCAGACTATTTCAGAAAGATGAGAAATACAAATGGACACCAGAATGTGAAACCGCTTTTCACACCCTCAGAACTTTGTTGACTACAGCACCTGTGCTAGCACAACCAGACATTGAAAAGCCTTTTGATGTATTTTGTGATGCCTCAAGAATAGGTTTGGGATGTGTGCTTATGCAAGAAGGGAGAGTAATTGCATATGCCTCTCGGCAATTGAGAAAACATAAAGTCAACTATCCTACACATGATTTGGAACTGGCAGCCGTTGTCCATGCATTAAAGATATGAAGACATTACTTGTTGGGCAATGTATGTCATATCTATACTGACCACAAAAGCCTCAAGTATATCTTTACCCAGCCAGAACTGAACATGAGACAACGTAGATGGTTGGAATTGATTAAGGATTACAATTTGGAAGTGCATTACCATCCGGGTAAAGCAAATGTAGTAGCTGATGCACTTAGTCGGAAGTCCCATTGCAACACTATGGAAGCACTATTGGAAGATGGATTCAACTTGCTACATCCTGCTGTACTGCACAATATCACGATCAGTTGTTCGCTTGAGGGCAAAATCATAGAGCTACAGCAGACAGATGTAGGAATAAGTCACATCAAGATAAAAAAGCAAGAGCAAGAAACCAAACATTTTAGATTGGACGAAAAAGGTGTATTATGGTTTGAGGACCGGCTAGTGGTGCCAAAAGACCGTGAGCTAAGGAATCAAATTTTCGAGGAAGCTCACTCGTCCAAATTGTCTATCCACCCGGGTAGCAGTAAAATGTATCAAGATCTAAGAACTCGTTTTTGGTGGACTAAGATGAAGAAAGAGATCGCAGCCTATGTTGCTAGGTGTGATAACTGTAGTAGAGTGAAAGCCGTCCATATGAAAACTGCTGGATTACTTCAGCCACTGCCTATTCCAGGATGAAAATGGGAGGAAATCAGTATGGACTTTATTACAGGCCTTCCAACAACGCCACAAGGTCATGATTCAATCTGGGTCATTGTTGATCGTCTCACCAAGTCAGCACACTTTATACCCGTGAATACACGGTATATAGTTGGGAAGTACGCTGAGATATATGTGTCCCAGATCGTGAGATTGCATGGAGTACCCAGGACCATAATCTCGGATAGAGGACCACAGTTCATAACTCGTTTCTGGGAACACTTACACCAAGCTTTGGGAACCAAGCTAATCAGAAGTTCAGCTTATCATCCGCAAACTTCAGGACAGACAGAGAGAGTAAACCAAATCCTAGAAGATTTACTTAGAGCTTGTGTTATATCTTCAAAAGGTTCATGGGAGAAATGGTTACCTTTAGCTGAATTCTCCTATAACAACAGTTATCAAGCGAGTATCAAAATGGCTCTATTTGAAGCCTTGTATGGCAGAAAGTGCAGAACTCCATTGAATTGGATTGAACCCGGTGAAAGGAGATACTTTGGTATTGATTTTGTCAATAAAGCCGAAGAACAAGTACGTATCATCCAACAACACATGAAGGCAGCTCAATCAAGACAGAAGAGTTATGCCGACAGGAGAAGAAGACCACTGACTTTTGAAGTAGGTGACTATGTGTACTTGAGAGTATCACCCATGAAAGGTGTGAAAAGATTTGGGATGAAAAAAAAGCTTTCACCAAGATATGTAGGGCCATACAAAATTTTGGAACGAAAAGGAAATGTTGCATATAAGCTACAACTACCACCAGAGATGAGTGCAATCTTTGATGTGTTCCATGTTTCTCAGCTAAAGAAATGTCTTCGAGTACCGGAAGAAGCGATTGCACCCACCCACGTGCAGCTTCAATCGGATTTGACCTATGAAGAAAAGCCAATTCAAGTAGTAGAAGAGATGGAGAGAGTGACAAGGAGTAAGATTATTAAGTTTTATAAGGTGGTGTGAAACAATCATAGTGAACAAGATGCTACGTGGGAAAGAGAAGATTATCTACGAGAAGTTTATCCCGCCTTTTTCCAAGAATGGTAGGTCTTGCAAATCTCGGGATGAGATTTTTATAACGGGGAGGGGCTGTAACACATCGGGTGTTAGCCTTGCATAACTTGACTTGCATAACATGAGCATGAGCATCAAGCATTCATAAATCATCATTTACAATTGAAACATTTGATCGAAACATATGAAACATTGCTTGTTATCTCGTGTTTCTTGGAACCTATGCATATGATCTTGTACAAATGAATGCAAGTGGGTAATGCTAGTCACTAAAACACCTTAGCTACACTTAGGTTAACAAAAGGAACCTTGTTCATGAAGGCCACATCTCATGATCAAGCATTTAAGTGATATTTCATGTGTTGACCTGGATAGCTCTATGAGTGACCACTGCATAAAATGATAGGATGATCTTGCAAATTGCTCAAACATGCTTAGGATATCATTAGGAACAACTTTGGTATTTAGTGCTAGGGCTAGTTTGGTCATTAAGCCATGCTTTGATGTGTTTCCTCTTTTAAAAGTGATATGTTTGACCAATTTGGAACTAGGTGTTAGGGACCTTGCATGGAGGAGTTCACTAAAGCAAAGTTGTAGTGTTTGACATAAGGAACAACTTTTATTTTTGGGTCATGGACTGATTTAGCTTCTAACATACTTGAATGGGTCCCACAAAAACCAGCAAAACCAAGCTTTCATTACTTAACGAATTTTTCTAAGTCCTTTTTACAATGGCAGTTGACAGGCTCAACTTTGGATTGATTTTTCTCCCTATCTGTTGCGAATTAGAAGAAGGTTTCTTAAGAGATATTGTAAATGGTACATAGGTCTACAAAATCTATTCAGAATGTTTGCACGAATGAGCCACGGATTAGCTGATAAATCAAATTGAAAACGCGCTGTCAGGCTCTGCTCGGGCGACTGACGAACTGAACCGCTCGTTCTTCAGTGGCCGACCGGAGCAGAGTCCGCGCGCCGCGTGGACGTCACGGCTGGCCACGCGTCGCCGGCGCTCTGCCCAGCGCGGCCAAGGCAGGCAGACGCGCGCCTTCAAGTCCCCAGCGCCCGCCCGCATTCAGCCGCGCTCCATTTTCACTTCGCCTCGGTCTCCTTCGCCGTCTCGCAGCGCCAGCAGCAGCCGCCGAGCGCCCGCAGCTCCGCCGTCGCCATAGCCACGCAAGCTCGCGCCTAGCCATCCATTCTTCACCGAAGCAGCACAACTAGCTCCCCAGCGACTCACTGCCTCCTCCCGTACCCGCTGACCGCGTTCGGTAAGCGCCAACGCCATGCTAGTGCTCGCCGGAGTTCCGCCGTGAGCCCCGTCGTCGTGGCCACGCCGCCACAGACCTCCTCTCGCTCCGTTAGCTAGCGCGCTAGGTCCCCCAGCGTTCATAGATGCTTGTCCACGCGTTGATTTGAACCACCGTAGCCCACGCCGGCGTACCGCCGTGGTCCAGCCCCGCCGTTCCGCCATGGCCGCCGCCGTCAGCTCTAGGGTCGGCAATAGGTCCGGCCATGTGGCTCAGTAGGTTCGCCAGGTCATGTAGGTCATACCATGATGACCTCACCGTCGGCGAAGCTCGCCGTCGACGAGCCGCAGCCGCGCAGTGCCCAGCAGCGTCGCTGCTCTGCTCCGAGTCAATGACATGTGGGGTCCCCTGACCACCGGGTCCCACCGGTCAGCGACAGCAGTATTGTAGGATAGCTCATTTGATTCCAGTTTTTGATTTGTTTTGTGAATTTTGTATCTTCAGTTTGGTAGCTCCTAAAATTGTGAAATAAATATGATTGTGTTGCTTAGGAAGTGTAGTATTTAAGAAAAATATGTTCTTGGTGTCAACAGTAGAAATTTCTGGAGATTTAAATAGGGATTTCAAATGTGCTTTTGAATGCATTCAAATTTGTTTATTTTATATCTAGAGTTCCTGTGCTCCAAAAATTATGAAATTTTTGTGGTAAGCTAGTCTTAGCATATGTGAACTCTGGTAAAAATTTGAGGACCAGTGCATGTGTAGAATTATAGTTATAGATTTTTCTTTTATGGCTAGTTAATCCTTGCATGAATTTTTATAAATTATTTATGAGTCCAAAATTCATGAAATTTGTTGGAGGTAATACTAGTACCATATGGATGTTAAGAAAAATAGAAAATCTGTTGCTTGACACTTTTCAATAGGATTTTTCATTTATGCTATTTCAAGCCTTGCTGCCTTATCATTTTTATATAGAATGTTCTACTTAGTAAAATGACATGAAATTTTTATGGTAGTCCTTTGATAGCATTAGTGAGGCACTGTAAATTTTTGAGAATTTATGAAGTACATCTGATATATGTTTATTATTTAACCTAGATATCTAAATAAAATAATAAAGGCATTTAAATAAATAGTTTGGACTTCACCATTACATCATCTTAACTGTATTTGGTATGCTTAAACTGGTGGTAGAGTCTAGGTTGTCAAATTTTGAATGATTACATGAAGTAGAAGTATTATTACTTTACATTGCATGTTAAATAGTTTCCAGACTGATTTAGAGTGTGATGAGTTGCATGTTGAAACTGATGTAGACTGTAAAAATGGTTAATAACAAAGTTGTAGAGAATTTGATAAGCTTTCCAGAAAGTCCAGGATCACTGATTTTGGATTTGTAGAACTCCAGTTATGAGCGAAGCAAGTAGCTACTCTTTGTGGCATAGTCGATGCATTGTAGAAGTAGTCAAGTAATAATCGAGAAAAGATATGCACCTACTCAAACAACGTGATGCACTTGTTAACATATATGCATTCGTAATACTTATACCATACTCATACATCTAGGATCGGAGGAAGAGATCACGTTGCTGGAATTCGAAGAAGCAGAGGAAGGGAACCCGCAGGAGGATCCGCAAGCCGCAGCTCCCGAAGACGTGGAGCATAACCCTGAAGAGCTTCCGGAGTGTCCTGACCACCGCCCTACTTCCTTTCTGCGAGGCAAGCCCCGGAGCATTATAAGTCTCCCAGTAATTTACAAATGTTTACTTACGTATTTATGATTGATGCATTAGGTTATAAGAGTTGAATGAAACCACTTGATGCATGTACATTCCTTGTCCAGATATTAACCCTTTAACCGGTATAGGTCCAGGATCGAATATATGCTTAGCCATGCTTAGACCGGTAGAAGTCGGGTGATGTCCTGTCACCTGCGAGATATAGGTGGATACCGGAGCACGGTTGGCTATATCTGCTATCGTGGAACAGAATCATGTGGTAAAAATAAATTGAGACCGGACGGGAAGTCGATAGAGAAGCAACAAGACATGGAGGTCTTGGGTGTGGATTTATCCCCGTCTGTGTCGATTAAGGACCGTACCGTTGTTGGCGCTTCTGACAAGATTGAACGCATGCCTCTCACTTAGCTGGCCGGATAACTCGTTCCAACCGCGAAGCCGAGTAATTCAACTCAGGCCGGGAACCATTCTGTTGTGCGCTCCTTCCGGGGAACGATCAGACTGAGCCCAAGGGCAGGCTTGGCCTGAGCATCCTGGCATCTGGTGTTCCAGATTGTGCGGCGCGGTACGGACCCGCGAAATGTGTACCTAAGTTGTACCAAAGGTGACCTAAGACTATCGTGGCTGATAGATCTGGGTTTGTGTTAGGAATAAATTCCCAGCTGGTTGAAATCGATTCGAATCGCCGTCTCTCCCGGATAGTGAGAAACTTGGCTAGTCCCAACATCGTAGCAACTATATTATGAAACATGATGGTTCAAATGAATATGGAATTACAATACCTGCTATGGTTACTATTGTATGCTTCTAAATGATATACCACATGTTTGGCACAGGATAGTTGCTAATCTAGAAATGGATAGTCATAATTAACTTGATAAAGGAATCATAATGGTACAACGGGTAAATTGCCTTTTACGCAAAATGTTGTCAAGTTACGTCCACTTATACAGCCTTGCATAATCCTTGGAGTCATTTTATTTCTGGTTCATGACGGGTAAGTCTAGCTGAGTACCTTCTCGTACTCAGGGTTTATTTTCCCATTGTTGCAGATGGCACTGTGTATCATGGGTATTGCAAGAGTTGCTTCTATCCCGCCGTGGATGAGGAGTAAGCCTTGGGCGGCCGTCTGTAGTAATTCCTATCTTTGCTTTTGTGGACCGTGATCTGGCTTGGCACTGTATCAAACTATGTTGGAAAACTTTATCTTGAACTTATTTGCTTCCGCTTTGTTTATCAAACTTGGTTTGTAATAACTTTTATTCGTACTCTGATGATGAAAAGTATCTGTGAACTTTATGTAATATGTGGCATGTATGTTGAATCCTGTACGATCTTGGTTGTTGTAAATCGTTTATCGAGACCCGTCGTGGTACTCGACGGACTACCGGGTTTATATGGGTTCAAGTATGATAGTGCGACCGCTTGCGGATTGCCATTGTACTTGTATTCTTATAAATTGGTCGGTTCTGCGACACCTTACCCTCGCCTGTGCAATGCGAGGAGACCGCAACTCGAACCCGGGACCTTCCGGTCACAGGCGGTAAGACTCTACCGCTTGCACTAGGCCCGCCCTTGTTTGATTACAAATAACTTATAAAGTATTTAATTCAGAAACCTGGTGATCAAATATGCATAGATTCATCTTGAGAAGTACTATAAAAGAAGCATAAATTTGTTAAGATATTCATTGGTCAAAGCTATTTTTGGTAGACCACATCAGTGTCCAAAAGATCAAGTATTTGAAAACTGGAGGGAGTAGCCAAACTAGCTCGATCATAAATGGGCCATTTGAAAGGTGTCCCAACAAATAAGAAACAAAGATATCTAATCCTCTTGACTCTTGTTGATACCACTAACATAACTGTGAGATGAGGTCAAGTCAACCAGAGTGACTGACCTCTGAAAAAAAAGGGTTTATAAGAAAGGAACTGAGATTTTCTCACAAGGTCCTTCACAACTATGATAACAATGACAACATGAAATGACATCAAGGTTACCAAGAAAGAGAAAAATGTACATTCCATTCAGTTAAGTTATTGTGTGTTGCACTGGGATTAATAAAACCATAGCAAAACAGAAACATATCAAATTTTGCAGATAAAATAGCAAATTTACCTGCCTGATGTAATCAAAATATTACAATCTCCAGGATCAAATCGCACAGAAAGAACCGTATCTTTACCCCACTCAAAGCTATTTATTGGCTCCGACCTGTGCAGATAAAATGAGTGTGGATGCTGGTAACACATAGAAACAAAATTAAAATTGCTAGAAATGAATCATATATACCTGTCAGGATCCCATATATCAACTTGAGCACCAACAGTTGCAAAAAGATTACCATCCCACTGGTGGTCAGCACCCCTAAAAGTTATGAGAACAAAGATTATTATTACAATTTTTGCAGATAAAAATGAGAGGAGCTAAGGTATGACAAAAAAAATGTTGCCCTTACCAGAATGCATGCTTCCAGGTGTAGACTGCTGATGGCTGCAAAATTGGTGAACTGAAAAAAGTCAGAAACAGAATCAGAGTAAAACGAGATAGATGTGTCTATCCAATGCATGCCTGGGAATTATCTCCAGTACGGTCGCTGGTGTCCACCATTTTAAGCATCGGAACTTTCCAGAGCCGAACACTGCGACCAATGAGAGTGTAAGTGTATGGAGTATGGTAATAATACATATAACAGAAATAACAGAACTGCTTTACTTTACACCTCAAAACACTACAGTTTCATAAAATTAACTAAGTTTTAGACAACATATGCATAATCTGTATAAACCCTGGAAGGCAACAGAGTCTAAAGGCATATCTACAAAACCACTCCAAATAGACCATCAGGCGATGCTATAAATATTGGCATCTTTAATATTTATTATTATCCCTAACCTCACCAATCATGCCTACAGTCAGTTCACCTTGGCTGTATGTAAGTGCATCAGATGTGTTACTGCTACATATCGTTTATAGATATAAAGCAACTTGACACATGGAAATCCAGAACGCTGTCTTAAAGACAAAGAAAGTTATATCAACAATTAACTTACGTGCAATCAACGCCACATGATACAAGAAGATCACCATCCGTGGATGTTGTTAAACCTCTTACAGCACCCTGGTGTCCAGGGAACTGGCAAACTGTCTTCCTGTTGTCGTTATTGTAAAAATCACACAAATTCACTTTATATACGACATGGAATATTATGATATAAATCCAAGAACCAATTGAGGAAAAGGAATGAGGTAATCCTCAATAAATAGCAGTACCTCGCAGCAATGTCCCAAAGGCGAATATCTGCGAAGAAAACAGAAAGGTGAATTTTACCATTTATTATCCAAGTTTCAAGTTGATTCACAGATAAAGGTAAAGCATGGATCCACTAAAATAATGAAGATGACAGACCATGTTCAGCACTTAAGGAGTGGTTGAATAAAAATCAGGTTGCAAATTTGCATATAATGGCTACAACAAGCACTACTGAAACTACATGATGTCCTATTTGTAAATATATGACACAAGACTCTTGAGGTACTCAAGAACCTTGACAACCAAACTATAATTTTGGAATAGCGGCGGGGTTGCCTGTCCACTAGATATAAATATAAAAATAAGACATAGCCCACCAATATGGAATTGCTTTTATGTAACTCTGTTGATCACTCGGACCAACATATGATATATTTTTGTGTGTGTGTGGAATTGAACTGACAAGTTACCTACTGTATGTATGTAACCACCTTGTGTTTATTTTTATAAAATCACTGTGGGAAGGCTTGCCATTGACACCCTTCCCCAGACCCCGCACAGAGCGGGAGCTCTCTGCACTGGGTACCGCCCACTGTGGGGAACTCCCCCACAGTCTTTGCCGTTCAAAAAAAAAGTTACCTACTGTATGCTAAACAAGTTCCAGACCCTCTAACTAGCAGTGTCCACAATAGGTGCAGAAGGCAATTAGCTAATTACCATAGACTGCATCCTAGAGGCCATTGTACAGTCTCGTAATAACAAAGTAAAAGCATGCTTAAACAAATGCAGGCAAACGTTGCAGGCTCATATTTTATTTTCTAAGTACATCCAAATAGTGTTTCATTCATGCTAAACATGTCACTGAACCAATACATAATTAGAAGATGAGGACTGGAAGGTTATCTACTTGTCTATGCAGGAGAAGAATGTCAAGAGTTCACTTGAAGCAGCTAGCCAGTTACAAAGATGGAAATGAACTCAGGAATACAATCTCTCATTGGTATCACCAAAAAGGCTGCCACTAAAAGTGACAACACCATAAGTCTCTAGTGTGTACTTGTACGATAAAAGTAATTGATTGATTCGATTCATTCAAGAAGCAAGGAGTATTGTGGGGACACAACCAGCAAGATAAAAGATTTTCGAGAAGTAGGTAAGTACCTCCATCCATTGAACTAGAAAATATTGCTTTCAAATGATTGGGGTTTTTTGCCATGCATGATACCGCATCAATATGCCCATTCATAGCTCCAACAAATGGCTTAGCAAATATCTGCACAAGGAGAGCAGAAGAATTATCATCCCAATATATAGAAAGTAAATAAACAAAACATGAATGCAGGAAAGGAAGAAGTGGCATACCTTCTCTAACTTTGCAGCATTAAGTGCTCGAGTGTATTCAACAGCTTTCTCTTGACTACGAAGCGCTGGATCATAGTTGCGGAATACTTTCTGTAGAGACCAACAGAGTGCCATTGGGAACGTCAGTGGTGGAGGAAAGTGAAATTCTAAGACCAAATGCTTGAAATGTAACGGGACTAATATTTGAAAGACTTCAATTAGTGTGCTGTAAGTGGCATCCAATTATGTACAACATTTGTTTACATCTGATGGCACATGCTGAAGATTTCAAATCATATGGTTATTATGCTGAAACAGCAAACTGACACTCGATCCAGAAACATGATGTATAGAGAATGCGAGGTTCTACCCCTCAATGGAAGTTGCAAGAGGGTATAGCCTAATTGTCCAATTGGTTAAAAAACTAGGAGCATCTTATGAGGGGTCGCCTACCTGCAGGTCCTGGCTGCGCTCGCGCGTGAACTCGTCCGTGGAGCGCGAAATCACCTTCACCCTCATCGCGCCCGCGGGGTCGGCGACGGCGCGAGCCACTTGACGAGAAGATGCCGCCGAGGAGCTAGGGTCTTGCGCCGCTCACCGCCCGCCTCCAAACCCTCGCCGCCCGCCGCCGAGGGGAAGGGGAGCAGAACACAGAGACGAAGGGCTAACCAAAGGCTCAGAGCCAGAGCGCGATCAGGTCGTGGGCTCGTGAGACTGTAATACTACTGGGTCGATCCGAACAGCCCATGAGGCCCATCTGAAGCCCATACCGATGACTCCCCACTCCAGTCCATCATCACAATTACAGAGTTGCCACCGGCAGCACAAGCTGCCGAATTTTTTATTTTTTAGCCTTTTTTTAAAAAAATTGTTCACAAGTATGCTACTGGAGGAAAGATTTTAAAATATGGACCCTTAGCTCAGCGCCATCGTTGCTGGCGCCGAGCTTACACGCCTAGCACCAGCGTCCCTGGCGCTGAGCTCTTGGGCTCGAAACCAACATGACGGTGACATGGCAGGAAGCTCGGCGCCAATCACCCTGACGTCGAGCTCGGCGTCAGGGTGATTGGCGCCGAGCTTGTGTTTTAACCCCGGCCCCAACCTTCCTGCCCGAGCCTTCTTTCTCCTCCCTCGGGTTTTTTCTCTCCCCACTTCGTCCTACCTCACGAATCGGCATATTAGACCTTAGAAACTTTGATTTGATCCGTAGATCTTCGAGAGCAAGGTATCCTCGCTCCCCTCTTAATTTTTTCGCATCGATTCGGTATATATTAGTCGGATTTTTCAACCTAAGAATTGTCATTACTTGGGGTTTCATGTAATTTTTAATATTTGTATTAAACCTAGGTAATCGTAGCGCATGTTGTTATATTTTATGGGTTCATTGTTTTGCATAACATTAAAAACCCTAGGTTTAGGGTTTAATGTTAATTGCTTTCGGTTCTTAGAACGAAATTGGTTGTATTGTAGTTATGGTTCTCATTGGTATTAATTTGTGATGTTTTGATTTTTATTTGTTAAATTACATCCGTTTTGTTAGATGCAAGAGATGTATCGGAGGAGTTTTGGCAAAAACGGGATTGTCGGGTTCATAAACCCGAGGTCCCTTGTGGACCGGCTTCCCCGCAAAAGCTTGGCCCAAGCAGACAGCACGCAACTCATGGGCTGGCCCAAATACCTGAGCGACAGGGTGGAGGAGTGATCCAATCTCCGACCGGAAGGTTAGGCCGAGGAGGAACAGCGTCCGTTTTCCAACTCCGGCTCACCTCTCCGACCAGAGCGCTCAATTCAGTCATCAACCCGCCTCCGGACGGCCTTTTCGACCGGAAGGCCTGGCAAAAAGCACCGCTTTTGACTCCGACCCCGCACTCTTCGACCGAGGATACGCCCGGCCCCTGCTCACTGCTCTTATTTGACTGGCATGATCAAGAGCCAACTAGGATCAACCGACCGGGGATGCCCGCTCGGTAGGGACCAGGAGACATGTGGAGAAAAGCAAGGCAAGGCGCATAAGTCAAACCATGGTACTAGGGACCGTACCCTGCACGAAACAGTACTCTGCAACCGCCCTAACACAAATAGTGTTGTAGGCGCCTACATTTCCCCTACAGTATTGTGAGCGTCATTAAACTCTCATACGGTAAGGTTCCCCCCACGTGTCTCTGGGCATCAATAGTGTTGTGGGCGCTGAGATTTACCGTACCGAGTGCACATGGTGAAACTCCTCACATGCCTGTAGGTATCAACAGTATATGCAGGTACCGACATCTGCCATACCTAAACAAGGACGACGGAACCTCCCATGTGCGTCTGACATCCAACAGTGTTGTGGACGCCTACCATCATCCTGTACCCATCGGCATGGGCAACAAGGCTTAGAAGCATTCGTACTCTCTCCTCTCACTTGTAAGGCCATCCCCTTCATCTATAAAAGGGGATGCGCTCTCTCCCAATAGACCAAGTTGATTCAAGCTCAGCCCCTTTAGATTCATTAGATCAACCAAGTTCACTAGCTCACAACCATAGAATCACCAGGTTTGGACCTCAAGCACACGCTTGAACACTTAGCTCATAGCGGAGCTCCTATCGCTCTCGGCCCTTCCGACCGGAGTTCGACCGGACCTCTCGTACACTCCATCTTTCTCCTTCTTGTTTGTAACCCCACTACAGACTTCGAGCACCTGGGCTCAGGAATAAAGTCATCAACTGACTCAAACTGGATGTAAGGCACGTTGCCTGAACCAGTATAAACCCTATGTCATTGAGTGCTAGGTCATCTCCGATCATAACGTACGGCAAAACTATAAATATTTACATGTTGGTCACTTTCTGCATCGACAGTTGGCGACATCCGTGGGGAGGACATTGTACGTTCAACACTTTTTGGTCATTGGATGGCCCATTTTTCCGCCACCCTCACCGTGGCGGGCGCAGGCGATACAATTCGCTTTGGCTCGCTCAAACTTCCTGCTCTCCCACCAGTTGGGATGCGGGTTCCATCCATCTTCGAGCCATCCCAGGCCTTCCTCTTCGGTAGTCTAGACTTCATTGCTAGCCTGCTTGGCGTACTACACCTCTGCGGGGAGGCTCATGTCCCGACACCCATCGAAGGGGCGCCCTCCATCGACTCCGGGATGCACGACTTCGACGACGTGGCATCTACGCTTCATTCTAAGCAAACTCTCTGCTCAAACCCCGCTGTGAGTAATGTACATGATATTATTTACTTACTACTCTCTATCTTCCACCGATTATCCAGAGGAACCCCATTGTCCCTGACGCGACCGCCATACGACCGATTCCCCTATGGCCTCGCATCTTCCGCGGACGCATATGCCCGAGGGCTCCAAAAGATGCCAGCGCCGTCCCCTCTCGCATCCAAATTTGTGGGTATGGCAAGCTATGCTCCCACCTGTTTCCTCGACCTCATAGATGACGATGGCGAGTGACGGCTCTAGCATCGACGACATGGCACCTAGCCACCATCCGTCTCGGGAGTATGCCATGGTGGATGCTCTGGGACACCCACCGATGGAAGTAGAGTCCTCATAGACTCACACCTCATCGAACTCTCGTGCGGAGACCCTTGAGCTCACACGGGAGCACGGCGAGGCACTACGACAACAGTGACTACGCCAGCGCGCTCAGCGCACCACACTGTGCCCTGTGTGCATAGACTGATGAGCGGTGCTCAGGGTCGCGCCCGTTGGGTCTAGTGCAACACCATGGACAGGGGGACCGATCCCCCACAGTTCGCTTGGGCCAGTCAAAACATCGCGCGCTGCGGTGATGCTTCTACGCGTCCTATCCGAGACGAATGACCCTCATGAACAGGTGATCCACCAGAACCTCCGAGCACTAGTAGAGACCACCACTGTACAAACAAGCGGAGAGCTCCATGTTGCGACGCCAACACGCGACCTCACTCCCCACCAGGGGAATGGGAACACAGCAGATGGGTCGCTCCACCCGATCACCATGATGACCGCCGAGCATGGCATAGGAGGCCGCATTGGCACCTCATCTTGACTTGACGATCGCTCCGTACCGACTGCCTATCTATGTGCGACTCGGGCCAAACCGAGACACACGCAGCAGCAACCGGGGTCCCAACCCTAATGGCCTAGGCCCGTGGACCTATGTCCAAAACCTCCAGCAAGCGCCGCTCCCACCACACTCCAATGGAGGCCAGGGCAAAGGTAAGGCCAAGCACCAGGATCAGGACGAGGGCTCCTCCACATAGAGAGGGAAAAGGAACAGAAAGGATCATAGTCGACCGACCAACTCTGCATTGGACGCCACGGCTGATCACGTGGCACGCGGGCCCCAGCAGGACCCTCTGGGTCACTTCCATGAGCTCATGGAGAGCCCGTGCACCAACCACAACTACCCTGTCAAACACCTCTACAAGGACTGCCAGCTCCTCAAGCGCCTTCTGCGGTAGGCTAGCAGGCCAAAGGAAGAAAAAGGCGAAGAAGCAGCGACTAAGAAGGGGGGCATAGCGGGCAAGGATCCGAACGACTGAAGGTTGAAGTGATCCAACCAGACGCCTACCGATTGAAGGACAGCAATGACGGCATTCTCTCCGAACGCTTGGAATAGCTATGTCGCTTTTCTT
The DNA here is from genome assembly GCF_019320115.1 of Miscanthus floridulus. Lineage (NCBI taxonomy): Eukaryota > Viridiplantae > Streptophyta > Magnoliopsida > Poales > Poaceae > Miscanthus > Miscanthus floridulus. The sequence continues at coordinate 1,256,480 of NC_089584.1, forward strand.
CCCCTAAGTTTCAGTCTTACTATTATTTACTTAGCGTATACTCCTATAAAAGCACCTCGACCTAAACACTTTTTGCCCTAGGGCGCTCAGAGGGTACACTAGGGTATACTACTACCTCTATATTTTGTTTACTATCATATGGTAAAATTCCTTCCTACCTAACCAAAAGGGTAGTTCGTTCCTTTAATTTGCCTTACATAGCTTTGCTTTAAAACATTCCGACCGATCGCAACCCGCCTTTCTCTATGGTTACGAGCAGCCGAGCCTCACGGCCCATGCCTTGGGCTCCCAAGGTTGCAACCTATGGGATAAATGAGCAGGTACGAGAAGGAAAGAATAAAAAACAAAATTATGCTAAGGAAAAAACTAAGGAACAAAAAGGGAACAAGCTTCCCCGAACGGAGTGACTCCATCATAGAAAATGAAACCAACCGTAGTCATTAAGCACACAGGAACATTTACATAGGGTCTCCCCCACGAACTTAAACTTTTTACATTCACTAAACTACTTATATTTTATAAGCTATTGGACCGGCTTGGCGGCATCTGCTATCGGTGCAACCAACAAAGGCGCGGGCTACTCACTTCCTAGCGGCACGACATTTGGCTCGATCAAAGCCGGGGCAATGTCCACCTCCGACCTAGGCTCCATGCCATCCGTAGGCTGGGCAACATCCTCCCCACGCATGCTTCTAGCCATGTCTTCATGGTGGATGTCCATCACCCACTGGGTAGAGACTTGCTCTGCCACTGACCTTGCGTGCGGTAGCAAGCCCTCCCTGGTCGATTGAATGTCCTTCGTGCTCAAGCCTTCAGCATACCCACTACAGATAGTGACGAAGTCTAGGTTTGGGTGGTGTGTCACCACCGACGTCAGCACTCCTGATGCTCTATAGAATAGCTCGCTCGTAATAAGGTCCCGGACCGCATCTGAGACCTCCGCCAGCTGGACGGCGGGCACGCTAGTGCTTGGCACCGACCCAAAGATCTCCAAGATGACCAGCTAGGCAACACTATGGATCTAGTCAAGTTCCCCCTCGAGCGCACATTGCTCTTCATGGGACTTGGCCAGCTCCTCTGCATTCTGGCTGAAAGTCGCCTTGACCATCTATGCATGAGCTTGGCCTTGCGCTGCGTGCTAGGCCGCCTGCTACAGCACTGGCCGTGACCACCACCACTGCCCCGCCTACCGCCTGCCACCGCTGCTGGCTCATCTAGCGTGCCGGAGCATCGGTTGTGCCCTCGCTGCCGTCCATGAATGCACAGGCCCCAAATGCTGCTGCCTTGGCTACCTGCTGCTTTCGCTAGCACGTGGGTCACTTTGCCGGCTAACGCGTTGCGTCTGAGGCGTCGACCGTGTCCATCGTGCCATGCCCTGCTCTGCCTGCTTTGGCCGGAGGCGCGCTGGGTCCCACGCTACACGTGCGCCAGCGGCCATGCACGGCACTGCCTCATTGACTTGTCTTGGCTACTCGCATGTGTGATGATAGCCTGCTCCCCCATCACCTCCGTGTCGCTCGCACTGTGTTGTTCTTATCTGGCGCTGCCTGCTGCAACGCCGTGCTATGTCTCATCAGCTTGCTGCCTCGGCCATGCGGTCAGTCACCTAGGGCACGTCCCACTATCCCCCATCGTGGCATGTGTTTGTTGGTTGCATTGACGTCCACAACCGAACCGAGCCAAGCCACGCCAGAACCTCCCCTGCCTCCGCTGTCTCCATGGCCACCGGGACGACTCTTTCAAATTCACCGTGGTAGCAGTGCCCTGTTGCAATTGGCTTCGTCCTCGACTCTGGTAGGTAGCCTGCTGTCCTACCGACCCCACATCGCTGCCTGTAGCTCCGTCATAGGCCCCAATTTTGAAAAGCCACGCCTTCGGGTCCATAAGACCGGGAGGGCCTGCGCCATCGGCTATCCTTGCAACCAAGGCATCTCGGTCCAATCCCTCGCTCTACTAGCCTCTCCTCCAGTTGGGTGTCACCATGCTCACCTTAGTCTAAGCCCTACCGCCATGTAGCAGTTCCTAGCACAGCCATGCCACCGCCGTGCACCGTCGCACCACCTCACGCGCACGCGGCCAGCTCACCTCGGGCTTTCTCCGGCTAGACCGTCAACGCAAAGGTATCCGTGGGTAGTCCCTTGAGCTCTCTAGCGTAGTTGCTTGCTTCATCTTCACTGTCACTCATAGGAACGCACCCGCCATTGGAGGAAATGGACCACCGCCAGGAAGGGGGCTCGGCACGACATCTCTATTCGCCGTGAAGCCTCCAGTCGCTGCACTTTGTCCCTAAGGTAATCATCGGCCCCTTAGTTAGGTAGTAGAGGTTTGAGTGACGTCGGCATGACCGCTCGATGCCCGTGCCATCGCGCCAGTGCGCGCATGGGTGCTGGGGGACTTCGCCACGGTGAAGAAGGAGAAAGGGGAGGGCGCAGCTGTAAAACCTTAGACTGGTGAAATAGTGTCCTAGAGCTCGCTGTGATTACATAGTACTTCAAGGGTGCCTGTGCATATTTGCCATCGCGCGCAGGCCTTCCCTCATCGTGGGCCGTTGACCGACCGGGCCACGTGCGCGCATGGGCCACGCTGCTCTGGTGCGCGTGTCACGCAGTCGCGAGCCAAGCTAGCGAGTTGGGCCTAGGAGAGGGATTTGGTTTTCTTAATTTTCAGAAGATTAGAAATGTTTATTTATTTTAGTTATGAACTGAACTTCGATAAATCATAGTAAATTGTGTAGTTGTCCAAAAATAGCAAGACTAATTTTGTTAGGTTCACAAAAATACCATCTATCTGTTAGTGTAGTTAGTTCACAATTAGCTGTTATGATGATAGGCTCATAAATTCTAATTAGAAAGCTTGGTATTATGTAAATTCATATTTGTAGGAATATTTGTGGACAATTGGTGATAGCTATCGACTCCAAAAATTTTGCAATAGATTCTCTAGGCCATTATGTACTTGCTTCAAAGTTTGTAGCCTTAGAATGAGTTGTTAGATAGAGTAGCTATTACCTTTGCTTTACCATATATTACGTAAATTAGCGTTAGGAGTAAGAATGCCTGTAGTGGCTATAAGAATGAATGTCATGTTTCACACTTGTTAGTGGTTACGGTATGTAGCTTAGCCTTTAGTGGGTAGACCTCACTTAGTTGTTTAATCGATGTACTTTTATTTTAAGAATTTTTATTGTCGCATTATTAAACGTTGCATCATCATTTCATGTAGATCACGAACTGGTAGACTTCGTGCCCATCAGCGAGTCAGAGTATGATGAGGTGATTGAATAGTACAAGGAGGAGATCCTCGTGCAGGAGGGAGCCCAGGAGCCTGTTGGTGCTGACCCTGCTAACCCGACGCTGCCTAAGGCAAGCCCCGGAGCATAATCCATATTTTTATGATCACTAAATATATATATATGTGATGTGTATTTAAGTTACAGGTATTTTTATAGAACTACCTGCATAAATATATCTACCCATAAGTCCTACTAGTACAGGTCGAGTAGCTGCTATGCTCAGGATATCGGTAGCGTGAGTAACCTGTCGTTACTCGCAAATAGGTGATAAAATATGATCACTCATGATAAAATGGTGGAAAAGAAATTGGTGACCGGGTAGGGATATGGTTTGGGTACTGGTAGGTGTAAGGGGTTGTGTCCTGCGGTCAACGGGGCATGACTGGTTTATACTTTTTCCCTGTCCGTGTCGATTAAGGACCGGTCGTTGCAATGGATGCTAGGCAAGTCACAGATCTATTGTCCCGAGCGCATACTTGGGTATGGGCGCAGGGAAGACTTGTTGCTCTCTTATCGCGGATCTGGCTCTTTTTAGACCGATTGATTGGAGGCGGGGATAGTGGAGGTCCTTGCACCACACAGAGTTCGGGACTTAGGTGTGGGGGCTTGGAGTCCAAGTTTGAACGGAGACCTGGACACCTAGGACAGTAGAGTGATGGGTTAGTCCTGCTTGTGCCTGGGGTACAAGCGGGGCATGTGTTTTGGGGCACCCAGCTAGGCACATTGGTTCACGAATTGCCGCCGAGTCGGTACGACTTGTCTTAACTTTAGCATCGTAGCAAGAACTGAAAGTTGAAAGGAGAAGACATGGAACTGGTTGCTCAACTCTTACTTGAAAGTAGAACAGGTGCTTATATAGACTGGCTAGATGATAACTTAATACGACTCATAATAATAATGCATAAATAAGGACTCACTATTAGTATTGCTTTCTGCTAAAGAAAACCAGCAAACCATAAAGTCTATCATATTCCTTAGAGCCGGGAAATTATTCCCAATAGTCGGATAAGTCTTGCGAGTATATTATGTACTCAGGATTTATTTACCCCTGTTGCAGGTAATGTTTGAAGAGTAACTCTATGTGGAGGATCCTTCTGGTGGGCTCAGACGGAATCCTCGCCCTTATCGCTAGTTGTTCTTTTTAAAATTCCGCTGTTTATTATTCCACACTCTGGTATTTGGTATTGTAATAATGTACTTTTAAGAAACTTGGATGTATGAAACGAACTGGTATTATAACTCGTTCTCATTATTGGATCATTGGGAAAAATATGGATCTTTCAGGTTCTTCCTTAGGGTGTGCCCGACGGACACCGCTCGCTATAGCCTGCTTTTGAGGTGCTTAGTGTCTGGTGGAAGACGAGCGCCTCCTTAAGTATGCTATTTCGGACGGTTCTGCCACAGCCTTCACTGCCTCGAGCCCTTGATCAGCGACAGTCGCCCACTCTACTGCACGCTGCCCCTCCGCCCACGTCGCGGTTGCCTCGGATGCCCGGTCCTAGGATTTACGGCGAGCGAACTCTAGCTGACGCTCAAGCTCAGCCATCCGGGTGTGCTCCATTCAGAGAAAGCGGGACTTGCAGGACGACCGAGGATGGCGGTGGCGTGCGGCGGGCGCGGGAAGCCCGGCGCTCCGCGCGGCGAGGTGGGCTCGGCGGGTGTGCCCTAGGCCAGCGGTGTCGGGCGGCACGGTCACGGTCACAGCACCGGCGCGGCGGGGCGCGGCCAAGGCGGACGCGAACGGCACGTCGGGCGAGCCGCGGGCGCGGGACCGGCGTGGCCGCGGGGGGGGGGGCAGCCTCGGTGGCGGCGCGACGGTCTGGCGGGGGCGCGGGGCGCGGCGAGGGAGAGGGCGCGTGGGCGCGGGAGAGGGTGCGGGTGGCGCGAGAGAGGGAGGGAGAGGAAGAGAGAAAAATTGGGGCCCATACGTAAGATAGGCTCGGCGCTAGGGTTGCTGGCGTCGAGTTACCTACCATGTCAACGCCACGTTGGCTTCGAGCCCAAGAGCACGTGTTAGCTCGGCGTCAGTAACGATGACGCTGAGTTAAGGATCCAGATTTTGAAATCTTTCCTCCAGGGGTATATTTGTGAAAAAATTTCAAAAAAAAAGGCTAAAAAAATAAAAAATTCGGCCCAAGCTGACCGGAAAACCCCATCTCCTCCGCGCCGCCCCACCACGATGGCCGCCGCCGCCAGGTCGCTGCTCCGCTCGTCGGCCTCCCTTCTCCGCGCCGCCCCCGCCCCCGTGAGGTCCTCGGCCGCGTCGGCTACGACGCGTCCGTCTCTTCGGCGCGCATTGGCTGCTCCTCCTCGCCTCCTCAGGTACAACCCCGCCCGTCGCTCCTCTTCTGCCCCCGATATAGCAAGCAGGACACGGAGTAGTGGAATACTGGTGTGGTGGTGATAGGTCTTGTTCCTCTCTCAGGTCGCCCGTCGAGTCGAGCTTCTGCGTGGAGTCGCTTTTGCCTCTTCACGCCGCCACCGCCGGTGCACGGATGACGTCCATGCTCGCCGCTCCTGGCCGAGGCCTCGGCTGGCTCACCCAAGGTAAAAATACAAAAGCAATTACTTCGATCTTCAAATGCACTTCAATTCATACTCAGAGAGGCTGCACTGCTTTTGGTGCAAGCTCGCAGTGTAATTGCCTGATTGACATACCTCCACCAGTTTCGTTTAATTGCTGTTTTTTTTTTTTTTGATAAAAGGCAATATATTAACAGCATGATGCTGCAATGAGGGTGAAACAATCACGCATTACAGAGTTCATAGCTGCTAGCGTTGGGCAGCTGTTTACATGAGCTGGATTGGTACAGGAAGTCTGGAAATGAACAGGAGATCTATTTGCAGACGCGAACGCCTGAGTAGCTAGGATATGCGCTGTCGCATTTAGCTTCCTTTGTACCTTGAATATGTGTTGAATCTGACGCCACAAACAACCTTAGATGACTATGAACCCTATTCTAGCTTGTGAGTAAAAGGTTACTTTGCTTATGAATGAAATGGCCCATTTGGTTGCAAGCATACTTCAGTTTCACCAAATCATCACCCAAGCCAGCTAATAAAATTGTTCAAATGTATACCTGATTTTCAAAAGAATGCATATGAATGCATAGGTGCACGATAATGGTTGCTCGGCAAACTTGTCTACCAGTGAACTTTCAGAGGGTTGTATCCACGTAAAGGACAGTGGCAGTATATATGACCATATGGTGTGTTATTAAATACAGTGTGTAAGACTCCCAGATGGCCAATCCACATTCAAGAATGCATTGACATCATTACAAAATTGGCTCTGGTACAAAATTAAATAAATCGGCTTATACAGGTTCTAAGTTCAATGTGGAAGATGAAGGAAAATTGATTTGAGAAAAACTGCAAGAATAAGAAAATGTTCCTATAGATGTTTTCACTTTCCTTTGATGTAAGGGTTCATGAATCGTTTTATATGATTTATCAGTTATCTTACTAGTCAAGAGTGCAGTTAGCTTTGCATTTTATAGTACTGAAAAGGGGAAATCGTATGGATTGCAACCTGCCCTATATTAGACAAAGACCCCTTGAAAAAATGTGATGTACTAATAACGTTGGTGATATTAAATATGTTTTCTTGAATTGTGGAACAGCTTTTACGAACGAATCTTTTTTTTTTTAACAGCTGAAACTGATGGAGTATGACGGCCCATGGCGGTGGTTTAGGTACCAGGAGATCAGTTGTGTATCTAGTTCTTCTGTGCCTGCTGGAATCAGGAAGAGTTGATGAAAGGGGAAAAAGATTTTCTTTATCTTTATGTGAAGTGTGATGAGGACATAATAAACTAGATCTTTGTATGATGCTCTGACCCTTTTTATGTGTTTCATTGACTAAAATGATTATGTAATGGTAACTACGGCAGGGGCTAAATGTTTGTAGAAGTAAGACCTACACCTGATTTATTTGGTTTCATTCTTCATCATAGCCTGGTGATTGAGGAGCTTGCAGGGAGCAAGACGTGTGTGCTAATTTATCTGTTGGTGCGAGCTTTTTTATCTACACTAGAGCTACGAAGCCCATTTTATCTCGGAAAACAAGGAGCGTGACATCTAAACAATCCATTCTCATTCTCGGACAATATGAATGCCAGATTCTAATTTACATAGAAACAAGAATAAGAACGCTACAATTAAGTTCTAATTTGCAATACCAATGTCAGGATAATGGGTTCGCATCTGTTCAGTCTGGTAGATGGACAGGAACTTCATACAGATAGGCGGCTCGACTTTGAAGATGGCGAGGAGCGAAGATGGCAGCGCCCAGAGCCCGTCGCCACAGATCAAACCAGACGCCACCACAACTGAGAGCAGGTTTGCTGTTTGCTTATTCCTTCTCCTCCAGAAGATGACTAGGAGGCTCCCCAGGCACATGTCTATGGCGAAGGTCGGTCCGACGAAGAAGGGGATGGCCATGGCCATGATGTTTGGGACGTAGCTTTTGATCCTCCAGTCGTTTGCCGTGGCGACGGCCGTCAGGGCGTCGAAGCACAGCGCCACGACGAAGCAAGGTATGCAGAGCATGATGGAGTGCTTGGGGAGCATCTTCATGCCCTCCACGCTCAGGTCGGCGATGCCGCGGTAGGCCATGGCCATGGGCGCGGCGTAGAGCGACCCGGCTTCCCCCAGGTGGTCCTTGCCGCCGGCCATCTCCTGGAAGCCGAGGAAGAGGAGCGGGTTGATGATGCAGCCCAGCGTGGTGCCGATCACCTGGCTGGCGAACATGGACAGCGGCGACGTGAGCGTCAGGTAGGCCGACTTGAAGTCGTGCATGAGCTCGGAGGAGTTGCCGATGACGACGACCACAACGCCGCCGGCGAGGAGGCCGGCGATGGCCCCGCCGGACGCCTCGCCTACCCACGCACCGAAGATGAAGATGGCGAGCTTGCCGTAGATGGTGCCGAGAGACCAGTCCGTGAGGCCGGAAGCGTAGGAGCTGCAGAACGCCATGAGGGGGGCGATGGCGTAGCACACGGCCACGTGGTAGAACCTGACCTGCGGGAAGATGCCGGGGAGGAAGACGGTGGCGATGGCCGCCAGGAGCGCGTAGCCTGCGAGCGCGACATGGATGGGCATCCCCTCGCTCTGGAAGTTGTGGATCCTGCGCCGATCGTCGTACGACAAGGACTGCTGATCGTCGGCGGCGGCGGAATCCTGCTGGCCGCCACCTTGGGCACGGTGGAAGCTCCGTGCTGTCCTGATGCTGACGGCGGTGAGCTGGAAGAGGCAGTCCCCGAGCACCAAGGAGATGCCCATGGGCACCTTGTACCCGTTGAGTCCTTTGAGGCTGGACGGCGAGGCTTCAGCGTCATACCATGTCCCCGCCTTGCCCTGCAGGATGGGCCAGAGGATCGCCGAGGAGACGACGGCGCCGAAGAGCAGCGAGAAGTTGACCATGGGGGGGCAGATCATGCCGATGCCGACGAGGCTGGGAGAGAAGTCGAAGTAGAAGCGCTTCTTGTAGGCCTCGAGGCCGAAGAGAGGGAAAGCCTGGAAGCCGCAGCCGTCGCCTCCCGTGTAGAACCACTGGAACACCGCCCAGCTGAAGCTCCCACCTAGAGATCTCAGCAGAGTCGCCATCTGCAATCTTTAATTTAGACAACAAATGTATCATTTAATACAAATCACAAAGGCATTATCAGATCTGTCACAATAACCAGCCAATACTAATGGTGATTAAATCCTGCATGTGTTTGTTCATATTACTTTGCTGTTGCTGCTCCGGCTGGCGTGTGGAAGCTGTTGACAAGTCCAGCTATCGCCGAACCGGATGGGAACAGCAGCTTGTAGTCCAGGATCATGACCTGCATGTACGTGCAGCCAGCCAAATCATCAACGGCTTGTTTGCATTGCATTGCAAGATCATTTGTTTGTTCTTGAAGGGATAAGATCAGATCAGATCAGATGAGAGATGGTGACCTTGGTCAATGGGAGCGTGATGAACAAGCTGGTGAAGCCGGTGAGGAAGCTGAAGGCCATCATCTTGCCGAGATGCAGCGAGTACACGTTGTTGCCCGTGCCCGGGCCGCCGGCCGATTTCGCCACGGGTGCCGACATGGCCGGCAGGAAGGACGTGAAGCCGCCGTAGAGCGCGAGCGTGGCGCAGGCGATGACGCAGGTCTGCACCACCACGTTCTCCTGGCGGGTGAAGGGCTGCGTGGCCACGCCGCAGCGGCCCAGCAGCCGCGTCCACGAGCTGATCGTGAAGAAGCTCACCAGGCTCGCCGACATGTTGAAGGACGGCACCAGTCCGATGGTCAGCCCCATCCTCATCGCCATGAAGCTGAACACGGCGCCGATGAACACGCTCGCCGTCACCGAACGCACCGTCACCTGCCGCCACCACGGCGCCGGCGACTGCCCCGCGAAAAGTGCCTCCACCGACGCCTCATCGTGTTCGTGCTCCTTGTCCCTGCCATGCTCATGCTCATGCTCGCCGCCGCCCTCTACGGCCATGTCGCCGGAGCCGAGCCTGAGATGCTTGCCTGTTCACGTTTGCGAGGTCTCCGTTTCCGTAGCATCCTCAAACCTGCATGGCCTGTGGCCTCCAACACAAGCATTGCTTTTTTTAGGAGTCACATAACAAATTAGTGGACTGGCAACCACAGGGTCTTCCTTTTCCTTTCTTGGCCAAACAACATTTGTTATTGTTATTGTCCAATTTAAATCACACCCCGTCAAAAAAAATGCACTCTTTTTGGATAGCCACGCAATTACAATAGACGCCAGTGTTCATAGCGCTGCGTGACTTCCCCAACGCAACACGTTGGGGCAGCACTGTGTGCTCTTGATTTCTTGCGCTGGCGTAGTGCCCCGGTGTGTCCATTTCTATGTCACCAAAAATATTGACCTCGCAGACGTTTGTAATGGAGAGAATTTCTTATTTGACACCAGAGAAATGATCCGTTCTTTTTTTGGTCCTCAAAAAAATTTCGTTTCCTATTTGACACCGAGTTCAACTTTCGTTCCTTCCGTGACACTCCGTCGCGTTTTCCATCCGGCCACCGTTAACTGCGCTGTGAAAAGACGATTTTACCCTTGTGGGCCCCACCACCCTTCTTCCTCCTCTCCTCCTCCAGACAGTCGCCTCACTCCCTTCGTCTCCCCGCAGTCGCGCAGCTGAAGGCGCGCCCGTCCCACCCGATGGCGCCCTCCACTCTCTCCCTCTCTCCACTCTCTCTCCCTCCAACTCTCCATTCCGAGCCCCTCTCCCTCCCGAGCACAGCGGTGGTCCTCCCTTCCCATGGCGCGGCCGCGCTCCTCCCTTCCCTAGGCGTGGTGGCGCCCCTCCCTTCCGCGCTCCTCCCTCTCCTCGATGGCGACTGGCGGTGGACTAGAAGCGGCGACGACGGTGGCGCGGTGGAGCAGGCGGCCACGACGACGACGGTGGAGTCCGGCGAGATCCGGCCTCGGGGCTCGCGGATCTGGCCTCGGGGCGTGGATCCAGCAGATCCAGCCTCGGGGCTCATGGATCTGGCCTCGGGGCGCGCGGATCCGGCCTCGGGGCACGCGAATCCACCCACGGATCTGGCGAGCTCGCCGGCGGCAAATCGAGGGCGGGCACGGGCGAGGCAGCGGTTGGACCTGTTGGTGGGGAAGCCGGATTCGGCTCGATGGTGGAGGATGCACCCCGGCGGCGGATCCAGCGAGCGTCGACGGCTGCCCGTGGATGGGCTCGGCGGGCCCATGGGTGGCGGGGACGGCCGGCGGCCTTTTCCTCAGGTGGCGCGGCCACGGACTGGGGGAGGACACGGCGCCCTGGAGGAGAGGAGGGAGAAGTGTGGTGGGGCCCACAGGGGCAAAATCGTCTTTTCATAGCGCAGTTAACGGTGGCCGGATGGAAAACGCGACGGAGTGTCACGGAAGGAACGAAAGTTGAACTCGGTGTCAAATAAGGAACGAAAATTTTTTGAAGGCCAAGAAAAGAACGGATTATTTCTCTGGTGTCGAATTCTCTCTTTGTAATGACTTGGAGTGGTACTAGTATTCTTATCTGACACACGTAGCAGAAGCAAATGTTGAAGAGCCTGTTGTGGTCTCGATTTTTCCTTGCACGTATGGAAGCGAACTTTATTTCGGAGCTAACGCTAGTGTAGGTTTGCGTTGTTAGGCAAAATATACGATGGAAACCACCTAATAGATAGAAACATGAAAACCAATTTAAAAAAATATTTTGGTTGTTCAAATTTTTTAAAAAAATTAACACATCCGTAGTGAATACAAATATTTATTCACATAAAAAAGTTGAGATGCAAACACAAACTAAACAAATCATACAAAAATGGCAACTAAAAAAATCATACAAAAGTGACAAATATGAGGTTCATAGCACTAAAAAAATAAAATCCAGGAATTTTATCTTTTAGTGCACATGAATCTAAAATTTATCATCTTCATAGGATTTTTTAAAACGAGTTTGAATTCTAAGTTTTGCATGTGAGCATATATTTGTATGAACTATGGATGTGTTAAGTATTAAATTTTTTTGAACGACCAAAATATACTTTTTGCTAGAATTGTGTAAGTCTTATTGGGCTAACCCTAGAAGGGTAGCAATGTATATTAGTCATACATGGGCCTCATGGGCCTAATACACTCATACTCTCATACTCCAACACCCCCCCGCAGTCTGAACTACCGTCGCAGCGGAGTTACAGACTGGACATGAAAAGAAGCACACACACGAGCCCCCCACAGACGCAACTAGCCACCAATGATGTTGAGGCTGGAGCGAAACTCGGTGAAGGTCGATGACGGGAGGCCCTTGGTGAAGATGTCGGCAAACTGGGAGGTGGTCGGGACGTGTAGGACCCGAACATCGCCGATGGCAACCCGATCACGGACAAAGTGTAGGTCGATCTCCACATGCTTGGTCCGTTGGTGCTGCACGGGGTTGGTGGAGAGGTACACCGCACTGACGTTGTCGCAGTAGACCAGCGTGCTCCGGGAGAGAGGGCTGTGGAGCTCGGCAAGGAGCTGTCGGAGCCAGGAGGCCTCAGCCACGCCGTTAGCGACAGCTCGGTACTCCGCCTCGGCACTGGATCGGGAGACCACCGGCTGGCGCTTGGACGACCAGGACACCAGGTTGCCGCCCAGAAAGACAGCGTAGCCGGAGGTAGAGCGCCGAGTGTCCGGACACCCGGCCCAGTCGGCGTCAGTGTAGACGACGAGCTCGGTGGAGGAAGACCGCTGAAGGAGTAAGCCGTAGTCGACAGTGCCGCGGAGGTAACGGAGGAGGCGCTTGAGCGCAGTGAGGTGAGGCTCTCGGGGATCATGCATGTGAAGGCATATCTGCTGTACTGCATAGGTGATGTCTGGCCTAGTGAAGGTGAGGTACTGAAGGGCACCTGCAAGACTCCGGTAAGCAGTGGGGTCTGCCACGGTGGTGCCCACGGCCTCTGACAGCTTGCCCTGTGTGTCAACTGGAGTAGAGCAGGGCTTGCAGTTAGTCATCCCAGCACGCTCCAGGATATCAAGAGTGTACTGCCGCTGGTGAAGGAGAAGACCGGTGGGGCGAGGCTCAACAGTGACCCCGAGGAAGTGGTGGAGCACACCAAGATCCTTCATAGCAAACTCCTGCTGAAGAGAGGCGATGACACGGCTGAGTAAGGACGGGCTGGAGGCTGTGAGGACAATATCATCAACGTAGAGCAGCAGATAGGCAGTCTCAGCTCCATGGTGATAGATAAACAGGGACGTATCCGACTTGGCCTCCACAAACCCCAGTGTCAGCAGGAAAGCAGCAAACCGAGAGTACCACGCCCGGGGGGCCTGCTTGAGGCCGTAGAGAGACTTGTTGAGCCGGCAGACCATGTCCGGACGAGAAGAGTCAACAAACCCCGCTGGCTGGCTGCAGTAGACTGTCTCGGTGAGAGTCCCGTGGAGAAAAGCATTCTTGACGTCCAGCTGATGCACAGGCCAAGAGCGACTGAGAGCCAGGGAGAGCACTGTGCGTACGGTGGCCGGCTTTACCACGGGGCTGAAAGTCTCATCATAATCAACTCCAGGGCGCTGAGTGAAACCCCGAAGAACCCAGCGAGCCTTGTACCTCTCAAGGGTACCATCAGCCCGCCGCTTGTGTGTCTAGATCCACTTGCCGGTGACGACGTTGGATCCGGGTGGACGGGGCACTAGATCCCATGTCTAGTTGACGAGGAGAGCCGCGTACTCCTCTTCCATCGCGCGGCGCCAATGAGGGTCCGACAAGGCGTCGCGAACGGAAGAGGGTACAGGAGAGATCTGCGGGTCGTCGGGCATCGTCGCGAGAGCCCGGGGCCGCAGGGTACCAGCCGCGTGACGCGTCACCATAGGGTGAACATGCCATGGGTGTCGGTGAAGGAGTTGCGGGTGGTACACCGGCGACGCGACACGGGCAGCCTGAGGCGGCGGCGGCGGTGTAGGGGTCGCCGGCGGAGAAGGAGCCACCGGTGGTGTAGGCGTCACCAGTGGAGAGGTGGACCCCGGTGGTGCCAGAGGCAGCGTTGCCGCCGGCACACGGCGCTGGTAGACGTGCACCGGCTGGGCGAAACGCGCAGGAGGTGTGACAGGCGGTGTCCCCGGACCCGCTGCGAACGGAGGGGCAGGGGCAGCTCCGGTGGGCGATGCCTCCGGACCCGGGCAGGGCGCAGGGCCAGGGGCGTCACTGGTGGGCGGCGAGCGGGGGCACGGGGAAGCAGTACCTGCAGGAGACAGCGGTGAAAGCGGCTGGACCACCGTGTCAGTGGGAAACAGAGAGAAGGGGTCAGGATCGGGGGTGGGAGATGGTGTGGTGGTGGTGGAGAAGGGGAAGACAGACTCATCAAACACCACGTGGCGAGAGATGAGGACCCGACGGGAGGTGAGGTCAAAGCACCGGTACCCCTTGTGATCCGGGGAGTACCCAAGGAAGACACACAGAGCGGAACGGGGAGCCAGCTTGTGGGGAGCGGTGGCAGTGGTGTTAGGGTAGCACGCACACCCGAAGACACGAAGGTGGTCATACCGAGGAGGGGTACCGAAGAGAGCGTGGTGTGGTGTGGGAGCCGGGCAGGCAGCAGAAGGAAGGCGGTTAAGGAGATAGGTGGAGGTGTGCAGACTCTCGGCCCAGAAGCGAGCAGGAAGCGACGCCTGGAGCAGAAGGGTGCGCATGGTGTCGTTCGTGGTGCGAATCATGCGCTCGGCCTTGCCGTTCTGGGAGGAGGTATACGGGCAAGACATGCGCAACTGGACACCGTGAGAGAGGAAGAAGGCACGGGAGGTGCCGTTATCGAACTCACGGCCATTGTCACACTGGACGGCCTTGATGGTAAGGCCGAACTGAGTAGACACCCAGGCGAAAAAGTGGAGAAGAGTGGTGAAGGTATCTGACTTTGCACGCAAGGGGAAAGTCCACGAATAATGCGAGAAATCATCAACCACCACAAGATAGTATTTATACCCAGAAATGCTGATGACAGGAGATGTCCATAGGTCGCAGTGTACAAGATCAAACACATGCGTAGCATGTGAAGAAGAAGAACAAAAAGGGAGACGAACATGACGGCCCAGCTGGCACGCATGACACAAGTGCTCATCGTGAGCCCGAGTACAACCAATGTCGGAACTGCGACTAAGCTGCGTCAGAGCATCACGTCCAGGATGGCCGAGGCGACGGTGCCAAGTGGTGGAAGAAGGAGTGGCGGCGAAGGCAGCTGACAAAGTAGACGGTGACGAAGAGGAAGCAGACGTCGGAAGCCGAAGGGTGTAAAGGGGTCCCGTGCTGTCACATCGGAGAAGAGGACGCCGGGAAGCCAAATCCTTTACAGTAAGACCAGTAGAGTTAAATTCAACATAACAGGAATTGTCAGCTGTAAAACGACGAATAGAAAGAAGGTTGTGAACCATAGAGGGTGCAACAAGAATGTCAGGAAGAAGAAAGGAACCATGAGTGCCGGCGGCACCCACGGACGTGACTGGAATACACGAACCATTCGCGACCATGATGGACGAAGGATGAGAGGGAGAAGGAGGGTGAATAGAGGAGAGTATACCAGGGTCTGGAGTAGTGTGGTAAGTGGCACCCGAGTCGGCAATCCAGTCGGTACCGGCAGGCGGTGTCAGGGCCATGGTGCTGAAGGATCTGGCCAAGGCCGCCGGGTTCCAACCGACAGGCCCGAGCAAGGTGTCGGGAGGTGGCACCCACGAAGATGCGCCGGGAGGTGTAGCCCACACAGACGGGGAGTAAATCCCCGGAGGAGCTCCAGTGAGCAAGGCCACTGGTGGGCGAGGCTCGCCACCTGGAGCCGGGAAGGGCCACATCGAGATGCGCCCCAACCACGGGTTGTGGAAAGAGGGCCAGGCTGCACCCCGTGGAGTTGCGGGCGACTGGTGGCTCCCTGGAGGAGCCGGTGTGTGGTGGCCCCCGTGGCCCCCACGCCCCCCTCCGTGGCGACGGCGGCCGCCACGGCCCCCCCACCCCCGCCCGGCCCGGGGGGAGGAGAACCAAGAAGCGACGACGGCGGTGGAGCGAACGAACGCGCCGAAGGAGTAGCGGCCAGGGCAGTTGAGGAAGACGAGGACCCTGGCGCGGAGGTGGACCCTGGCTGGACGCCCTGAGTGAGCTCCTCCATGACAAGGTCGTCACGGACCTGCAGGAAGGAGGGAAAGGGCCTCTGCCGGGTGATCCACGTCCGGAGGTGGGCGTAGCGGTCACTGAGCCCGCGGAGGACATTGAGGACCAGAATACGGTCCTCCACGGGCCAGCCAAGGTCACCGAGGGAGTCCGCCATGCTCTTCATGCGCCGGCAGAAATCGCCAACGGAGAGGTCACCCTGAACAAAGGTGCGGAAGCTCGCATCGAGACGCAGGGCCCGGGCTTCGGCATTGCCCAGAAACTGGCCCTCGAGCGCAAGCCAAGCCCGGCGAGCGTCAGCAGAGTTGCGGACGAGGTCGTGGAGGTCCAGGGAGATCGTCCCGATGATCCAGGAGAGGACGACGCTGTCAAGGCGCAGCCACGATGGGGTCTGGACCGCGACCGAGGCGTCGACTAGGACGTGGTCGTCAAGGGCGTAGCGGCGGAGGGTGAGGAGAACCAGGTCCCTCCAGCGGGCGTAAGAGGGCGACTCAGGCTCGAGGACGACCGGGACGAGGAGTCGAATGTTCTGGACACCCCCGGCCTGGTAGTGGAGCTGAGCCACGTGCGGGTCGGCCGGGTCGTGCCAGATGATCGTGGTGCGAGACGCGCGGTGACCCGTCGAGCCTAAAGAGGTGGCCGCGGTGTCGCAGGATGTAGGGAGGACAAGGAGCTGCTCCGCCTCAGCGATCTGGCGGGCCAGGGCATCAGCCGCGTCGCGCTCGCGCTCCAAAGCGAGGGCGGCCGCCCGCACCCGGGCCTGGCTGTCCGCAGCAGCAGCCCGTGCAGCCACGAGAGCGGCGGCGAGAGCAGAGTTGGCCCCTGCCGTCTGGAGAGGGGCAGGGGGCGGCAGAGGAGGGGGAGCGGGGAAGAAGAAAGGCTCCAGGGTCTCCCCCGCGCCCCCAGCGGCAGCGGCGTGGCTGCCTGCGCCCGCGCCCGCCCCTGCAAGCAGCGGCGGCGGCGGCAGTGGGCAGGCTGGCCGTGTCCGCGCCCGCGGCGACGGGGCCGCCTGCGCCCGCGCTCGCAGCGGCGGGGCCGCCTGCGCCCGCACCCGTAGCGGCGGGGCCGCCTGCGCCCGCGCCCGCAGCGGTGGCTGGGCCACCCACGCCCGCGCCCGCGCCCGCGCCGGCACCCGCGCCCACGCCCGCAGCGACAGCGGCGGCGGCCCGGCCATCCGCGTCCGCGGCAAGGGGGCCGGCGCCCGCGCGCTGGGCCCACGACGGGTAGGGAAGGGAGGGGAAAACGTGGAAGTAGGTTGGGGAGGGAGGGGGAGGGGGAGGGCGGCCAGCCATGGCGGCGGCAAGCCGGCCGGCGGCGCCTGGTCGGGGAAGGGGAGGGAGGAAGGCCTAGCTGGATACCATGCTAGAATTGTGTAAGTCTTATTGGGCTAACCTTAGAAGGGTAGCAATGTATATTAGTCATACATGGGCCTCATGGGCCTAATACACTCATACTCTCATACTCCAACACTTTTAACATTGGTTTTCTGTGTTTTCACCTAGTAGGTGGTTTCCAACATATATTTTGCAGCGTTGCTGCGGCCCTGATGTGCTACTGAGTGCCCCCATATGCATTTCCTGCTTAAAATTTCTTCCATCATATCACAGCAACACAGGCAGTACAAAGGCGGCAATTCATCTTAATGGATCCAAAGTTCTAACACAAGCGATACAACCTTAATAAATAAACTCGCTTCGAGAGGCTTTATAATGTTCGCTCATGGTACTTCCTTCTTATGGCGCGAAAATAGGGGCAGCAGAAGCCACATTAACCAATTCATACTCTACTAGCGACAAGTTGTTATCTTCCTTCACTGTGAAGCTAGCTGGCTCCGTAGCCTCAATCCGCCCCCATTTGTCCACTGCAAGCCTCATCGATCCTTTGAACATGTCAATTTTGGCATTGCGCATGATCACTGTGGCATTGGGCTTCAGCAAGTCAACTGCAAAGGAGAGCACATCATAAGTCCAGGGCAAATGCACAGTCAAAACAATCAACCATGATGTTCACATGACAGCAAAGATAAAACAAGTCAAGAATAAATGGCTTTTAACATGGTCGCAGCATGTATATGGAAATGTAGGATCCCGGTGTCGATTATAAACATGGCAGGCTGATAGTGCTGCATGTACTGTACACGCTCTGGGACGCAGTCATACAGTTGACAAATGGATAGAGCAAAGATAATATGTCATCCTTACTAATATGCCAACCTTTAAATCAAGGTACCAATGGCACGTTTTGGAAACTCTGATGACACTTGCCCCCCCACCCCACACGCACAAAAAAAGTAACAAGAAAACAGATCAGCACTACAAATGAGCAGGTAGCAACAGCAAAATCCAAATAAAGAATATTTATATGGTGTCCATCAACATTGATGATGAACTATGATCAGAAATAACGGCTTCCAGTTTTTATCACTCATAGGGTGAAAGATATTTCATAGAGAACAGCAGCAAATATAAAAAGTACCTGCAAAGGCAGGTCACTTTCTATCCACCCAGATTTGGGTAAGCAGGGCCTTTAAAAAAGAGCAAAAAGAGCACCCTCATTCAAATTCAAAGTAGACGCTCAGCAGTAGTGTATCTGTACCTGAGATACGACCTACATGAGCAAGGTTCCAAAAGGCGCTAGGCGGTGACTCACCGCCTAGTGCCTAAGCGAGCCTAGGCGTTTTAATATTTTTATACACATACATAAGTTACCTTAAATAAAAGAAGAAATAGGAGACTTGTAGACATAAAGTTGGAAGAAAAGCCCATCAAAAGAGCCCACCCCACCTTATCCACCTACACTATATAAAAACCCTCCTCTCACTCTCACCCAACCGCACACCTTATCCCTTCGCCTCCTCCCAACCAGCCACATGGCCGTATCTCTCTCTCAGTCCGCGCATGGCCGCATCTCTCTCTCTCTCTCTCTCAGTCCGCGCCCGCCGCCGCCGGTTCCTCCCCCTCTCCCGCATCTATCTGAGTCCACACTCGCCGCTGCCGAACACGCCCGCCCCTCACAGTTGCGCACGCAGCCCGCCTTCCTCCCAATCATGCCTGAGCCTCCGCTCGTCGCTTGCCGCCTCCCGGCCGCGCCTATACTATACCTACCCCCTTAGGCGAGGCGGCACCCCTCCGCCTAGCGCATAAGCGGGCCTAGGTGAGCGCCTAGCAGCGCCTTTTTGAACATTGTATATGAGTAGTGTAATGTTGTTACCAATGACAGGTGGTTGGCTCAATGAAACGGCAGTGCAGAAAAAAAGGGCATAAGATATAGGGATAGCAAGTAACAGCTGATACTTGGTTCTGACCTCTAATATGACACGTGGTTGGCTGATTGTACGTACTGTTGTACAAAAAATAAGGTCAACAAACTCTTCTCTAAACTAAGCCTCGCTTAACTTTGCTACCAGCTATCCCATCCATACTGGAACTAAATAAATTCATAAGATGGGGCCGTCTTGCCACTTATTCCCCAGCTTTTCTTCTATAATCATCACAGCTAAACATAATAACTTTTATCAGAAATAATGAAAGTGAGATTTTTTACCACACTCAACACTCTTAGGGAAAAGATATTCCACAGAGAACAAGAGCAAATACAAAAGATAGCATCTAAGGCATGTAATTTTTCATCCATACAGATTGAGGAAGGCAAAGCCCTGGGAAAAAGTGCATATCCTCATTTAGGTTCAAAATAGAGGCAGAGCGGTAGTGTGTTAGTACATGACATACAACATATATGAGTAGCTAGCGTGCTGTCTAGATCAATACGGCATCTGAAGTCAATTAAACTGCACTGCAGAAGAAGGCCAAAAAGAAACAAAGATACAGAATCAAGTAACGGCTAATAGTTAGTTTTGACCTCTGATGTGCCACACGGTCGGCTGATTGCATGTACGGTTGTATACATAAAAGAAGGTCTGCTGAGCTCAATGGATTCAAAGTAGATACACCAGATACTGTGTCAGTACATGAGATACAAGTAACCTATATGAGCAGCTGGCGTGCAGTTGTTAAGAACGATACATCATCTGAACTCAGTTCAACTGCACTGCATAAAAGGCCAAAAAGGTAGGGGTAACAAGTAACGGTTGATAGTTAGTTTTGACCTCTGATGATGGTATGTGGTTGGCTGATTGTCCGTACTGTCGCACATAAAGGAATGTCAACAAACACTTGTTTGAACTAAGCAGAGCTTAATGTTTCTACCAGCTATCTCATCCATAATAACTGAAACTAAAGGTGTGTTTGGTTTGAGGAATGGGGCACTGGGCAGTCCATAATCCCATTACTCCTTACTTTTTTTTTGTTTGGTTTGTGGAATAGAACGAGTTGATTCTCCACCGCCTCACTCCTCACAAGTTAAATAATTATATTAGTACAAACACAAGGAACGGGTTGGTTCCACCAAATTAATGGAATGCACTCATGATGTGCCACCTCATCTAGGATGAGTTGGTTCCATAAACCAAGCACAGCCCAGCTTTTCTTCTGTATATAGTCATCACAATTCACAGGCAGTAAGCATAATAACTTTACAAAAACTGCATTTGCAACTAGGATTGTGATGACACACTGATACATCTGACATCTCAGTGGGTGGGTGCAAAACAATAACAACAATTAATTAATTAACAAGAAAAGGCCGCAAATCTCATCTTCCTCCCTAGTCGTTTTATGTACGTATGACATGAAAGTCGTTTTATGTATGCATGTATATGGCATGAAAGCAGGCGCGGATGAGCGCAGTCAGATCGAACAGGTGATGGAGTCCAGTCCGCCACAGCAGAGCAGAGAACGATAGAGAGTAGGCGAGGAGGATGAGCATTGACCTTGGTCGTTGCGGGCGGTGAATACGATGGCGCCGGTCTCGTCCCCGACGAGGCACTCGGCGATGCGCGGCGCGCGGGACGGGGCCGCGGCGGGTGCGCCTGGGCGCGCGCGGCCGGGCACGGGGGTAGCGCTGACGACCTTGACGGTGAGGGTGTGCCCGTTGGTGCCCGGCTTGAGCTGGTCGACCTTGGTGAAGACGGGCTTCCGGAGCGCCGGCTTGTCGCTGCCGCCCTGTGCCGCCGCGGTGGACATCGCCGGTGAAGGGGTAGGAGTGGGGGTACGGATCGGGCTGCAGTCACTGAGGTGCGGAAACCCTAGCGCGTCTGGGTGGGGTGGGGGTGCGTGCGGCGCGGAAGTGGAGTGTGAGTGGGGGTGGGGGAGTAAACAAGACGACGACCACCACCAGCTGCCTGCGTTAAGACCAGAGTAGTTGGGCCGGGCCTGGATTACCCAATGTCGTGGGCCGGAAAATTCCGTTTCGTTTTCATTTCCTTCTTTTGTAATGATGATCCATTTTCATTCCGAAAATTTAATTCGAAGTACTGCTGCAGATCAAATGCCGTTCTATTTTTCCGAATTTTTTTTTCAACGCGAGGAACCTTCCCCATTTCCTTAGATCAGCGGAAATACATTGTTCAGCATTATTTACAGATAAGATAGAAGCAAAGGACACATAACAGACATCGACCACCAGAAAACTAACAGGCAAACTAAACCGTCCCTGGGCCTTACCGCACTTAACGCCCAGAGCGACCTACAACCAGAGTTTCCAGAAAAAAAAGACTGAAAGTGACACTTGGATCACACCAAGGTCGAAGTTTGTTTATACAAAAGACCACCGCAAAAGACTGAAGACTCCTGGCGCCATCTTTCTCCAGGCTTTTTGCCGATTCACGCTTCGTCTTCAGGCTCTGATGATTCGCCATCACGAAGCAGTAGCCTGTTAACTTGCCTTGCCGTCTGAGTCGCTAAAATCTCCTTAGCAACCCTCGGCATCGTATTTGCGCCTTCCACCAGCCGTTCATGATCTATTTCTGCATATAGACCTGACCAGTAAATCATAAGTGCGCATGAGTGACAGATTATCTCAAGAGGATTCTTAATAAGTTTTTTTTCTCAAAACAAGCTGGATTTCGACATTTCCAGATTGCCCAGCATATGGCGGCAACACCCCAGGGGTGGTATTGTTTACCAAAAGGGAACCATTGTTCACACCACTGCCAACATTGTTGAAGATTTGTGGGAATGTTAGAAGCCCCGAAGCATTTTGCAACAACTAACCAGATAACTTTGACAACTGGACACTGAAAAAACAAATGAGATACAGTTTCCACACAATCACAGAAAACACAACTAGGATCTCCCTGTCATTTCCTTTTCTGCAAATTGTCTTTAGTCAGAATAGCATTGTTAGTCATAAGCTACAAAATGATTTTGATCTTTGCAGGGATCTTCCCCTTCCATATTCTTTTGCGATAAATTCCAGATTCAGATTTAGATAACCCATTATAAACTGATTTTACAGTAAACATGTTACTTTTTCCAAGCTTCCAATCCACAGTGTCATGATCACCCCTTAACTGAAAATTACAAGCATCATGCCAAATCTTTTCCCAACTAGTCCTTACTCCTTAGATCCCCAAACAACCATCTTCTAAAAGAGATAACATTACCAGATAAGGCCTGGGCAACAGAAACACATTTATTTTCACATAATTCAAAGAGCACAGGAGCAATAGCACAAATTGAACTATCATAAACCCAAGGATCTAGCCAAAAATCTTGTTTGTTCACCATTACTAATCATGACACCCCTACCTTGGAGATATATGTCTTTTACCTTGAGTAAGTCACTCCAAACGGGTGAATCATTCAGCTTGTGCTGCACATCATGAATTGACTTATTGTTCATGTATTTGTGTTTAACAATTTGCTGCCATAAGCCCTCTTCTTTTTTCCAACCTCCACCACCATTTGCATAACAAGCTAATGTTCATTCTTCTCAAATATTTAATGCCCAAACCCCCTTTTTTTGCTTTTGCATATCAATTCCCACTTAACCAAATGATATTTTTTCTTAGTCCCTCCACCTTGCCAGAAAAAAGTTGTTCTTGTTTGATCCATCTTTTTGACTGTAGTCTTGGGGAGCAAATAAACTGACATGTGGTAAATGGGGGAATTGTTAAGACTGGAGCTAATTAAAGTTGATCTTCCAGCTATAGATAGAGAACCACCCTTCCACACATCTAACCTTTTATTGCCCTTATCAACCAAAGGGAGCCAATCAATAACTTTCAACCTGCTTGGGCTGACAGGTACCCCTAAATACTTTATAGGGAAACAAACCAACCTGACAGTTAAAAATCTCAGCATATCTATCTCCTAAATTCTCTTTATCATTGATCATATAAATCTCACTTTTGTTAAAGTTTATTTTTAAACCAAAAGAAGTTTCAAGTGAACAGCCCCATCCATATCATTTTTTAGAAAAAGAATGGTATCATACTGTAAAATGCCAACCCCTCTATGGATGATGTGACTAATTAGACTAGTGATAAGACCATGTTCCTGAGCTTTGTGCACCATTCTAGTCAAACAATCAGCAACAAGGTTGAACTGAATTGGAGACATAGGGTCTCCTTGCCTAACCCCTTTGTAACTTTTAATATAAGAACAAGTTTTGTTATTGACTTTCACACTCATAGTACCCCCTGAAACAACTTGCTTGATCCAACTGCACCATTTCTTATCAAAGCTCCTTTTTTAAAGGCAAGTAAACAGTAGTTTCTAGTTAACTTTGTCGTAGGCCTTTTCAAAATCTAGTTGAAAGTGCAATCAAGCCCTAATTATGGGTTTTGGTGATAATGACCACGCAATTAGAGAACTAATGAGAATTATCGAGATGACAAGCAGGGAATTCATGTTCGAGGATGCTACACGAAATGGAGGAGCCCTCAATTACAAATGTAGATGGCTTCAAACTCAAAGGAGGTTTAAATTCTTTTTTATTTTGAATTTGAGTATAGAAAAAGCCGTACTATAAAGGGAGACATAATGCTTAAGCTAATATGTGCTACCAAGTGCTCAAACATAGACATGCATCCTCAGATTCACAACCAACATAGTCTCTACTTCACTCTTACCCTTGCTGTCTTGCGTGGTGCAGCACTGCCGCACTTGAGCCGCGGCACTACCGCGACTCAAGTAACTGTTGGGGGCTGGGGGGTATTTATACTTCTTTCCTTCCTCTCCAATGGTTCTCTGCCTCTTCTTCCTCACTCCAGCACGCCCAAAACAGAGCAAGAGCTCTCTCTCTCTCTCCATTGTTGACCTCAAGCCCCCAAGCAAATTCATTGATTTCTCTATCAATCCTTGAGGGAAAAGGGTCCAAAACTCGATTAGAGAGCAGCTCCATTGATTTTCCAACTCTAAAGAGCACTTGGTTCACGTTTTGGCTGGCGGTTGTGTTTGTTACTTTTGTTGCTTGGCTCCTAGCCGGCTAGAGCGTCGCCCGTGAAGCTTGTCAACTTATGTGGCAGCCTCGGGAGGTTGGTAACCATATCTTAAAGCTGGTAAACTCACCCCTCATCTCAAGAGTTAAGCCTCTTGACTTGAGAACGAGGAATGGTTGGAAAGTACTAAGCCTTAGTGGCTAATCTCAACAATGTGGAGATAGGCAAGCCTTGGTGGCGAGCCGAACCACGGGATAAATCATTGTGTCACTTGTGCTTGATTTACATGGTGAATGATGAAACTTTTATTAGCCAAACAAAGTACACCCATGATATGTTCAAGAAGTTTGACATGGTGAATGCCAAGCCTATCAAAACTCCCATGGGCTCTCTGTTCACTAAGAAATCGGGGCGACCGGACGCGCCGGTCGAATTGACCGGACGTAGGACCCCAACGTTCGGTTCTTAGATTTTTGCCCCGTATCCCCTGCTTCAAATGCTCATCGCCCGATCTCAACGGTTATCAGTACACTTAAGTTGTGACCGGATGCACTATAGTGTAGGACCGGACATAGGACCCCAGCGTCCGGTCACTTCCAGTAAGGATCCAGAGGCAGAAATTCACGACCGAACGCGTTCGGTCATGCCCGACTGGACTCACTCATGGTCTTCACTGTGCGCCACTGAAAGGTCCTAATGACTAGAGGGGGGGTGAATAGCCTAATAAAATTTCTACAACAACACTTAACAAAGTGGTTAGACAATTATGAGGCGAAGCGAGTGTTGCGCTAGCCTACTTAAAATGCAAGCCACCTACCACAATTCTAGTTTAGATAGTATCTATTCACACAATAGCAAAGACACTATCCTATGTTAGTGTGCTCTCAAAGACTAACTAAAGAGCCACACCAACCAAGCAAGCAAGCTCTCACAACTAGCTACACTAAAGAGCTTGTCAACTAGTTTGTGGTAAAGTAAAGAGAGTGATTAGGATAGTTATACCGCCGTGTAGATGAAGAACCAATCAATCACAAAGATGAATAACAATGAAGACCAATCACCTCGGAATCAATGATGAACACAATGATTTTTGTCGAGGTTCACTTGCTTGCCAGCAAGCTAGTCCTCATTGTGGCGATTCACTCACTTGGAGGTTCACGCGCTAATTGACTTCACACGCCAAACCCTCAATAGGGTGCCGCACAACCAACACAAGATGAGGATCACACAAGCCATGAGCAATTCACTAAAGTACCTTTTGGCTCTCCGCCGGAGACAAGGTCAAGAACCCCTCACAATCACCATGATCGAAGCCAGAGACAATCACCATCTCCGCTTGACGATCCTCGCTGCTCCAAGCCGTCTAGGTGGCGGCAACCACCAAGAGTAACAAGCGAAATCCATAGCTAAACACGATCACTAAGTGCCTCTAGATGCAATCACTCAAGCAATGCACTTGGATCACTCCCAATCTCACTATGATGATGAATCAATGATGTAGATGAGTGGGAGTACTTTGGCTAGGCTCACAAGGTTGCTATGTCAATGAAAAATGGCTAAAGATGTGAGCCACAGCTGGCCATGGGGCTTAAATAGAAGCCCCCATGAAATAGAGCCGTTGTACCCCTTCACTAGGTACTCTACGCTCTGACCGGACGCTCCGGTCCACTTGACCGGACCCTGGACCTAGCGTCCGGTCCACAGATGGACGCCACACGTCATCAGCTTCAAACGTTGTTCGTTAGATTCCAACAGTTATGACGCTGACCGGACGCTCCGGTAGAAATTGACCGGACGCTGGAACCTCAGCGTCTGGTCGAGTATAGTAAGGGTCGAAACCTGGT
Source organism: Miscanthus floridulus (assembly GCF_019320115.1). Lineage (NCBI taxonomy): Eukaryota > Viridiplantae > Streptophyta > Magnoliopsida > Poales > Poaceae > Miscanthus > Miscanthus floridulus. The sequence continues at coordinate 1,282,513 of NC_089584.1, forward strand.
TTTCCTCGATCGGACGCGTCCGGTCCACCTCGACCGGACACAGCCCAACGTCTGGTGGTAAACCCTAGCCACTGTACCGACAGTCAACGTGACCAGACGCAGGCAGTCAGCGTCCGGTGCTTCTGGATCCAGCATCCGGTCACTGGACCGACGCTGGCATCAGCTCTGTTCTCACTTCTATCTTTTCCACCCTTGCTCCAATGTGCCAACCACTAAGAATTTGCATCCGGCACAATAGAAAATAGGCATTCCATTTTTCTGAAAGCGCCAAATCCATCTCAACCCTACAAACACCACCTCCTTTGTAGATGTGCCAACACCACCAAGTGTATCACCTTGTGCACAAGTGTTAGCATATTTTCACAAACAATTTCAAGGGTGTTAGCACTCCACTAGATCCTAAATACATATGCAATGAGTTAGAGCATCTAGTGGCACTTTGATAACCGTATTCTGATATGAGTTTCGCCCCTCTTAATAGTATGGCTATCAAACCTAAATGTGATCACACTCTCTAAGTGTCTTGATCACCAAAACAAAATAGCTCCTATGGTTTATACATTTGCCTTGAGCTTTTTGTTTTTCTCTTTCTTCATTTCAAGTTTAAGCCCTTGATCATCGTCATGCCATCACCATTGTCATGCTATGATCTTCATTAGCTTCTCTACTTGAAGTTTGCTACCTATGTCATGGTCACTTGATAAACTAGGTTAGCACTTAGGGTTTCATCAATTCACCAAAACCAAACTAGAGCTTTCAGCCGCCACATCAGCAAGACCGGATGTTGAATAGTGTTCAGCCAGAGTCCGGTCGCCTGCGTCCGGTCTTAGGCCGAGAGTACCACCTTCTTTTATAATTGACCAGACGCTGCTCCCTAGAGTCTAGTCACTATGTGACCAGCGTCCGGTGCACTCTGTGAAACCCTATCTTTTCTGTACAGGGCGTCGGTGGTCTCCGCCGGTGAAGTTTCGAACCCTTGCTCCCAAGTACTAAACATAATGTGTATCACCTTTGTGCATGTGTGTTAGCATATTTTCATAAACATTTCCAAGGGTGTTAGCACTCCACTAGATCCTAAATGCATATGCAATGAGTTAGAGCATCTAATGGTACTTTGATAACCGTATTTTGATATGAGTTTCATCCCTCTTAATAGTACGACTATCAAACCCCTCTTAATAGCTGAGGAAGGCCATGGAGGATGGGAGAAAGGGGATACCCTATGCCCCCTATCTCATGTTTATGATTGAGTGGGTCTCTGGCTATAGATTTGAAAAAGATGGTCTTCACACTGTCTACAAAATTGAGAAGACCCGAGGCATAGGTGCTAGCAAGGCAGTGAGACGCTCTCCATCAGTTGAGGATGTGCCTAAATCATCCTATTCTAGGTCTCGCAAGGAAAAGAAGATGGAGAAATTTGGGAAGTGGATCAAGGCCATCTTCACCACATGCACTTATGCAACGAGGACTTCATATTAGGACCGGTTGGAGAATCGTGAAGCCAACCGGGAGGCTAGAGAGCGTGAAGGGCTACCACCTCTTTCTCCAGTTCAGTCACCGTCGAAGTTTGATGACCTCCCTAGCCTTTCTGAGATAGATTCAGAGGATGAGGAGGAGGAGCAGGAGCAGGAGCAGCCAGAGCTTGATCCACGCACCAGTTTGAGATCCACCTTGCAGTCCATGAGGAGCACCAGGCGTGAGCGCCACACTTCAACTACTCATCACTAAGGGAGGGCAATGATGTCTTCTTCTTCCTCTTCCTCCTCCTCTGATGATGATGATGATGGTGGAGAGGATGACGTTGTAGGTGCTAGTGGAGCTGTTGGTGGGGATGATGTTGATTGGGACACCATCCAAGAGGATGAGGAGTGAGTGTTGGCCTTTTTTTCTTTTCTTCTCTTTTTGGTGCTTTATGTCAAATTGAGAGAAAATTAGAGGGGTCAACAGCTTTTTTGATGCCATGGAGGTTGTTGTAGCTAGAGTTATGTTTGTATCCGTTTAGAGTAGTCTTCGTTAGGTGAGAGTTTGAGAGTCCATTAGAAACTCTATTTATGTAATAGTGCTACTTAAGTACTTTATATATATGTGAGATATAGACATATATTAATCTATGTTGTCGTTTATGATATAATTGTGCTAGAATGTATATCTTTATATGTATCATATGTTGTGTGGTGTCTGTTCTGATCTTTGCTGTTACAGCAAGTGCAGTAGTACCGCACCCAGCTACAGCAGTAAACCATGTTGTGCTTAAACTGTTATTTGCATCACGGTTTACATACCTAACAAAGTATGCAGCACCCCACAGGAGCATGGATGTAGGGGGAGCCCCATCACTTTCACTAAAATGTGAATCTTGGCTTCTTATGCCAATTTGAGAATTCAATTCTCTATTCACATATTTAGGGGGAGGCTCTACACCCATAGCTCGAAAATCTCAGTATTTATTTCATATCTTTTGTAAGCTCTAATTGGGTTGTCATCAATCACTAAAAAGGGAGAGATTGAAAGTGCAATCAAGCCCTAATTGTAGGTTTTGGTGATAATGACCACGCAATTAGAGAACTAATAAGATTTATCGAGATAACAAGCAGGGCATTCATGTTCGAGGATGCTACACAAAATGGAGGAGCCCCCAATTACAAATGTAGATGGCTTCAAACTTAAAGGAGGTTTAAATTCTTTTTTTATTTTGAATTTGAGTACAGGAAAAGCCATACTATAAAGGGAGACACAATGCTTAAGCTAATATGTGCTACCAAGTGCTCAAACATAGACATGCATCCTCAGATTTATAGCCAAAATAGTTTGCACTTCACTCTTACCCTTGCTGTCTTGCGTGATGCGACACTGTCGCACTTGAGCAGAGGCACTGCCGTGACTCAAGTGATCGTTGGGGGCTGGGGGGTATTTATACTCTTCCCCTTCCTCCCCAATGGTTCTCTGCCACTTCTTCCTCACTTCAGCACACTCAAAACAGAGTAGGAGCTCTCTCTCCCTCCATTGTTGACCTTAAGCCCCTAAGCAAATCCGTTGATTTCCCCATCAATCCTTGAGGGAAAAGGGTCCAAAACTCGATTAGAGAGTAGCTCCATTGATTCCCCAACTCTAAAGAGCACTTGGTTCACGTTTTAGCCAGCGGTTGTCTTTGTTACTCTTGGAGCTTGGATCCTAGCCGGCTAGAGCATCACCCGTGGAGCTTGCCAACTTGTGTGGCAGCCCTAGGAGATTGGTAACTATCTCTTGAGGCTAGTAAACTCATCCCTCATGTCAAGAGTTAAGTCTCTTGACTTGAGAACGAGGAAGGGTTGGAAAGCCCTAAGCCTTAGTGGCTAACCTCAACAACATGGATATAGGCAAGCCTTGGTGGTGAGCAGAACCCTGTGATAAATAATTGTGTCACTTATGCTTGATTTACATTACTTGCATGACATATTGTGGTTGAGGTGATTTCTAGGGTTTCTAGTCAATCTACTTATGTGTAGTGTTTCTATCACTTCTAGCTCTTGATCTGTGATTGTCATACCTGCAGTAAGCTAGGAAATTTCTCTGATCTAAGTTTTCGTTCATGGATTTTGAACTATGACTCGAAGTTGTCTGCAGGTGCGGTAGGTCCGATCTCAGTGTTTTTGTAATCAATTTGTACAAACAATTCAAAAGACATATTGGTCTAAACTGCTGGATTTTTGTAGCATCTTTGATCTTTGGTAACAAAGTGATTATTCCATAATTAATTCTACTGATACGAGCCTTGTGATGAAAGAAATCATCAAAGAGTTGTACAATATCTTTCTTAACAATAGCCCAGCAGTGTTGATAGAATTCAATAGGGATTTTATTAGGACCAGCAGCCATGTTTTTCTCCATTTGCCACAAAGCATTTTTTATTTCATCTTCTGAGAAAGGTTTACATAGCAACTGGTTATCATTTGCTCCCACTTTGGGAATGTCTTCCCACATATCAGAGTCCAACTGGATATAATAATCAATGGGTGGGCCAAACAGGTTAGCATAGTATTCAGAAGCATGTTGCAGCAAATTCTCGTCTCCTTTAATATTCACTCCATCTTTTTCTAAGCTGATGATGTAATTTTTTTTCTTTTCCTACCATTTGCACATCTATGGAAAAAATAGTGTTACAGTCCCCTTTAAGAAGCCAGGATTCATGACTTCTTTCATACCAATACAACTCCTCTTGTTCAAGACTCTTAAGATTTTTACACATCAACCATAACTTCCTATCAACTTGGTTAACAGTTAGCCCCTCAATCTCTTCCAAACATTCCAACTCAATTAGCTCATTCTGAAACTATTTTCTTTGCTTTCTTAGTTCACCTTGAAAATTAAACCCCCAACCTTTAAAATACTGCTTAAACAATTTTAACTTTTGCTGAATTCTATCAAGAGTGGATTTAGCTCTACAAGGTCTATTCCAAATTTTTTTCAACCATAGCATAAAACTCAGGATTTTTTAACGGTCAAACTTGAACTGAATAAATGGTAGATTCACTTTTTCCCCGTGGAAACCACCAGAGGATTATGATCAGAAATTTCTCTTGGTAATTTACTCACCAAAGCCTTAGGAAAGAGATCTTCCCAATCCTTTATCACCAAGACTCTGTCCAGTTTTTCCAAAGTGGGGTTTTCTTGATTATTAGACCATGTAAATAACCCACCATTCATCACTAACTCCCTCAGCTCATAAAAATGAATCAAAGAATTGAACAAACGAGTATTCCTAGGTACCCCATCCATAGTATTCTTTTCTTTAACATATCTAATAATATTGAAATCACCTCCTATTATCATGGGTTTACAGTTTGCTGCACAAAATCTAGATAACTCAGACAAAAAGGAAAGTTTATTCTCTTCCTAGGCTACTCCATAGACTACTAGCAAATTCTATTTAGTCTTTAACACCTTATCCCATAAATTCAATTGCAGCATGAATTCTTTTTTTTAAAGATCCCACATCAAATGTTTCTAACAAAACACCAACCAATATCCCACCAGACTTACCTTTGGAGGAATTCCACACCCAAAGGTAGTCTTGATTTGTATCAAACTTTCTCAATAAAGATTCATTACACTTTGCAATCATTGTTTCTTGTATTCCCAAAAAATAAAACTTATTCTCATAGATAAGATTCTTTAGAAATGTGGACACACCTTTCTTCTTAAGACCCCTACAGTTCCAAAAAAGACCTTGTATCATCATCTTTTTCTTTGTTTTTTTGTTTTATGCAGATTCACAGAAACTTTAAGGTTTCTGGAATCATGCAAGCCAGGAGCTTCCTAATCTTGCTTTCTCCCCCCTGGGGAGATTCTTACACTCTTCTTATTCAACGTCATTTGACTTCTGAATAATCAACATTTCAAGATCAGGATCTTCATCAGATTTTTCATCTTCTATCAGAACTATCTCTGTGCTAGGATCAAATTCCACAATTTCAACACTAAGGTTATTTTTTGATAACTTAGCATGTTTATCATTCAAACAATTCCTAGCAGACTCAAGATCTTTAAGCAAGTCAAAAGTAGCATAAGCATTATCATGAATAAGCACACACATATTTTTAGCTAATTTCCCAAGCACATCATTATCCATATCAACAATACTATGAGTTTTGATATTGATACCTTCTAGGTTTCTTTTTCTAGCCATGGCTTCATTCTTTTCTTGAGTGGTAAGAATCACATCCTTTGCTAGCCTTTCACTCCTCCTCTCCACCTGAATTTCCTTAGCTTGATCTTTAGTGGTAGCTGTTTTGGATCCCTCGGCTTTAGAAGTAGTAGGAATCATTAGGGCTTTGTTTTAACCATCATCTATGATGACACTCTCTTGAGAATTGATGAGTATCATGTCCACCCTCACTCTCTTCTTGACAGGTAGGAATTTGATAAGCTTCCACACCAGCAACCTTCACTGAATCTAGCATTTGAGTCAGATCAGTCCCTTGAACTTGTTTTTTCAGAGAGAAAATCTGGCCTTGGTTATCAGCATTCTCATCAATTTCCATTGCCCAAACCTGCTATTCCCCATCCCCTTCCTTTGATTTATAAGATTTCCCTTGCATTCTACTATCATATGCATCAATCTTTCGAAGCTTATCACTCAAAGTCTCACTTTCAGCATTAGACTCCTTAAAAGTGTCAGGTATCTGAATTCTATCAACCTGTTCCTCAGAGTTAGGTGGTTGAATGTTCTGCTGAGTCACAACTTGTTTAGCTTTCTCATTACTAGCAATTCTGCCACCACTCAGCTTAGGAGGTGTAGAGTTGGTGGTAACAACATCTTTATGTTGTTGCACATTCTTATTAGATCCAGCCCCAAAGTTTTGGTTGCCACCTTGACAAGAGCTAGTAATTTGAAGGGTCTTAGGAGGCTCATCAACCTTGAACCTTTTGGGTTGGTGATCCTTTTCAGTTATCTTGATCCCACTGGATAGAGTTTTGATAGTACCATCACCTTGCACCTCTCTCTCACAGGTAAAATCATAGATGTATAGCCCCAGGGTGCCGTCTGCAGTTTTGGGAACTCTTGAAATGTCTCTGCAAGCAATCTTGACCCTCACATAATCAGCTCTAAACCTTGTCTTTTCATCAATCTCCATGACTTTGCCTACTAAGCCTCCAACTTTGGCAATGGTCCTAATTGACCTTTGGTCACCAGGGATGTCTTTGATCCTAAACCAAGCCTGCTGCAGAACACCTTTAGCATGAATCTTGGGAGATCACTGTTCCACTTTCATTAAAGCATCACCTGATTCCATTGCTAGTGCTTTGAACTTACTTCAGTCCACCACCATCTTTGCATTGGGGAACCTCATGACAAACCTATTCTCTCCAACCTGTCTAGCATTCCACTTCTAGGTACTGGAACCAACCACACTCATTAACTGTTGCTCTATTTGTTTGTTGGTTGCATGCCCCTGTAAGATTGATATCACAACAATACTTTCTTTCTCCCTGGAGACTCTTGGGTCAATGGATTCCTCAATGAAGAAGAAGCTCTGATCCTCCACCTGGGCTGCACAAAGTTCTGGGCCAGTATTCCACAAGATGCACCTCCTACATTCATAGGTTGAATGGTTGTTGTAGCCACAGATCTCACAAACCATCCTTCGACAATCTCTGGTAGTATGGTTAAAGAGTCCACAGTTCTCACATGCCACCCTATTCTGAGCCAGATTGGGAGGGTTACGAGGAGCATCAGCAGACTCATTACTAGAATTACCTTGATCTTCCCCAGGTTTGATCTTCTGCTCAGTAGCCTCTCCATGAACTTGATTTTCACCAGGTTTCTCGACCGCTTGATCCCACTTTTCATTAGCTTGCTCTTCAGCAGCTGGAGCTTCTTCATGCAGAGCAATCTTGGGTTTGCCTTCCTAAGTTTTATGATCCCAGACATTACGACCCCTTCCTCTTCCAGCATCACCCCTTCCTAGACCTCTGCCAAAACCATTAGGACCTCCACCGAAACCTTGATTACCACCACCAAAACCTCCGGCCCCGCCCTTCCATCCACGACCACCCACACCACTTCCCCATACGTTGTTGCGGCGACCTCCACCTTGATTCATCACTCCGATTGTACCCGCAGGCACCGAACGCACCACAGAAGCAAATGATTTGGATGGAGCTTCCCACAGGTGATTGACAAATTTGGAGATGTTGGATTTGGGAGGAGGGTTTTGAAACTAGGGTGGGTGTCGGGTTAGGGTTAGAAACCCTGATCTGATGCGACTAGTTCTGTGGCTGCGGAATAGGAACGAGAAGGTGGAAAAAGCTTGGTTGCCCAGATCCAGCGTCTCCCCCAACCTCTCGCTCACCCCCTCCCGGATGGATGCCCCATGGCCCTTCCTCCGGAGATCTCCCCAAAATCCCTGGTACTATCCGTACCTTCGGCGGTAACCAGAACCAGGGACGCTGACACATAGGCCCCTTGAGCTTGAATTTACTGGTTCCCGCCATCGGCACTTGCTCTGAATCTCTTGCGCTGACACCAACTCTGGCCAAATCGCCATTGGATTTCCAATTGAATTTGACCGGGATAGACTTGATCTTCACCTCATTCCTCTCAATCTCCTCATACAGAAAGGATTTCTCTGCTGCTATGCTCTTGCGGCCGGAGATCGAGGAATCAATCGGGAATCCGAACTTCTTATCCTTGTCCGACGGCGAGCACCTTATGCGATCATCGGGAACACATCCACGTGTCGCTTCGCGTCCTCGAGAGACCCCCCGCCCCCCAGAGCTCTGCCCGAGATCCAACCTCTAGGGAGCTTCCAACCTGTTCCAGGCTCCGGAGCCAGCTGGCAAGCCGCCGGCGAGGTTGCGGACGTGGTGGAGGGCGCCGCAGATGGAGGCGCGGGGGGAGAGACGGTTACGGGGGCCATTGCAGAACTCATCACCATCGCAAATTCACATCCATTTTTCCGATTATATAAGTCGTCAGAATAACACGATACGATTTTTGGCTGAAATCGAGCATACTTGTACGAGCTCAGCTAGAGCAGTGAGCTCGGCATGTTATCAGTGTCCAGTATATACTCTACTCTGCGGTTGCCAGACAAACAAAAAAACTGATTCGCTGCATTTTGCCGACTGCACGCAACAGGTGCGCCATGTCTAAGCAGAACTCATGCACAGTCAAGAAAAAGATGCGAGCTGAAAAACAACAAACTGAAGAACATCAGAAACAGGCTCATCAGGTCCATATATATGTACTCCTAATAGAAAGAGAGGCTCTCATACTCTCTCGCATGCTGTATTATTCAGCCAAGTCAACCACCATTCGTTTCGTCACAACGACAAACTGGTGACGGCTCACAGTACTTGATTACTTGGTCGACCAATCCCAATTCAACAAGCAGCGAGGAAATTAAGTACCGTGACAGAGATACAGCTTTTGTCGGGATTGGTCGCTACTGCTTGTATGGAACGGGGATCCTGTCGGGGCCAGACCTCATGTCCTCCCACAGCAGATCAGACAGCGCCTGCATCAGCGGCCCAACCTTCCCTGCACAAGCACGCACCAATTTCAGTGTATGATTCAATCCATGCCATCAATTCAATCCATTCAGATTAAGTACCGTCACCGATGGGTTTGCCGTCCCACTCGACGACGGGCAGCACGGGGAGGCCGCTGCCGACGAACGCCATCTCCACGCTGCGCTTGGCATCCTCGGCCCTGATGTTCCTGGTGCTGACGCCGGCGAGCAGGCCGGACTCCACGAGCCTGGGCGCCAGCGCGAGCACCCTCTTGGCGGTGCACCCGCCGAGGATCTTGTCGAAGGCCGGGAGCACGAGGTGCTTGTCCGGCGTGACGAACGCCACGTTCACCATGGGCCCCTCGGCGACGTACCCCTCCTCGTCCACCCACACGGACGCGAAGGCGCCGCGGTCCTCGGCGTCCATGATGGACAGCACGTTGGGCAGGTAGTTGACGTTCTTCATGGTGGCGAACTGCGGCGGCTTCATGGGCACCGTCGCCGTGACGGCGCGCACCCCGTCGCGCCCGCACTGGTCGTACTCCGACGCGATCACCACGCCGTAGAAGGCCGGCGTCGGGCAGCCCCTGGAGGAGAGCAGGAAGTCCCCGGGCCCGGAGCTGAGCCAGTAGCGGATGGAGCCCCTGCGGCACCCCGAGGCGGCCGTCATCTGGATCAGGATGCGCCGCAGCGCGTCGCGCGGGAACGGGGGCGTGCCCACGCGCGCCGCGGCGGCGGAGCGGAGGAAGCGGTCCAGGTGCGCGTCCAGCTCGTACAGGGCGCCGTCCAGGATCATGGCCGTGTCGAACACGCCGTGGCCCCGGTGCACCATGTGGTCGTCGATGGGGAGCACCATCATGGCCGGGTCCAGGATGATGCCGCCGAACACGCTCGAGTACATGGCCGGGTACGGCGGCGGCCTGGACGCCGCCGCCCATTTCTCTTGCACCTTCTGCAGCACCTGCGCTCGGATGTCTTTCCCGTCATTTGATGCATAAAAAGGTCGTTTCTACCATTGTTCAAATAATGTTAGTGGGAAATTGAGATAGTGATGATGGAACAACAGATAGAGTATTAGTGTCTAATTTGTGGGTTGTGACTCCTCACTCCTGAGCACCCATGCATCAATAATAAATTAACTAATGTGTGTCTAGTCATCTTGCAAGGAGAAATCGGCCATCATTAATTTGGGTCTGATAAGGACCCTTTAGTTTCCTAACTTTGATTGGTTAAGGTTATATATACAGAAATGCTATATTACAATATTGAACAAACTAATGCACTATATATATATGATATAGACTTGGTTAAACTGACAATAACAAAACGAATACATAGGACATTTTGAAACGGACGGAGTAGAGTAGTGTATACTGCAGGATGTGTCTATAGGGAGAAAATTGCATTTTTAGCAGCCTAAACAATGCGCTTCGCAAAACTAGCATCCGAAACATTGTTTTCGTAAAAATAGCACCTAAAACAATTGCTTCTTGTTTTCTTTACCATTTTACCTTTTCTCCTTCTTACTCTTTATTTCTCCTAAAATCTGGACAAAAGTGCCTCTGTGCTAATTGAGACGCTAATTTCACGTAACATCCGCATCTGCTCTGGGCAGCGCTGGTCGCCGCTGCAGGCCTGGGCGCTGGCTGCCTGCGTGTGACTGCATGTGCCTGGACACATACACTAGATGGCCACATACCCATATAATAGAATAAACAAATTCATGCATATCACACGGTCCCGCCGCCGTCTCTCTTTCCCACGCGAGCCCTAGCTGGCTCTCCACGGACGACGTGCCACCGCCACTCGAGATGACCCCGCCGGCCAACGCGCCGCCGCCGTCCGACGTGCCTCCGTGGCCCGACGTGCTGCCTCCGCTTGATGCCGCAGCACACCCCATCGCTGAGGGGGACTTGATCGCTACGGTAAGAGCCATGCTGCCCGTTGTTGCGACACCGGCCTTGCCGCACGACGCGCCGAGGCCGACTCCACTGCCTACCGTACATAGGTATGCGATGAACGACTGTACTCCTATTCTCCCAATTCCTGTCTGAAGTGCAGTTTGATGAGGTTAATATGATTTGTCAGGTCCGATTTAGAATTTGTGGAAACTATGCCACCAGTTGATTGGGATAGCTTGCAGATCATAGAAACACATGATGAGGAAGGATGAATCAAACTTTTGAGTGAAGATTAGATGTACGTGTTTTTAGGCTTGAGAGACGAGGAGTCAGGAAAGGTAGCTGCATCACATGATTGTGTAATGGTTGAGGAGGGTAGTCGTGAAGATGATGCTGTGATTCCTAATAATGATGGCATACCCACTGAATTGGTTATTTCATATGATAAGGACCACCCACAAATGGATCTTGGTACGATGTACCCATCAATGGACGAGTTTAGGTTGGCAGTGCGACAATTTGCAATCAATGAGGAGTTTCAATTAGGGACAGCGCACTCTGATAAGGAGAGATTTAGAGGTTTCTGCAAGTCTAGTGATGATTGCCCAGGGAAAATAAATGCCAGCAAACATACATGCCAAAGCACCGTGGAGGTAAATATAGGTAGCTATATCCCTAAAAATTAGTGTGATTTTCGTAAATTTATTTATTTCTTATTACTTGTGTAATTTGCAGGTCACAGCTTTAACTGATCGCCATACATGTGTTTCTTCCATGAGGATGAAAACTACTACAGCTTCTCAGAAATGGGTAGCTAGCAAGGCCGTGAGTATCCTTAGGGATTCTCCCAATATGGGTGCTAAAGAATTACAGGATAAGTTGCAAAAAGATCACTCTGTCATAATTTCATATGACAAGGTATGGAGGGGTAGAGAAATAGCTCTGGCCGAGGTTTATGGTAAATAGGAAGAGTGTTTTGAGCTACTCTTCAGACGGAAGGCCGAGGTACTGAAGAGGTCACCTGAAAGTATAGTGGAGATTGACGTAATTGAAGCGGATGGTAATGTATATTTCCATCGTTTTTTCTGTGCTCTTAAACCATGCATTGATGGTTTCTTGGAAGGATGTAGGCCTTACTTGAGCATAGATTCTATAGCACTTAATGGAAGATGGAATGGTCATTTAGCCTCGGCTATAGCAATTGATGGTCACAATTGGATGTACCCACTTGCATATGGGTTCATAGCTTCTGAAACGGAAGACAACTGGACTTGTTTATGAATCAACTTAAGAAGGCAATAGGTGATCCTTTACTCCTTGCTGTGTGCACGGATGCATGTAAGGGCTTAGAGAATGCAGTAAAGAATGTGTTTCCTAATGCGGAGCAAAGAGAATGCTTTCTTCATCTTATGAAAAATTTTCAGAAAAGGTTCAGAGAGTTTGGCAAGATGTATCCCGCGACAAGGGCTTATAGGGAAGAAATATTCTATGATCACATGGCAGCAATTCTTAATGAATCTGAAGAAGTGTTGAAATGGTTAAAAGACTACCATAAGCTGTTGTGGTATATGTGTGCCTTTAATCCAGAAATTAAGTGTGACTACATCACTAATAATATAGCAGAGGTTTTTAATAATTGGATAAGAGACATCAAGGACTTACCTGTTGCTGAACTTGCGGATAAGGTGAATATAGCTACCTATATTTTTCCTACATGTGTTTTTTCAAATGTATATGTTCGATATTAATTGTGTAATTTGCAGGTCAGAGAGATGATCATGAAATTGTGGAACAAGAGAAGAAATATTGGAGATAGACTACCAGCTGGCAGGATACTTCCAAGTATTATGGTTCAGCTAAAGGCAAATACTAGAGGGCTGGGACACTTAAAAATACATGCATCTGCTAATTGGAGTGCAGAGGTCTAGGACAATAGCAAGAAAGTTGAAAGGCATATTGTGAAGTTAAATCAACGGACTTGTACTTGTCTTGAATGGCAACACACTGGTAAGCCATGTCAATATGCATTGGCCTTTATAACCACACAACTGGGAGTTGACCTTGAACAATTTGTGCATGAGTATTACTCGGTGGATAAATTCAAGGATGCTTATGGTAGAGAGATTGAGCCAATGACAGACAAAACACAATGGCTCAAGTGGAGTTGCCATTTGTTGTTGGTGCTCCTCTTGCTAAAGGAAATATGGGAAGACGAAGAAAACTCAGGTTGAAAGGATGTCTTGAAGGTGGCCATAAGAAGAAAGGTGCTAAAGATGTAGAAGGTGACAATGCTACTGGTCCAAATAATGATAATGCGCCAACTAATGCTAAAGGGAAGAAAATGATTAGAGGCCCAATGACTTGCAAGAAATGCGGTGAAAAGGGTCACATGCAAGCTAGTTCCAAGTGTCCACATAAACAAAAAGAGACAAGTCCTAGTTTTTTGTTGCAACCCTTGAATCATCATGTCATTACAAATATTATTTTTTTGAACTTGTAGAAAGAGGCAGCAGCCTAGAAAGAACGTTACAAAAGAGAATCCAGATAGGCTTAGCACCCCACAAAGGCCAACAAGAGAACAAATACTACGGGATAGTCCAGGAAGGATAACGAGAAGGTACAAAATAGTAACACATTTAACCTATGTCATTTTACTCTAAACAAATAAAAAGATTTGTCTAATTGTCATTACACACATTTGTGCAGCCGTCTTGCTTTTTTACTGGGAGATAACAGTTCTTCAAAGACCTCCACCACTACTCCTATGAGGATACCTACTGCACTTGCACCAAAGAAGATGACTCCAAAGAGAAAGCTACATATTGGATGAATGATATTTTGCAAGATGTGGTCACTTTTATTTGATATGAGATGAACTCATTTAGGGTTAATTTATGGGTCTGTGAGATGAACTCCTTTAGTCTAGTGTGAGATGACCTCGTTTTCCCTTGATATGTGAGATAGACCCATTTTTCCTTATCTGTGAGATGAACTTGAAAGAATCAAGATGCCCAAGAGGTGGGGGGGGGGGTGAATTGGGCTAATTCTAAATTTTCTTGCAATAATCAAATCCTACGGATAGCCCAATTAACCCCTTGTGCCTAGAAAAGTGTTTCTATCAAATTAACGCACAAAAGACTTGCAATCTATGTTCCAAACTTACTCTAGCATGGCAATTCTATGAATGTAAAGACAAGTATTGAATTGCTCAAAGTGAATACTTAAAGTAAATGCTCAAAGTAAATGGAGAGAGGAACGCGGCGATGTTTTGCCGAGGTATCGGAGAGTCACCACTCCCCACTAGTCCTCGTTGGAGCACCCGCGCAAGGGTGTAGCTCCCCCTTGATCCACGCAAGGATCAAGTGCTCTCTACGGGTTGATTCTTCGACACTCCGTCATGGCAAATCACCCAAAGCCGCTCACAACTTGAGTTGGGTCACCCACAAGCTCCGCCGGGTGAACACCAAGCTCCCAATCACCACCAAGCCATCTAGGTGATGGCGATCACCAAGAGTAATAAGCACGAACTCTCACTTGACCACGCGAAGCCTAATGAGAAGATGGATGCACACTTGTCTACTCTTGATTCACTAATGAGGTTTTACTCTTGGATTCTCAAATCACAAACACCTCACTAGGACCTTGCTCTTCTTGGCACTCACAAACATGTTTCTCAGCTGTTGAAATGAGCAAAAGTAACTCCACACATGAGTGGAGCTTCTATTTATAAGACAGCCTGAAAAACGAACCGTTATGAGCTTCTGCGGGGTGACCGGACGCTCCGGTCATGCTGACCGGACGCTCTGGTCAGTTCAACCCATGCAACAGTTCTCAAGTGATGACCGGACGCTGTTAGGGTCCGGTCAGTAATGACCGGACACGTCTGGTCACTCTTGGATGCTTACTGTACTCGACCGGACACTGGATACTCAGGGTCCGGTCACACTTTCTCAAGTCTGGACCCTTACTGGAGTCGATCGGACGCTGGCCCTCAGCGTCCGGTCACATTGACCTTCTAGCATCCGGTTACACCAGACTTGTTCTCCTCGATCAAATGAACTGACCGAACCCTGTGGCCAGCGTCCGATCGCTCCGGAGCCAGCGTCCGGTCAGTATTTGACCCTCCATTCACTTCCAACTCTTGATCATTTGTAAATGAAGTTGCTCCATGGGATCAAAGGGCTTCGTAGGAGCTACCTAGAGCTAGTTTTAATAAGTGTGCATCACACCTAACTCACTAGGCTCAAATAGGTCAAGCTACCCGTCCATACCCCCCTTAATAGTATGGCCAAAGGAAGAACAAAGTCCTAAACTACTCTAAGTGTCTCTCCAACTCCAATCGACACTTAGAACTAGTCATCCTTAACCTTGTCGTCAATCCTTTGAAAACCAAAACGATTTCCATCGTAGAGGCATGACCAACTCGATTGCCCAATCGATCTCCATTACCATGACCTAACTTAATTGCCTCTACAAAACACACGTTAGTTATAGTAATATTGTATTATCATTAATCACCAAAACCCTACTAGGGGCCTAGATGCTTTCAATCTCCCCCTTTTTGGTGATTGATGACAATACCACCTCGAGTATGTGAAAGAGTGAGGTTTTTGATGGGCTTGGTTCATATAAGCTTTTGTTGAAATGAACAAAAGTGTTAGTCAAGCTTATATGACCCAAGCCAACACAATGTACTCAAAGGATGTGAATTAAGCATGAGTACGATTAACCAAGCTCATTTGCATCGGAGTATAAACGCGGAAGCAAAGGCAAATGAGCAATAACACAAGTGATATGACATATAAATAATGTAAAGTAGAGAGCACACATGTCATATATCACAATCACGAAAATATCACTATCACATAGATATAATAATATGCATGAAAGTTAAACACACGAATGTATAAAAGTAATAGTGTATCACACAAAAGAAACTCCAAATGTAAATAATAAGCTAATACTAGATAACTAGCTCCCCCTAAATGTCGCTCCCCCTAAGTCTACATACTCGAACCCTCTCCCCCTTTGGTGTCAAACACCAAAACCTAGGGGTCGGTCGGCGGGGCTGCAGCGGACGAGCCGAGCGCTGAGGTGCGAGGAGCAAGCTGGAACTGGGTGCCATCATCATCTGACCCTGAGCTCTGAACTGACTGACCCTCTGTGGTAGGAAGTGTCGCTGAAGCGGTCTGGGTCTGAGCTGGGACAGGTGCTGCCTGTGAAGCTACTGGTACATCTGTAGGATCTGATGATGCGACTGAGCTAGGAAGCCTCTGAGTAGTCACTGCGACTAGGGCTGCTGTAGAAGGACCAGAGGCATGCATATGAGGTGGTGTGGGCATGCCAGTCAGCTCACTGAAAGATGCTCCAAGACTCCTGGAGACTGACATGTCAGGCACAAATAGCGAGGGTGACTGCTCCGGTGTGAAGCCCGTCTGAAGTGGAGTGAACTGTGGGGCTACCATGGGTGAGGCTAACTACTGGGACACCTATACAAGAGGTGAAGCAAACTAAGCTGGAGGCTGTCCCTGACTCTGGAGCCCACTGGGCTGTACTACTGGAGTCATTGAAGTGGTAGCAGGCTGAGCAAGCTGGGGCGAAGGCTGTGGCTGTGGGGCCCTAAGAGCTGTCACTACATGCTAAATGAAACCCATAAGCTGCTGCTGCAAGAGTATCTACTGCTGATGCATCTGCTGCTGCTGCTGCTGCATGACCTGCTGCTGCCTCTGGAACTCGTCCTGTCGAGCCTGAAACTGGGCAAAAGTAGTAGATGTCTCCTGTGCCTGTCTATCCTGTGTCTGCTGCATCCGCTCAAGAATAGCAATGAGAGCGGGGTCTGTCTGCGGAGCAGGTGGAGCAGAACTGGAGCTACTGGCCTCTGCATCGTGTCTGCATGGAGACATCTGAGGAATAGGCTGGTAGTCATCGTCAGAGCTGTCACTATACTCGCTCACCTCCTGCTATGCCTCTAGCTCCTCCTCCTCAGTGGCTGCAATCCCTCTAATAATCTCATCCTGCTGAGTTGTGGACTCTAGCATGTCGGGACGACAGCTAGGCTGTCTGGGTGCCTGAGGAGTGCTATGTCTGATCCTCTGTGACAAGTTGTAAGTTGGGAACTCTGTGGTGGCACCTGTATACTCATCCATCATACCTAGGGGCTTATCAAGCACTACTCTGTGGATGAGAAACGTGATCCAGTGAGCATAGGGAAGCTGCCTATGACCCTTGAATCCCTCAGCTATTGTATCCTCCATCTTTGAAAGAAGGAGGTCCCAGATATCAAATATTGTCTGCTGCATCAGGGCATTGAGAAGCCAGAGCTGTAAGTGAGTTAGGCCCTCCCTATATCCCAACCTGGGAAGCAGTGTCCTCCTAATAATGGCCTCTAGCACTCTCGCTGTAGGAGTCAAGTCACTGGGGTTCCTGCTCGACCCCTCACCAAAGGGCTCCTTGAAGCAATGTCGCACTAAATCTGTAGGGGGCACCAACCCTCCATGAGGATGCCTAGGAGGCTCCTACTGTCCATAACAAACCTCATGCATCCTGACAGGCTGATCCTGTAGCCTCAGTATCTCTCTGGCCCTCCCACTCGTTACTCTGTAGTCTCTGTCTCTAAAAGCAAAGTGAATAAATCTGTGATGTGGATCAATGAAGAGTTGTTGACACCGTTTTTTGCACGTGTCAAAATAATCGGAGTGGACTAATCGGCAAGGGGAAAGTTATTGAATACTTTGATAGCCAATGAAAGCCAGTTTGTAAAAATGGTTGCCGATAGCTGGTGATGATCGATGGAAAGGTTGATTTGGACTCGGGCGTTGCCGATGAGGTTGGAGGAGTTATTGTCGATGCCGATGAAAGGAGGCTTGAAGATTACTGCCGATGAAACAGGGAGTATGCCGATGAAGGAAGACTTGAAGACTACTGCCGATGAAACAGGGAGTATGCCGATGAAGGAAGACTTGAAGACTACTGCCGATGAAGCAGGGAGTATGCCGATGGGAAGGAGGACAGTGAGATTTCCATCGTAATTGAGGCGGACAGGGAAATAGATAGGAGTTGATTTCCTTTTCTGTATTTGTTAGGTTATGATTCGTGTAAGAGTCACGTGTTTCCTTAGATATAGGATTGGTGTCCTAGTTGTGTTTGGTTGTGTCTCTTTAGATCAGGGTATAAATATGGAGTAAGGGGCAATGTAATAGACAATATCAATCAATATCAAAACCAACTTTTACTCCTATTTGCATCTACTTACTTTTCGGCGACTTCGTCAATTTGCATATTTTTCCTTTTTACGAGTTCTCATTGATTCGGCGAGCTGCATCGCTTCAGTGCGACCTTCGGTGATTCTCGAGTTCCGCGTGAGCACCTCTTGGCCGTGACTTCCGGGCGTATCGCTGTTGTCAGGACCAAAGTGTTCGTATCTTCATCCTTGTCGATTAGCAGGTCAAATCGACTGGCACGCTTTGGATATCGATTCGGGTATTAGCCCTTTGTGTTTGCAGATCACTTTTGCATCAACACATCTTTTGGCACGCCCGGTGGGACAAATCAATCAATATGTTCAATTCCGAGATCGATCCAGGGAACATTATCGCAGTATCAGAAGAAGATCTCAAGGAAGAACAGAGGCAGGCTATGGAAAAGGCTATAGAAGAATACAAGCAGCTTTGTCTGAGATCGTTTAGCTTGAACAAGAGTGGACAAGTCATCCAGAAGCAAGATTTGCCGTTGCCTCGGTAGGTTACCTTTGACTCCAATCCTGGTAAACTTCAAGAGATGGTTAATTCTGCAGTAAATCATGCTTTGATTAATCATTCCAATGTGCTGTCCAATACTGTTCATAATGCTGTGGTTCGAACTCTCAAAGAAGGACAAGCGGCACCACATTACGTTGGGCCTGCCTATCATCAACCAGAGCCGGCATCTGTCAAAACTCCATCGGCTCCTTCGGCCGTTGTGGGTACAGAAGTTACTTCCCCACTAGTATTGGCAGGCTCACCTAATATTCAATCTACACCGATACAATCAGATCAGGTGTTACCAGGAGGGCGAGTTCAGCTTAATACAGATCTATCGGCATCAGCTATGTCAGGCCCTGTGTCTCAGAATAACCAGATTCCTACTAATTGGTGGGGATATGGCATGCCTCCAGAGTCATCTGCTTTCAATCCTAGATTACCGCAAGTGTTTGATGCAGCAGGAAGAGCGCCTATATCATCGGCCGTTTCGCCGATGGCTCAAGTGCCTCAATATGCCGCAACTACTTCTGTACAACCAACTCCAGGAGGTTTCCAGATGCCTATGATTCAAACATTCAATTCAAGTCCATCGGCGAGCGTACTGCCGATGCAGCAGAAAGCCCCTGCTATGAGTCAAACTGGGGTTCAGTTCATGCCTCAAACCGGTTATAATTATCCAACAATATCAGCAAATTACCAGCCATCGGTAAGTTTTGTACCGATGAGTTCTAATAATGATTGGTCAGGACAGTTACCTGTTCAACATACAGTTCAGCGAAATCAGCAGGTTGCAGGGATTCAACAAGGTCATATGCAAGCTGGTTTCCAGAATCAAGCATCGGCAGCCCAGCCGATGAATCCTTTCCAACAGGCTAATGGACCACAAGTAACGGCAAATATGCCGATTGCTGGAGATCGTGGGCTACAAAGATATGTAGAGGGATGTCAGCAGGCACCTCCTGTAGAAATTCAACCAGTTCGTCAGCAGGAGGCTGATGCTTTTTGGGCCGATAAGATAGCAGAAATTGTGAAGGATCAGTTTGGGATAAAGCCCAAGGTCAATACTTATTCTTATCGAACTCCATACCCTCCTGCATACGATTTAATTCCTCTCCCAAATCGGTACAAGGTACCGGATTTCACTAAATTCTCTGGGCAAGATGATACATCAACAATGGAACATGTCAATCGCTTCATTATTCAATGTGGAGAGGCAGCTAACAGAGATGAATTAAGAGTTCGTTTATTTTCATCATCTTTGTCTGGATCAGCATTTACATGGTTCATTTCATTACCACCAAATTCTATTATTACTTGGGTTGATCTAGAAAAACAGTTCCATAAGTATTTCTTTGCTGGAATCCATGAAAAGAAGCTTACCGATTTAGTAAAATTAAGACAGCGTAATGATGAATCGGTAGAGAGCTTTGTACAAAGGCTACGAGATGTAAAAAATAAGTGCTACAGCCTGGTGCTGGACGATCGGCAGCTTGCCGATCTGGCTTTCCAAGGGTTATTGCCACATCTTAAGGACAGATATGCTTCTCAGGAGTTTGAAAGCCTCAGTCATCTTGTGCAAAGGATCTCTGATCAAGATACTAGGGTTTTTGAACCTAAAAAGAACTGGAGTAAAAAGGTATCATTTGTTGAAGAAGTAGGAGATTCTGACTCTGATGAAGAACCAGTTATCGGCTTAGCTGAGTGGGTTAAGAATAAAAAGCCGATATCATGTCCCTTTGGTCAAAAAGAGCCAGAAAAGTTTACCTTTGATATTACCAAGGCCGATAAAATATTTGATCTTCTGCTTCAAGAGGGCCAAATTAAGCTGTCACCTAATCATGTGATCCCATCGGCAGAAGAGTTGAAGAAGATTTTGTACTGCAAATGGCACAATGCAACTTCACACAGTACAAATGAGTGCAAGGTATTCAGGCAACAGTTACAATCGGCTATTGAATCTGGGAGAATTAAGTTTGGTACTTCCAAGACCCAGAAGCCGATGAAAATTGATCAACACCCTTTTCCAGCAAATATGTTGGATGCCAAAGGAAAGACCAAGGTATTGACGTCAGAGGCTGCTGAGAAAAACGCGTCAGTAGACCCCCAACATCGGATAACTACCGATGATGCAAAGAGTAAGGGTTTGTTAGGAGAAAGCAGTAGTTCCAAAAATCCTCCTCGACCTGGCATTGTGATTACTCATCGAAGGCAGCAGGAGGGTTGGCGTCAACGTAATGACCGATATCGGCAACAGCAAGAAATGAGACGTCAGGAAGAGTGGAATCGGCATAAAGATCATTGGAGATGTCCGTTCTTCATCCATTGCTGGGAAGAAGGTATTAAGTTGCCAACTATTGAAAATTGCCCTGAGTGTAATGGTTATTACGGAGTCAATCGTTCGGAAAGGAGGTTTCAACGTGGTAATCAGGGTTTGTCTATCAACGAGCCGATCAGAGGCAGAGCATCAGTGCATGATCGGCTGGGGGGCAGACTTAGTGTACATGAGAGGCTTAGTAAACGCGCTGGATATTTTCCAAGGAATCAAGAGGAGCTTGAGGAGATGGCAAACGCAAGAGTTCCCGATGAGGAAATATTCTACAGAGACCCTAATATACGTCGTGTAGAACCAACTAGGACTTGTTATCAGCCGGTTTGGAAAACCAAGTTTCCTCGATGGTGCCCAGAGGGTCTGACAAAGACGCAGAGAAGGAGGATGCAACGTGAGCGTCAGGAGGATTTATACCAAGAGGAAAATTCCTCTAATGAAAGGCCTGGTCATCAGCAGTGGCAGGTAAAACACAAAAATAAAGGTCCATCGGCAGATGTCAATATGGTATTCATGTTGCCGATGGAGTTTTTGGCACTACCTGATAATGAGGAAGAAGCTGTTCTCTCTGATCAAGTAGCCCAGTTAACACTAGATCCAATGATGGCTGTTTTTGAGAAACCTACCGATGACGAGAGACAGCATCTTAAAGCTTTATTTGTGAAGGGCAGAGTTGATGGGCAGCCTGTGTCTAAGGTACTTATTGATGGAGGGGCTGCGATTAATATTATGCCTTACGTGATGTATCGGAAACTTGGTAAGGGAGATCAAGACTTGACCAAAACCGATATGATGTTGAAAGATTTTGAAGGCAATGTGTCACCGGCTAAAGGGGCAGTGTGCGTTGAATTGACCATCGGCAGCAAAACCTTGCCAACGACGTTCTTTGTTATCAACGGCAAGGGTGCATATAATCTGCTTCTAGGGAGGGATTGGATTCATGCTAATTGTTGTGTTCCTTCTACAATGCATCAATGCCTCGTACAGTGGATTGGGGATAAGATTGAGGTCGTCCCTGGTGATTCTTCTTATATCATCGCATCGGCAGAATCAGATACTTATGAGCGAACTAAATGCATATCGGGAGAAGCTTGGGAAAAAGAGTTCCTTAGAGTTGCTGATTATGAAATTCCACCGATCCAAGCAGTCGGTTCTGAAGAGGAGTTTTAATGGATAGGTTTGCCGATGATGGAAAATTAGGTCAAGGGTTCACATCGGCAGATGATTTAGTAGAAGTAGATATCGGTGATGGTGATAGGTCGAGGCCTACTTTTATTAGTGCTAAGTTAGATTCCAAGTGTAAGCAGCGAATAACAGATTTGTTAAAAGAATATAAAGATTGTTTTGCTTGGGATTATACTGAGATGCCTGGATTAGACCGATCGATAGTTGAACATCGGTTACCTATCAAATCTGGATTTCGGCCACATCAGCAGCCAGCGCGCCGATGCAACCCTAATGTACTTCCTGACATTAAGGCCGAAATAACTAAATTAATTGAAGCAAAGTTTATTCGGCAATGTCGATACGCAGAGTGGATCTCTAATGTGGTTCCTGTTTATAAGAAAAATGGAAAACTTCGTGTTTGTATTGATTTCAGGAATCTCAACAAAGCCACACCGATGGATGGCTATCCAATGCCGATTGCTGATTTGTTGATTGATGCTGCGGCTGGACATCAAATTATCAGCTTCATGGATGGTAATGTAGGTTACAATCAAATATTCATGGCTGAGGAAGATATTCCCAAGACTGCTTTCAGATGTCCAGGACATGTGGGGTTGTTCGAATGGATAGTCATGACGTTTGGTTTGAAAAATGCCGGTGCTACTTATCAAAGGGCTATGAACTTTATTTTTCATGAGTACATCGGCACATTAGTGGAGATCTACATTGATGATGTAGTGATTAAGTCTGGAGATATCACAGCACATTTAGCCAATCTGCGAAAGATACTGGAGTGCACAAGGAAGCATGGATTGAAGATGAATCCTAATAAATGTGCATTCGGTGTATCGGCAGGACAATTCTTGGGTTTTATGGTGCATCAGCGGGGCATTGAAATCAGTAGGAAGTCTATTGATGCAATTAACAAGGTGATTGCTCCTGCCAATAAGACTGAATTACAATCTTTGATCGGTAAGATTAATTTCATTAGAAGATTCATATCTAATCTGTCGGGTAAGATCAAGGCTTTCAGCCCACTACTTAGATTGAAAGCTGATCAGGAATTTGTATGGGGAGTTGAACAGCAATTAGCCCTTGATGAAATTAAGAAATATTTATCAAATCCTCTAGTGCTAGTTCCACCTCAACATGGGAAGCCTTTCAGGTTATATTTGTCAGCTGATGATGCAGTTATCGGTTCAGCTCTTATTCAAGAATTTGAAGGGAAAGAACGTGTTATTTATTATTTGAGCAGAAGATTAGTGGATGCTGAGACGAGGTATTCGGCTATCGAGAAATTGTGTCTGTGCTTATACTTTTCTTGTATCAAATTAAGGCATTATTTGTTATCTGCCGAATGTACGGTCATATGCAAAGACGATGTGGTCAAGTATATGCTGTCGATGCCGATATTAAGTGGTAGAATCGGCAAGTGGATTTTAGCATTATCAGAATTTGAACTACGCTACAAATCAACTAAGGCAGTTAAAGGGCAAGTGATGGCTGATTTTGTCACTCAGCATTGTAACACGGTGGATTCTCTGGGGATTGCTCCCTGGACACTTTTCTTCGATGGGTCCACATGTGGTGAAGGAGCAGGTATCGGCATTGTGTTAATTTCACCTCAAGGAAAGAAGTATGAGTTTTCATTGCCGATTGTTGCTACAGCGACAAATAATCAAGCTGAATACCAAGCCTTGATAAAGGGGTTAGAATTGCTGAAGGAGATACGTGCCGATGTTGTTGAAATCTTTGGTGATTCTATGCTAGTTATAAATCAATTGGCTGGAATTTATGAATGCCGAAGTGAAGCTTTGATTTCGTATTATGAAAGGTGTTTGCAATTATTGAAAGGATTTAGAGATTTTCGTCTTGAACATATCTCTCGATTGCATAATGAGGAAGCTAATCGACTGACTCAGCATGCTTCAGGGTATCAGCCTATTCAGGAAGTGCTAACATCGGCAGTTGATACCGATGACTGGAGGAAAGAGATTGTCGATTATTTAAAGGATCCATGTAGAAAGGTTGAGAGACGTATAAGGTTCCAAGCTACCAAATATGTGCTCCTCGATGGTGAATTATATTATCGAACTATAGATGGGGTTTTACTCAGATGTGTTAGCAATGATGAATCGAAAAGCTTGATGGGTGAAATTCATGAAGGAGTATGTGGGGCACATCAATCGGCTTTCAAGATGAAATGGATGATCAGAAGGAATGGGTACTATTGGCCGACTATTCTTGAAGATTGTTTTAAATATTTTAAGGGATGCCAGGGGTGTCAGAAGTTTGGTAATATTCAAAGAGTGCCTGCATCGGCTATGAATCCTATAATCAAACCATGGCCGTTCCGGGGATGGGCTATTGATCTCATTGGTCAGATTTATCCGCCATCGAGTAAAGGACATAAATTTATTCTGGTTGCTACCGATTATTTCACAAAGTGGGTTGAGGCAATTCCTTTAAAAAAGGTGACATCGGTCAATATGATTGATTTTGTGAAAGAGCATATTGTTTACCGATTTGGTATTCCTCAGACTATCACTACCGATCAGGGTACTATGTTTACATCAGGAGAATTTGATGAGTTTGCTGTAGGTATGGGAATTAAAATTTTAAATTCTTCTCCATATTATGCTCAAGCTAATGGTCAAGCTGAGGCTTCTAACAAAGGGATCATCAAACTCATTAAGCGCAAAATTGAAGAAAATCCTAGGAGGTGGCATACAGTATTAAATGAAGCCTTGTGGTCATATCGGATGTCATGCCATGGTGCAACCAAAGTAACGCCTTATCAGTTAGTATATGGACACGATGCAGTGTTGCCTTGGGAAATTAAGGTTGGCTCTAGACGAATACGTTCTCAAAATCAGCTGACAGCCGATGAATATAATACTCTTATGAAGGATGAGTTGGAAGATGTGGCGGGTCATCGGTTAAGGGCTTTAGTTAGTATTGAAGAAAATAAGAAAAGAGTAGCTAGATGGTATGACAAGAAGGTGAAAGTAAAAGAGTTTGCCGATGGAGATCTGGTTTGGAAATTGATTTTACCGATTGGGACTAAAAGTTCAAAGTTTGGAAAGTGGTCTCCTAATTGGGAAGGTCCATATCGGATAAATCAGTCTATTCCTGGTAATGCGTATATTTTAGAAACCCTCGAAGGGGTTGTGTTTCCCAGAGCGTTAAATGGAAAATATTTAAAGAAATATTACCCTAGTATCTGGACAGATGCATAAAAGTATAAGTGCCGATAACAGTACTATCGGCTAGAATTATGCAAGGGTATCAATGTCTCATAAAGTGCCGATACAATAAATAAGATTACACGTTCAGCAAGGTTTGGATAGCTAATATCGCACGCAGGCGAATCTGGTCGGCTTCTTCCATTTCTTTGATATCGTCATCGGCAGCACCCTCCACAGGCTTGAGTTTCTTCTTCATGGCTAAAGCTTTGCGAGCTTGGATATCTCTTTCTTGCTGAAGGGCTTTGACGGCATTGGGTAGCTGGCTTTCTTCTTGTTGAGCATGAGTTAAGGCTGCATCGATTTCTTTCAATTCAGCCAATAGAGCTGCCTTCCTTGCCGATAGATCCAAGATTTTCTGCTTAAGTGCAGCACCCGAAGTCTGCAAGTTGACGATGCCCTTGTGCTTCTCATCAGCGATTTGTTTCAGTTGTAGCATCTCTTCTTTAAGTTGAGCTTGAGCTGCTCTATCGGCAATGCGCTGAGCAGCCCGTTGATATTGCAGTTGACGGCTTTCTAAGTGAGCTGCTGGGAAGAGTATTTCTTCGACATCGGCAGGGACCTGGCCACGAATTGTTTTGAAAATTGCCTTTGCGGGGTCCGAGTCATCTACCAGTTGGGCGGTACCTTGCTGTAGCAAGTTCAGGAGGGTTTCCAACTTGGATTTAGTCTCTGCCGATATTGTTCCCAGTGCAAGGGAAGAACTTGTTTCCTCTCCATCGTCGTCAGAAATGTCAATGGCAAAGGAAAATAAGCTGTTCAGGGAATCTTGTTCCTGAGAGAAAGACAAGGAGATCAGTCAGGGGTAAGTATGAGTATTGTAAAATCAGATAGGTTGATCGGTTTACCTGTTTCAAGGCAATTTCCTGTGCTTGACTGGAGGAAGCAACCTGGAGTATGTCGTGTGGATCGGCTGAGCTTGCCGATGGGATATCCTCTGTGACTTCATCGGTGGTGGGCTCTTGAGGTATGATGACCGATGACATTGGGGTAGATGTAGGGATCGGCATAGACCTTTGTCGTTTTGGCTGTGCTTCAGTATCTGTTGAAGCTTTGCGCTTTGCTTGGACATCGGCAACGATTGGCTGGGGGGCATCGACACTTGTTGGTTGTAAAGCTTGGGCATCTGGTACGTTTGCCGATGTACCCAATTGTTGCTGCAAAACAAGTGTAAGATATGGTATTTAACAGATAAAATGTAAAGTCAAGAAGCTACCTCTGAAGGAGTGGTGCTTGATATCGGCGGAATTGCCGATGACGATCCAGTAGCAGCTCTTACCCCCTGATGATTAAGGTTAATATAGTTTGTGATCGGCATAAGTGAAAATAAACAAGGTTGTTACCTTAAAGGCTTTGACCAAGGTTGTAGCAGCGGCCGATGGAGTAGCCCTGGATGTAGCCAATTTGGACTTAGAAGTGATGGTCTTGGTACGGATCTTCTGGTGGGTCAAAGCGGCTAAGGTGGGAGCGTTGTAGCCGATCGGCGATGTTGGGGAAACAGGCCAGAGGTTGAAGGGTTTCCCACTTTTGCTCACCGATGGTGCTGGGTTGTTAACCTGTTACAAGGGAATCAGTTACTGATAAATGAAGGGAAAAGCAGAAGGGAGTTAAAGGAAACTTACCGCGTCATCAGGGATGGCATATTCAGGGTCGATCATGTGCCGATATGTGTGAGCAGAAGTTGCGAACAGTTGCTCTTTCCACTCTCGCCACCATTGCTTGTATGACTCGGTGATGAAAGATATTGGTGTCCAGGTGGATATATCAACATCTGTAGTATCGGCATCAGGAGAAAGTTGTACTACCTTGTTCCAGTCTGTTCCGCAGGTGATTGTTTCCCTGGGTTTGATCACATCGGCAAAGCAGAGTTTGATTGGCAGTTGCCCAAAAGCCAATTGGCGGGATACTGCCGATGGGTTGTAAAATTCATATGTAATGTTGGTGTTTTTCCCGCTGCCGAATGTGTTTACTGGAATTGCCCTGGGAGTGATGATAGCCATCATGAGCTCATTATCTTGATTCAGAGTGTCATCGGCAAAGTTGAAAAGAAGGGGGAATCTGTTTTCTTCGTCGATATAAGGCACCCAGGCCCTATGATCACGAGAAAGACCATTATAGAAGCTTTGAAAGAATCTGCCGATTTGGTCTTCGTTGGCTTCTGTTCCAGGAAGGACAATTATGGCTTCACCAAAATTGAGGGGTGAGCGTGTTGCCGATTCATCATCCCCGAGCACATAATCTTCAGCAATTTCTCGTGGGAATTGTTGAGCAAAAAAGTCCCATTGCAAACGTTTGTGCATATGGGCATTCAGCCACATGTTGATAAACCACCACGGGCCTCCCAGGTTGCCGATGGGTTCGCCAAGCAAAAGTTTCTGAGACACTTGGTGAAGAAGATGATAGGTGGAGCTCAGAAGGTATCGGCCAAGAGGAAACCTTACGCCATTAGCCAAAAGTTCAGCTGTAGGGAGGAAGGCGTTGGTTGGTCCTACTGATCGACCACAGAAGATAAATTTTTCTAACCACATATTCAGGAATGTGGCATGTTCCCTCTGGCTAGGTGTCCCGGTTTTCTGGTATTCTTGAATATATCCTGTCCAACCGCCGATGTTACGGGTATTCACTCTATATTCAGGCTTTCTACCATAGATGGAGCCTTCATCGGCAGTTGAGATGTCCAAGCCAGTAAGCATGTGGACATCGGCAAGGGTAGGAGTAGCTGGGCCATGTCCAAACATAAAAGTATTGGTCGTATCTGACCAGAAATAAGCAGCTGCAATTATCATTGATTCATTTTTCTGCATATCGGCAATAGAGAGCCTGATACATTGGTCTAATCTTCGTTCTGCCCAGTATACTTGCATCGATCTATTAACCCTCAAATACCAATCTTTCCACCCTTTGGTGGTTTTGGGCCAAGATCGGAATGTGTCTTTCCACAAATTCAGAGAGAAATTTTGGGCTCTAAAGGGAATTCTGTTAACCTCTGCGTTGATCAGATCGGTTGGATCTGGGTTGCCCATTGGTCCAAGGCATTGGACGTGCGGCTGATCGGTTGGGATAATTAATTTGTTGCGCAGTTCCTAAGGTTGTGGAATCCAGAAGACAGAAGAAAGGAAAAATCACCAACTGAATAAATTTGCAAAAAGATCAAAGTAAAAGGTAATGGAAGTGGAGCGAACCGCGGGAACATCGAAGTTGATGGCCATTGTCTTGAGGAAGGTGGAAATACGAGCCGGGAACTTGAAGTTAGCGCCGGAGAAGGGTTCTTGTTGGTTGAGGTCGCGCGGTTGTTCGTCGGAGTCGCCGCCGGAGAGAGAGAATGCCAAGGATTGGAGGCTGAAGATAGAAAATGAGGGTTCCGGAGAAATCTATTTATAAGCCGCCCAGAATAAGGGTATTTTGGACTTATCTCTATGACGCGCGCATATAGGTCAAGGCGGTGCAGAGGGATATGGTGACTATTCGCGCGATAATCAGGGGATTGTACAGATGAGTTGATAACAAGTAATCATGACTTGGAAGGGATATCGATACATGATATTTTAATTCTGAAAATGGCAGCATTATCATGTTAAGATCTTGCCGATGGATTATTGTTTTGGTATCTCAATCATAATCAAGGCAAGAGTGGTTGGCGATTGTGCGATATTTACTGAAGTGCGTGAATCAAGATTAGATTTGATTGGATTTGATAACAAATCAAGTTTTGGCTTGGAGAATGAGTTACGATAATTGGGCAAAGGCAAGCGTTATCTGGAGTAAATTTCGGAGCATTAATGGTTTTATACTCCGAAATTGGGGGGCATGTGTTGACACCGTTTTTTGCACGTGTCAAAATAATCGGAGTGGACTAATCGGCAAGGGGAAAGTTATTGAATACTTTGATAGCCAATGAAAGCCAGTTTGTAAAAATGGTTGCCGATAGCTGGTGATGATCGATGGAAAGGTTGATTTGGACTCGGGCGTTGCCGATGAGGTTGGAGGAGTTATTGTCGATGCCGATGAAAGGAGGCTTGAAGATTACTGCCGATGAAACAGGGAGTATGCCGATGAAGGAAGACTTGAAGACTACTGCCGATGAAACAGGGAGTATGCCGATGAAGGAAGACTTGAAGACTACTGCCGATGAAGCAGGGAGTATGCCGATGGGAAGGAGGACAGTGAGATTTCCATCGTAATTGAGGCGGACAGGGAAATAGATAGGAGTTGATTTCCTTTTCTGTATTTGTTAGGTTATGATTCGTGTAAGAGTCACGTGTTTCCTTAGATATAGGATTGGTGTCCTAGTTGTATTTGGTTGTGTCTCTTTAGATCAGGGTATAAATATGGAGTAAGGGGCAATGTAATAGACAATATCAATCAATATCAAAACCAACTTTTACTCCTATTTGCATCTACTTACTTTTCGGCGACTTCGTCAATTTGCATATTTTTCCTTTTTACGAGTTCTCATTGATTCGGCGAGCTGCATCGCTTCAGTGCGACCTTCGGTGATTCTCGAGTTCCGCGTGAGCACCTCTTGGCCGTGACTTCCGGGCGTATCGCTGTTGTCAGGACCAAAGTGTTCGTATCTTCATCCTTGTCGATTAGCAGGTCAAATCGACTGGCACGCTTTGGATATCGATTCGGGTATTAGCCCTTTGTGTTTGCAGATCACTTTTGCATCAACAAGAGTGAAGCATAAAACTGACGAACCCAAGATGGTACATATATTCTCGTCTATCCAATCAAATTTGTCAACCCTGGCAAATATGATAAGTAAGGCCAAATGTGCTCTCCGGCTGCTGCCATAATAGACTCTATGCGGCAGACTCTCTGAGATCTGAACACTGCCCCACTATTGAGATAAGCATTGTAGAAATCTTCCTACAGTGGCGTGTAGAAACCCTCAGCTGCTCTCTCATCCCTCCTCGGAGGAAACCAAACCTCAAACTCTATAAATCGCAGCTGCTGAACCTGTCTGGCCATGGCGGCCCTTAAGTCGAGATGCACCACTGGAGGTGGACCCTATAGTCTAGGTGGTGGACGTGATCCCCTCCGCTATGTCGGCGGCCTTGGTGAGACTAGTACACGGGTCCATCCAGAGCGGCGAAGCTGGGGTGCCGGCTCTGTCCCCTCGGCCTCCTGGGTTTGCTGTGCCTGCTCGCCCTCCTGAGTCTGCTGAACTGGCTCCTGCTCTGCTGACTGACCCTCCTCAATGGCAACCCGTCGTCCTGCAAACGTGGCAGTCCTAGCTGGACTACCGTGATGACGCTCAACCTCCTCAAGCGTAGCTCTCAGTGCTGGTGAAACCGGCTGATCTGTAATGACAACTCCGCTACGGGCACCACCTCTCTCGGCATGGTCTGCTGCCTCTGCAACTGCTGCTGCTCTGGCTATCTCTCTATCTAGGTACTTCCTCTTCTTGGATGCAGTCTTCTTTGTTGCCTTGCCTTTTGGATCTGTAGGCTGGCGAGGCAGGGGCCTCCGATCATCATCGCCTGGACCACCTCCGACATTCTTGGTGCGAGCCATTTGATCTGACAAGATGATGAGCTATCACTGACCAAGATTAACTGTCAAACTGCCGCTTTCGAGGCTTGGCCTTGG
Organism: Miscanthus floridulus; assembly: GCF_019320115.1. Taxonomy (NCBI): domain Eukaryota; kingdom Viridiplantae; phylum Streptophyta; class Magnoliopsida; order Poales; family Poaceae; genus Miscanthus; species Miscanthus floridulus. The sequence goes on from NC_089584.1 coordinate 1,313,476, forward strand.
TCCGTACTTACGAGCTTGGCCCTGAGTTATCTAACAACAGTCACACGAAACTCAGCGGCACAACACGCTGCACGATAGAATAGATGGATATACAAATAAATACAATATATCTAATAGATGCGAAAATCTAATAGAGAAAGCAATGTAGATACGAACTTGAATCGAATGGCTTTCTACCTGACAAACTGTGATCCGAGAAAAGATGAGATGTCACGCGGGGGATCCTTGGAATCGAGCTAGGGTTAGGGTAAGTAGTGAATCAATGGCCCTAACATAATGTGAAATCAATGCTAGATGAACTCAATCTAGGTCACGGGCAACTTAATGCGGGTTCAAAGGCACGTCCTTATTGAAGAAAACGACGGCGAGGAAGGCACTGCCTGGTGGTGACCTGGAGAGGCGGCGCTCTGCTCGGGCTAGGGCACGACGACTCCGGCAAGAGGCGGAGTAGGGGCGTGGATAGGGTAGTGCGGCGGCGCGGAGGGCGCGGTGCTGCAGTGGCACGGTGGTGCGCGGGGAGGCTCGGGCGGAGCTTGCTGCGCGGCGGCTGGCAGTGGAGGTAGGTGCTCGGCGTGGGCTGCGCGGTGGTGAGCTATGGAGGCGGTGGCAATGGCAGCTTGGGCTAGGTCATAGGGAAACAGGCGTGGTACGACCGAAATAAATAGATCCCCCGACGCGACAGAGAAGGAAACGGAAAAAAAGAGTCCTGAAGCCGCGCGAGATCCACTGACCGGACGCTCCGGTGGTAGCGACTGGACGCTACCACCCAGCGTCCGGTCGATTCCAGAGAGGTCCAATTCCTCTAGAATCAGGACCGGATGCGTCCGGTGGTCCATGACCGGACGCAGACAGGGTCCGGTCAGTACTGCCTATTCTTCCTTCGATCGACCGGACGCTGGATCCCCTCCTGACCGGACGCACAAACGCAGCGTCCGGTCACTCCTTCGGCAGCAGTTCACCTCCTGTGAACTGACCGGACGCTAGACAGCAGCGTCCGGTGCAGCGTCCGGTGCACCTTTTCTAGCAAATCTTCAAAGTTCCTTTGCGCTGCCTGTTCCCAATCAAGTCCCAACTTGAATAAGATCCAAATAAGCATCAATTGGGACTGATGTGAGTGACCTCTCTCAAACCCTCATATTTTTCAAAATATTTTGCCTTAGGCTATAATTCTTTTTAGGAAATTAGGCAACAAGAGGGCAAATGGAACAAAACGACAGAACAACATTCATGCATATGCAATACTTGTAAGTAAATCTAGTTGCTTGTCAAGTTTGATCCAAGGTTAAGCTTCTTCACACGCTTTTCGGCGGTTATCTTAACCATGTTAGACAAGTCCTATATGCATTGCCACAAATCAAGCATGTTGTATATTACAATGAATGCAAGGGACAACACAAGCTCAGTTTTTAGTGAAGTTACTAAAATCAAGTACATTGAGCTCATTCCGCAATCTACAAAAAGTAGCCTCATCTAGCGGTTTAGTGAAGATATCTGCTAATTGATCTTCGGATCTTACACCTTCTAGTGATATATCATTTTTAGCAATATGATCTCTTAGAAAGTGATGGCGGATATCTATGTGCTTGGTGCGAGAGTGTTGAACCAGATTATTTGCAAGTTTTACCGCACTTTTATTGTCGCACAAAAGAGGTACTTTCTCTAGAACTACTCCATAGTCTAGCAAAGTTTGTTTCATGTATAATATTTGTGCACAACAAGCACCCACGGCAATGTATTCTGCTTCGGCGGTGGACAAAGCCACGCTATTTTGTTTCTTGGAGGACCAAGACACAAGTGATCTACCAAGCAAATGGCACCCTCCGGATGTGCTCTTTCTATCAACTTTGCATCCGACGTAATCCGAATCGGAATAGCCAATTAATTCAAATAAAGCTCCTTTGGGATACCAAAGGCCAATGCATGGTGTGTGCTTAAGATACCTAAGGATTCTTTTTACGATAATTAAATGTGTTTCCTTAGGACTAGCTTGAAATCTAGCACACATACACACACTAAACATGATGTCAGGCCTAGATGCGGTTAAATATAACAAGCTACCAATCATAGAACGGTAGAGAGTTTGATCAACCGGGTTACCTCCCTCATCTAGGTCGAGATGTCCATTTGTAGGCATTGGTGTCTTGATTAGCTTACATTCATCCATCTTGAATCTCTTGAGAAGATCTTTTGTATATTTCTCTTGAGAGATGAAGATGCCTTCTTTCATTTGCTTGATTTGAAAACCAAGAAAGAATGTAAGCTCACCAATCATTGACATCTCAAACTCCTTTGACATCAATTCACCAAATTCTTTGCATGAGTCTTCATTTGATGATCCAAAGATGATATCATCAACATATACTTGACAAATGAAGATATGCCCATCAAGCTTCTTGGTGAATAGTGTGGTGTTGACCTTCCCAATGGTGAAGCCCTTCTCAATAAGGAAGTCCCAAAGGCGCTCATACCAAGCTCTTGGGGCTTGCTTAAGCCCATATAGTGCCTTGGACAACCTATAAACATGATTAGGGTATCTAGGGTCTTCAAACCCAGGAGGTTGATCAACATAGACTAGTTCATTAATAAAGCCATTTAAAAAGGCACTTTTCACATCCATTTGATATAGTTTCATTTCATGATGTGATGCATATGCAAGAAGGATACGGATGGCTTCTAATCTTGCAACCGGTGCAAAGGTCTCTCCAAAATCCAAACCTTCAACTTGAGAGAACCCCTTTGCAACTAGTCTTGCCTTATTCCTCACAACAACACCTTGATCATCTTGCTTGTTGCGGAACACCCACTTCGTTCCAATGACTCTTGCACCTTTTGGTCGCTCTTCAAGAGTCCAAACTTCATTGTGAGTGAAGTTGTTCAACTCTTCATGCATGGCATTGATCCAATCTGGATCTTTAAGAGCTTCTTCTACCTTGGAAGGCTCATAGCAAGAGACAAAAGAGTGATGAGCAATAAATGAAGTAAGTTTTTGAGATCGAGTCATTACACCCTTTGATAGACTCCCTATGATAAGATCTTGTGGATGATCTTGTAGGAGAGGTGTATTTCTTCTATTGACCACTTGAGGAGGAGGTTGTGGAGCATCAACATCTTGTGCTTGTACCACCATTTGCTCATGGGAGATATGAGTATCTTCATTTTCTACTCTCCCATCTTTTTTACCATCTTGTGGCACACTTGATGAAGAAGGTTGGTTAATGACTTGTACATCATCTTCATTATCTTTTAGCTTGATGTCTCCTACTGGAATATTCTTTATAGCCTCCCTCAATGGTTCATCACCTACATCATCAAGATTCTCATGTGCTCCTTGGGAGCCATTAGATTCATCAAATTCCACATCATATGTTTCTTCAACCAAGCCGGTGGCATGATTAAATACTCTATATGCTTTGGACTTCAATGAGTAACCAACAAGAAAACCTATATCACAATGTCTTTGAAACTTCCCTAGATGTTGCCGCTTCTTGTAGATGTAGCACTTGCAACCAAACACCCTAAAGAAGGAGATGTCCGGCTTCTTCCCATTGAGCAACTCATACGGTGTCTTGACAAGGAACTTTTGAAGAAATAGGCGGTTGGATGCATAACATGTGGTGTTGATTGCTTCCGCCCATAGAGCTTCGGGGGTGTTGTACTCATCTAGCATTGTCCTTGCAAGAGTGATCAAAGTCCGGTTCTTCCTCTCAACTACACCATTTTGTTGAGGAGTATAGGTTGCGGAGACTTCATGTTTGATTCCAACTTCATCACAATAGGATTCAATATTTGTGTTGTCAAATTTTTTCCCATTGTCACTTCTAATCTTCTTGAGCTTCACTTCAAATTCATTTTGAGCTCTCTTGGCAAACTTCTTGAAACAAGATGCAACTTCAGATTTGTCATGAAGAAAGAACACCCATGTATACCTTGAATAGTCATCCACAATCACAAGACAATAGAGATTTCCTCCCAAACTCTTGTATGTTGTTGGTCCAAATAAATCCATGTATAGGAGTTCTAGCACTCTTGTGGTTGACATGAAAGCTTTGGTTGGATGAGTGTTTGCAACTTGCTTGCCGGCTTGACATGCACTACAAAGTTTGTCCTTCTCAAACTTCACATCCTTCAACCCTCTCACCAAATCATTCTTCATAAGCTTCTTGAGTGAGCTCATCCCAATATGAGCAAGTCTTCTATGCCATAGCCACCCAAGTGTTGTTTTGGTGAATAGGCAAGTCTTCAAGTTTGCATCTTCGGAGGTGAAGTCAACTAGATATAAGTTGTTGTATCTAAATCCATTGAATATCACTTGATTGTCATCTACCTTGGATACAACAACCTCCTTCTCGGTGAATAAGCATTGAAAGCCAAGATCACATAATTGCCCAACGGATAGCAAGTTGAAGCTTAATGAAGCAACATAGAGCACATTGGAGATGGAATGATCATTTGATATTGCCACTTTGCCCAATCCTTTAACCTTTCCCTTTGAATTATCTCCAAATGTTATTTTCTCTTGTCCATCTACCTCTTTATCTAGTGAGGTGAACATACGAGGATCACCGGTCATATGTTGAGTGCAACCACTATCAATAACCCAATAACTTCCACCGGTCTTGTAGTTCACCTACACACATGAGATTCAAACTTTAGGAATCCAAACTTGTTGAGGGCCCTTCACCTTCTCAACAAGTGACTTAGCCACCCAAATCTTCTTAGGCCTACTTTTGTTGGGGGGTCCTAAGAACATGACTTTCATCTTTCCACTAGAATCTTTTCTAAGCATGTAGTGAGCATTGAAAGCAAAGGGTGTAGCATGCTTGGGCAAGGGTTGTGGTGGTGGAGTTTGACACTCATGAGCAAAGTGGCCTTCTTGTTCACACTCAAAACATCTCTTTGGCTTTGGCTTTGGCTTTGATTGTTGGTGTTGAGCTTGGGCCTTCTTCTTCTCTACACTTGCCATATATCCAATGCCACTTCTATCCATCTTCATGATAGTATTCATGAGTAGCTCACTTTGGAGATGCTTGCCTCTAGCAAACTTGCTCAATCCCACCTTGAGATGCTCTTTCTCCATCTTGAGCTTCTTGTTCTCTTCCTTGAGAATATCATTGTTCTTCTCTTACTTGAGTTTCTTGTTTTCTTCTTTGAGCTTCTCATTCTCAAGGATCAACTCTTTGTCATGATCAAGAGTTTCTAGCACAATGGTGTTGTGACTTTTCATCTCTTCAAGATCTTTCATGAGCTTCTCATTGTCACTCTTGAGCTTGACATACTCATCATAGTCATTGCACTCAACCACTTGCTTGCCTTTGCTACTAGATCCATGCTCAATGCTTTCATCAATTAAATCATCACATGAAGTAGCTATATCAATCTTGACAACATGGTTAGTAGCATCATGTGGCTCATTTGGTAAAAATTCTTGAGCAATAACAAGAGTATCATGATTAATCTTAAGAGTAGTGTATTCATCTTTTAGCTTGTTGTGGCTAGTGATGAGTTCATTGTGCACCCACTCAAGTTTATCATGTTTATCTTTAAGCTCTTTCTTGGAGGATTTGAGCTCCTTGAGTTTGGATGATATAGCATCATTAGTTTCTCGAAGCTCATCATTAGCCTTTTCCAATGTATCACACTTAGCTAAGAGTGAATCATTTTTAGCATCAAGCTTTTCATTTGTAGCTCTACTCTTTCTAATGATTTTAGTGTATTTTCTTAATATTTTGATAAGATCATCATATGTAGGTGAGTCATCATCATCGCTATCGCTATCATCATCACTAGCATGTTCATCATCACTACTATCATCACTCTTAGTTACCTTGTGTTTACCTTTGGCCATAAGGCATAGGTGTGTAGAGGATGATGGCAATGATGGCGGTGAAGATGCAAGATCAATAGCAATGGCGGCCACCTTTTCATCGTCACTATCATCATCGGATGATCCACTTGATGAATCAATGTCCGTGAGCCAATCACTGACAATGTAGGCCTTTCCACCTTTCTTCTTCTTGTAGAAGTCCCTCTTTTTGCCATCTCTCTTCTTGTATGGCTTGTTCTTTTTTTTCTCATCTTCATCTTCATTGCTTGAGTTATCTTTCTTGCCCTTGTTCTTGTTCTTGAACTTGTCTTTCTTGGGCTTTGTACATTGATGAGCTAGATGGCCAAGTTCACCACAATTGTAGCAATCCATCTCGGAGATTGGCTTTCTTCTTGAGCTAGTGAAGAACTTCTTCTTCTTGCCGTCAAACTTGATGCCACTCTTGTTTAGCCTTTTTAGCATCTTGGCGGTCTTCTTCATCATGAGAGCAAGGCTTTCTTCATCATCTTCATCACTTGAGCTCTCATACTCAAGTCTTGCTTTGCCCTTATCTTGGCTAGCTTTGAATGCTAAGTTCTTCTCTTTCTTCTTTGTAGAGGATGAGCCATCTTGTGGGGTGATGTGCATGTACATCTCATGAGCATTGATCTTTCCCAAGATTTGTATCGGTGTAGCGGTGGAAAGATCACCTTGGTGTAGCACGGTCACAATATGGCCATATTTGTCAATGGGGAGGACACTCAAGATCTTTCTTACAACGTCGGATGGCGACATTTGAGTAAGTCCAAGCCCATTGACTTCCTCTACAAGAACATTCAAACGTGAATACATCTTATTAGCACATTCTTTGGGAAGCATCTCAAATGAATTTAGCTTTTTAATCACAAGATGATAGCGTTCCTTACGCTCACTCTTAGTTCCCTCATGGAGCGCACAAACGTCCGATCATAGTGCATGGGCGTCTTTGTAGTTCCTTACGCGGTTGAACACATCTTTGCAAAGACCTCTAAAGATGGTGTTGCGAGCTTTTGCATTCCATTTTTCATAGTTCACTTCATTGCCTTGAAGTTGTGCGGGATTCCTAGGTGTTGGGAACCCTTGAGAGGCGGCTCTAAGTATTCCAACGTCTAGAGCTTCTAGGTATGCCTCCATGCGAATTTTCTAATATGGAAAATCATCTCCCTCGAAGATAGGAGGAGGTCCATCCCCGTGAGACATCTTACTCTAAGCGATTAAGCTTAAAAACATGAGCATGAGGCTCTGATACCAATTGAAAGGATCAAGATGCCCAAGAGGGGGGGTGAATTGGGCTAATTCTAAATTTTCTTGCAATAATTAAATCCTACGGATAGCCCAATTAACCCCTTGTGCCTAGAAAAGTGTTTCTATCAAATTAACGCACAAAAGACTTGCAACCTATGTTCCAAACTTACTCTAGCATGGCAATTCTATGAATGTAAAGACAAGTATTGAATTGCTCAAAGTGAATACTTAAAGTAAATGCTCAAAGTAAATGGAGAGAGGAACGCGGCGATGTTTTGCCGAGGTATCGAAGAGTCGCCACTCCCCACTAGTCCTCGTTGGAGCACCCGCGCAAGGGTGTAGCTCCCCCTTGATCCAGGCAAGGATCAAGTGCTCTCTATGGGTTGATTCTTCGACACTCCATCACGGCGAATCACCCAAAGCCGCTCACAACTTGAGTTGGGTCACCCACAAGCTCCGTCGGGTGAACACCAAGCTCCCAATCACCACCAAGCCGTCTAGGTGATGGCGATCACCAAGAGTAACAAGCACGAACTCTCACTTGACCACGCGAAGCCTAATGAGAAGATGGATGCACACTTGTCTACTCTTGATTCACTAATGAGGTTTCACTCTTGGATTCTCAAATCACAAACACCTCACTAGGACCTTGCTCTTCTTGGCACTCACAAACATGTTTCTCAGCTGTTGAAATGAGCAAAAGTAACTCCACACATGAGTGGAGCTTCTATTTATAAGACAGCCTGAAAAACGAACCGTTATGAGCTTCTGCGGGGTGACCGGACGCTCCGGTCATGCTGACCGGACGCTCTGGTCAGTTCAACCCACGCAACAGTTCTCAAGTGATGACCGGACGCTGTCAGGGTCCGGTCAGTAATGACCGGACGCGTCCGGTCGCTCTTGGATGCTTACTGTACTCGACCGGACGCTGGATACTCAGGGTCCGGTCACACTTTCTCAAGTCTGGACCTTTACTGGAGTCGACCGGATGCTGGCCCTCAGCGTCCGGTCACATTGACCTTCTAGCGTCCGGTTACACCAGACTTGTTCTCCTCGGTCAAATGAACTGACCGGACCCTGTGGCCAGCGTCCGGTCGCACCAGAGCCAGCGCCCGGTCAGTATTTGACCCTCCATTCACTTCCAACTCTCGATCATTTGTGAATGAAGTTGCTCCATGGGATCAAAGGGCTTCGTAGGAGCTACCTAGAGCTAGTTTTAACAAGTGTGCACCACACCTAACTCACTAGGCTCAAATAGGTCAATCTACCCGTCCATACCCCCCTTAATAGTACAGCCAAAGGAAGAACAAAGTCCTAAACTACTCTAAGTGTCTCTCCAACTCCAATCGACACTTAGAACTAGTCATCCTTAACCTTGTCATCAATCCTTTGAAAACCGAAACGATTTCCATTGTAGGGGCATGACCAACTCGATTGCTCAATCGATCTCCATTACCATGACCTAACTTAATTGCCTCTGCAAAACACACGTTAGTCATAGTAATATTGTATTGTCATTAATCACCGAAACCCTACTAGGGGCCTAGATGCTTTCAGAACTCATTTAATCTCAAATTATGAACGTGTGATACGCATAAATTTGTTTATTCTATTATATGGGTATGTGGCCATCTAGTGTATGTGTCCAGGCACATGCAGTCACATGCAGGCAGCCAGCGCCCAGGCCTACATCGGTGACCAGCGCTGCCTAGTGCCCAGCAGATACGGATGTTACGTGAAATTAACGTCTTAATTAGCACATGGGCACTTTTGTCCAGATTTTAGGAGAAATAACGAGAAAGAAGGAGAAAAGGTAAAATGGTAAAGAAAACAAAAAGCAATTGTTTTGGGCGCTATTTTTACGAAAACAATGTTTTGGATGCTAGCTTTGCGAAGCGCATTGTTTAGGCCGCTAGAACTGCAATTTTCTCGTCTATAGGTGCACAAAAATCAACAAATATAAGAGGATGGATGCGTATATGGATATGGATGAGCAGGAGAGGAGGTGGATGGGATGCGGGTGACTCACCTCAGCGCCCGACTCATACACTGGGACCTCCTCATCTCCTGCTCAGATTCATCAGAAGGAGGAGCCCCAAAAATAAAAACAGTCATCGATCATCGGTTGAGAATACCATGCGTGAATTAAGAGAAGAAATGAATGAAACATGAATGGAAATGAAATTGTTGAGCCTATGGATCGGCCGGGCTCACCTTGCATGTAGGAACCCATCTGTCAGTGAACGGGATCTACTCGCTGGACTAGAACTAGAACCCCTCTCTGCTCCGCTCCGCTCGGATCCTCAACTCCGACTCCAATCCGGCCGGCGGCTATGGACAGACAGGTCATCCTTCAGAGTTCAGACTAGTTGATGAGATGAGCAATGAGGATTGAGGAGGACACTGGACACTGGACACTGGAGGAGTAATATACACTACTACACAAACTTTATTGGAGGTGGGCGTTTTTTGTTTCCCGCGGCGGGCAAAGCTGTCCGCTGTGGCCTAGAGACCATGGTAAATCGTGGCTTAACCGCGGCGGGCGGCTTTGCCCGCCGCGGTTAACCGATTTACCGCGGCGGGCGGTGTAACGTGCCTGCTGCGGTAAATATACTTTTACCATGGCGGGCACGTTACACCGCCCGCCGCGGTAGATTATTTTACCACGGCGGACATATTTTGTGGCCCGCCGCGGTTATGTTCATTAGCCATGGCGGGCTTTATTATTTGCCCGCCTCGGTAAATTATTTTCTGAATAAAAAAATACAGCAGGCATATAAATTCAAATTCAAATCACATCCAGATTTCACAGATTAAACTTAAAAAGTATGCAGGCATTACACATGAGATAATATACATATATATACATTCACTTAGTCGTTCTTGTCATCGTTAATTCATTACATTTACATATTAAAGTCGTTATACATGCGCTAAGGTGTAATCCTGCGGACGCATCATCGTGGACCATTTCCTCAGCCTCTCGTACTCCGGTAAAATTGCTAGCGGGCTGTTCTCATGGAAGAACGTGCCCCCTTCAAACACGCATTTGTCTAAGACAAACTTACATATGTCCGCCTTTGTCTGCTTGAAGCTGTGTTGGATGCTCTGCATGTCTCTCGACCAGTTCAATCCATTCTTGAGCACCCTCCAATTGCTGCTGTACTGCTTGCACACCCTCAGGAACTCACAGGCGTAGAAGCCACAGGTTTGTGATCCTACCGATTGTTTGGCACACTGCATGATCGATACGCAAGCATTACAACACAGGCATTAGAACGCATATGAACGGAAAGCACAATTAAACCTTTCAAATACTTACCGAAAAGTTGCGTCTGATTTTGATGCGGTTCTTATGCTTAACCTTAAAATTCTCTGTTCTTCGATCACAGCATTCAGGATCCTTCACGTACTCCTTATAAGCGCTATACGAAATGTACTAGTATTAGGCAAGACATTAGAACGCATATGAGAAGATAGTTCAGTCACTTACACTCTGAGGCAATCTTCAAAGGCCTTGTACCCTTTTAAGTTTGGCACTGTCAACGAATCAAATACACAGGCCCTGCCATCCTGAGGGTAGATGATAAATGCAACCTAGTGACCCTCGAGGCCTTGGCTGCGCCATTGAAACAAAATACAGGTTACGACGAGAAATAATAATACTAGCTAGCTACCCACTTATCTCTACAGGCATGTCTTCGACTTACCCAAAGTGGTAGGCAGCTAGGATACACCTATTTCCCTTGATCTTCTTCATTGCTCCTAGTATGTATCTTGAAATGTTCAACTTCTTATTGTCCATCAGTTTCTTCCTGTGCGCCTCTCTCTGTCGCTTGGTCAAGTCTTTCATGGTTGGATGATTATCATCTAGGTGGTAACCAATGATGATTCTTTGAGCAATATGCATTGGAGATAGATAGATAACATCAAGTTTTAGTTCCTTGGATATATAAGCCATCAACCTGCAAGGACAAGCCATCGTGGCATATATAAGTAGTCTTGACCGATTTAAAGGCAGGTGATATGTGAAACTCGCAATTCATCACTTACATAGAGAACAAGGTAACTTGGGCGATGTCAAGGTCTTGTTCCCGCAGTAGTCTGTACATGTCGTGGAAGTCCACGGGGAGTTCTACATCGTTGCCGGGCAAGTGGAAGTACTCTGCCACAACCTTGACTAGAAAACCATGTAGGCCAGCTTTTGCCGCTTCCATGTACCAGAGATGAAACCTCCTTGTCTCCCACCTTTCCTCGTCGATGAGTTGGGCCTTGGTTATCATGAACTTCCCATGCTCGTAATGGCCAGGGCAGTCATCCGATTCAGGAAATAGATGGAAAGGTGATCTCGGCCTGGGATAGAAATGTTAGTACCATATATGGCAAAGAAAAGTTATTAGCAAATTATGCTTGCCGCTACCATACCTTTCGAACTCAAGTGAGTATGTGAGCTGCCCTTGGTCGCCTTTAGTCTTCGCCGGCAGTGGAGGACAGTGGCTTGTGCTCACAATGGCAGCAGACGGTGTCTTTGCCCCTGGTTCCTCCGTGCCTCTCGGTCCTTTGCTCATGCCCTTAGACGGACTGCCAGGAGGTGGAGGTGGACTTGTTGTTGAAGGAGGAGAACGAGGATGAGGGCTTGTGCCTCCCGGTCCTTTGCTCGTGCCCTTAGACGAACTGCTGGGAGGTGGAGGTGGACTTGTTGTTGGAGGAGGAGAACGAGGGTGAGGGCTTGTGCCTCCTGGTCCTTTGCTCGTGCCCTTAGACGGACTGCCAGGAGGTGGAGGTGGACTTGTTGTTGGAGGAGGAGAATGAGGGTGAGGGCTTGTGCCTCGGGGTGAGTTCCTTCCCTTGTCATCCCCACCATTGCCTTCACCATCGCCGTCGCCGTGATCCAGATCATCAGGGGGACAAGATCCGGCAATGGATGGTTGTGATGCTAGTGTCGCCGTCAGCGTAGAAGTCAGCATCGAGAGAATGATCTCTATGTCGTCCTTGTTCCATAGGACTTTGGAACCCAAGGCAGCTCCAAGGATTGTTACCCCTTCTACAGTTGGATATTCCATTTCAAATTCTTCGTATTCGGTCGCATACCATGTAAGTATCATGATAGCATAGTTGGCAGGGATCTGGTCTTGGTTGAAATCTTTGATATCTTCTTTGGGGTGCATGTAACCCTCACCCACGGTCAACTTTTTCACCCTGCCGAACGGGATCGTGAGGTGGACGCGCATGGGTTCCCGGATGTCGTCGACAGGGTGCCTTGGGCGATCCTCGATCATCGGCAGTGGTTGCCCTTGTGTCTGCCCTTGTGGAACTTGAGGCACGGCCACACCAGCCTGGCGAAGCATCTGTGACCTCATCGACACCATATCTGGGTCATTGCTCGTGAAGGCTTCTTTTATGGACCGGCTGATCATTTCGGCCACACCTTGATCATAGCCCTTCTAAAAGATGCCCTCCTTGTACCTCTGCCTTGACCGGTATGTGGCAGCGTCGGATTGCCATGACTCCACTGAGTTCCAGCTCATCTTCAACGACATGCCACGGACGCAGCCACGGTGCTCGGGGGTTCCTAGCACCAGGATCAGCAAGTCCTGGCCCCTGCGAACCTCGAAGTTGTCCTTAGATTTAGCGGCCTCGATGAGAGCCCTCTCCACCTCCTCGAACTTGGGCTCATTGAACTTGCTCGCGCCCTCCTTGAGCTTCTTCGGCTTGCGGGCATAGATGAAGTCCTTAGCCCTCAAGTCTACACCGTCGTACGGATCGGGAAGCCCGGCGGCAGCTCTAGCCCTTTCTTCCTCCCGCCACTGGGGCCTCTTACCAGCAAACCCAGTCATGCCCAAGTGGTGGGGGTGCAGGTTCTTCTTCACGAGTGCGCTGAACTTGGCGCTCTTTGCCTTTGCATCTTCTGTTGTTCTTTGTTTGCATAACTCTTCCCAGTGATGTTCCTTCACCATAGTGTATTTGACACAAGGTGACTTGCCTAGCTTCAGGTAGTACCTGGTCAGCATGGACTTGAAGTTTCTAAAGGCTCTTCCTGCCATGTGCATGACCCACTCCCTGTACTTGTTCAGATCGGCGTCCTCGCGATAATGGAAGCTCCTCGTCACCTCACCCTAGATATGTGTCTTGTAGTCGACCGGGACATTGTTCCACTCCTCCCAAGTGATCTCCACCTTGTCCTTGACTATACATGCCACTTGGTTGCTGAACTTGGCAAGGACCGTGGGTGACAACAACGGGTTTCCCTCTGGTCCCACCTCATGGATCACATGGACTTCGCCGTGGGTTTCCCTCCGGTGCTTCCCATGTTCCCCCCTTCTCAGCTTTGTCCTCTGACCCCTAGACTTGCCTGAAGTGGTTGGAGATGAAGCAAGGGGTTCTTTGTCCCTGACTTGTTCCTCCTCGAAATTCAATTCTAGAGGCACCACCGGCATCTGTTTAGGGTTTGGAGACCGCACACTTTCAACTTCATTGTCCCTTAGTTGGTAGGTCGGATCATCTTCGTCCTCTATACGACGTTTCTTTGTTGGCCTCGGGGTCACGGACACTTGGCTCTCGAGGCTAGTTGTTGTATTGTTCGGGACTCTGCACCCCATCAGCTCCCACAATCCGCTGCTTTTCGGACACAACCACATGCCTTTTTGGGTCCTCTACATATATATAGTAGGCCACTTGCGCGACATTGGTTGCTAGTACCCACGGGTCATCTTTGTAGCCGATACTTTTGAGGTCCACGGTGGTTAGCCCATAATTGTCCACTGCAACCGCATTCAGTTTGACCCACTGGCAACGGAAGATGGTTATGCGTAGGTTTTGGCCGTAGTCAAGTTCCCATATTTCTTCGACTTGCCCATAGTATTGCCTCCTCTGGCCCATGAACTCTTCTTCGCCCTCATATCGAACACCATAGTTCTGTGCCGAGCTCTTCTTGTCCTTGTCTTTCGTGTGGAACCTGTAGCCCTGGACGTCATACCCTTGCCACATGGTGATTTGGCTGGATGGGCCTAACACAAGCCTCTTAACGGTCTCCGTATCTTCATCAGGGCATCCTTCAAGGGGTATGTGTTGCTCTTTGAGCCACTCTATGAAATTGCTCTTGTGATGGTTCTGGACCCATGCCTCCGTGCGCTGTCCGTCATTAGCGGCGTGGATCTCTTCCAGGTGCTTTTCAATGTATTTCTCCATGCTCACTAACTGATGAAGGATGTTGTAATGAGCTTCTTGCACCGTTCGGTTTGCCACATCGGTGCGTACTTTTTGGCCTGTGCACCCCATCCCTGAGGTTTTGCCTTCATGGTGATGGACAGGCAGCCCAATCACCCTCCCATCTCTTATGTACCTCATACACCAGTTCACGACCTCCTCTGTTGTGTATGCCTTGATCATAGAGCCCTCCGGGTAAGCACGGTTATGGACGTATCTGTTGAGGGTGGACATGAACCGCTCGTACGTCCACATCTGGTGTAGGTACACGGGGCCCAGTTGATGGATCTGATCGACCATATGCATCATTAGGTGTGGCATAATATCAAAGTAAGATGGTGGAAAGCACATCTCGAGCTGGTAAAGGGTCTCCGCGATGAACTCCTTCAAGGCAGGCAGCTCAACCTTATCAATGACCTTCTGGGTGATGCGGTTAAAGAAGTATGACATCCGTGTGATGACCATCTTCACATACTCTGGACGGATAGCCCTAATCGCAATTGGTAGGAACACTGTCAGCATGACATGGCAGTCGTGTGAGTTGTAGCCGGTCATTATGAGGTCTTTCATGGAGACCAGGCTCTTGATGTTGGAAGAGAAACCAGTCAGCACCTTGATACCCCTACGCAACTTAAGAAAAGCCATCCTCTCGTCTTGCGTTAGGTTGCAGGCCGCACCCGGGATATCGACTTTACCGTTCTGAGGCGGTCCCGGGTGAAGATCCGGCCTGATGCCCAGATTGACAAGATCCATCCGTGACTTGATACCATCCTTTGTCTTGCCCTTGATGTCCAGCAGGACACCGATCATGCTTTCGAAGACATTTTTCTCCAGGTGCATGCAGTCGATGGCATGGGGTGTATTCAATGTTTTCCAATACGACAGGTACTTGAAGAAAATTGACTTCTTCTTGAAAGGAACGGCGGTGGGGACTTCCTCCGTCTGGTCCCGCTTTCGCTTCCTTGTCTGCTTGGGCCCCTCTTCAGGCGGCTTCTTCTTCTTTCCAAACTCCACCTGATCCATGTCCTTGACCATCTCATACACCTTTGTCCCCCAACTAGTCTGCGTCGGTTGATCACGCTGCGGTTCGTCCTGATTGTCAAAGTATTTTTTCATAATACTTCTTCTATATCTATGATTTTTGGTGAGGAACTATTTGTGCCTCGTGTACACCATCTTATTGGATCCTTTAAGGTAAGTGTAGCAGGTCCCGTCGATGCAAATTACGTAGCCGGTCTTCCCTTTGATCTGCCCCGACAGTGAGAAGAGACTAGGGTAATCGGTGATGGTGACAAAGATGATTGCTTTTAGTGTGAACTTCTCCTTGCGGGATGCATCCACCATCTAGACCCCAACATCAAATAGTATCTTCATTTCCTCCATGAACGGCTCCAGGAACACATCTATATCGTTGCCGGGCTACTTTGGTCCGGAGATAAGCATGGTCAACATAAGGTACCTACGCTTCTGACATAAATGGGGAGGTAGGTTGTACATGGTGAGCACGACAGGCCAAGTGCTGTGCGAGCTGCTAAGCTCACCAAACAGGTTCATCCCGTCGATACTCAGCGCGAACCTAACATGCTTGGGCTCCTTGCCAAACTCCGGATAGGCCTCGTCGAAATCCTTCCACTGCTTGCCATCGGATGGGTGCCGTAGCTTGCCATCGTCTTTCAGGCGGTCAGCTGATGCATGCCAGGACATGAGCTTGGCATCGTCCGGGTTCCCAAATATTGCACGCAGGCGATCGGTCACGGGCAGGTACCACACCAACAGTGCTGGACTTTTCCTGTGCATGTAACCCTCTTCTTCATTGTCTTGCTGAGCCGAGATCTGTTTGGCCACACTGCTCTTCTTTGCCCCCTTCTTGTTCTTCTTCCGACCACCCCGCAAGCCTCCCTCGTCTTCTGCATCCACGTGACAACCAGCATTTTTCTTGTACCGACTAAAGCTGCAGTGCGGACAACTCGTCAAATTCTCATACTCATTGCCCCAATACAGGATGCAGTGGTTAGGGCATGCATCAAACTTTCTAAGCTTCATCGCCACTGGCCGGATCAGCTTCTTGGCCCGATAAGTATTGGCGGGCACCTTGTTAGCCGTTGGGTACGTGGTGGCAAGGTAGCTTAACAACTCATTGAAGCTAGTGTCAGACCAACCATGATGAGCCTTCAACATCAACATATGGAGGTTAAAACGGAGCACCGTGCACTCCTTCGGACAATCGCCGCCGTCCTTATAGAGAGGATCAACTGCCGCCTGTTTCAACTCTCTGAACTTCTCCAACCACTTTGGGCAACCCAACACAACGTCGTCTTCATAGAAGTGTTTGACTAGATCTTCAACAAGCTGCACATCCTCGGGTTGGCTCACAGTATCCTGACCATCCCCACCGTCGCCGGCTTCGTCGGCCATGTCTTGCATTAGATCATCCACCGTGATGTAATCACGACAACTGTTGTCACTGTCGGCTGGCACTGCTGCTGCTGAAGATGATGAGGAGCCGGGTGCTCCTAAAGGATATTTATTCACCGGTGGTGCTGTCGTCGTCGGCGTCAAAGAGCTCACTCCAGATGCACCGCCACTCGCACCAACTCTTTCGCCGTGAAATGTCCAGACTGTGTAGCCCTCGACGAAACCATACATGATCAAATGAGTTTGCACCTTGCTGTCTCGGTGGGCTTTCAGGTTCTTGCAACGAGAACATGGACATATGGTTGTCATCCGCTTCAGTCTCTCACGGTGAGCTTTACTAGCAGCAATAAACTTCCTTAATTCAAAGAGGTACCGCGGATCATTCACTCTATCGATCTGGTACATCCATTCCGACCTATCCATCATACTTGCGAACATTATCCGTCACAATCAACATTAAATAAAGAAAAATTAGGAGAAATTGATGATTTTTACGTCCAAAATCATAAAAAAGAGAGGAAATGACGATGTGAAAGATGAAGCATGCATCTATGATGAATCTAAAGTTAAAGAAATACATGACATCATTTTTTCCATTAAAATTGATCTAGATCTAGATCTAGATCTAGATCTAGAGAGAACTCTAGGTGATGGAATTAGAGAGGATGGAAGGAGAGAGGGAGAGCCTTTATGGACCTCTTATGATGTCCTCCTCCCTCAAATCCAAGACCTTGAACTCAAATCAAAAGTTTTCTTAAATTTTAGGGCAAAGCCTCTCCCCATGAGTTTGAGAGAGAAAGACCCGTGGAGAAGATGAATGGGTGGTGCTGTGTCTTTGTACAGGCTTTACATGCGGCGGGCAAGATAAAGCGCCCGCCTCGGTAAATCAACTCTTTACCGCGACGGGCAGTTTAAAGAGACCGCCACAGTAAATCGTATTAACCGCGGCGGGCGATTCATACCGTTCGCCGCGGTAAATAACGATTTCCTGCGGTGGGCAAGTAAGGTGGTCCGCCGCGGTAAACCCTTTTCCTGCAGCGGGCACCTCGGTGGTCGGCCTCGCTGGCCGGCCACCGGTTAACCGTGGCGGGCAAAAGAGGTGTCCGTCACGGAGCCCATTTTAACCACGCTGCGCAAATTGATTTCTATAGTAGTGATAACGGATGAAGCACCAGGTAGACGCCGCCTGCAGGCTCCTGCTTCTCCTCCGATCCGATCCCCGGCCGGCCGCGCACCGGGCACGTTACGTCGTCGTTTAAGCACCAACGAGACGAGACGAAGACCACGGCCGGCCCGGGAGTGATCGCGACGGATCGGACGACGTGTACACTACTAGTCCTGCGTGCGATGAGAAAGACGACGTCCCAAACGACAAAAGAAGCATGCCCCCGGCCACCGCTTTTTTCTGTTGGTGCCTTCCTACACTGCTGCATCCTTCGTCCTCTGCCTCTGCTCTCATCACTCGTCCGTCGTTTCTTTCAGCCTTTTCCTCTCTGTGTTGCATGATTAGGATCTGATTTAAGCCTTTTTCCTTTTTTCTTTGTGTTGCACGATTAGGATCTGAAAGCTACTTCGTTTATAAACAAGTACTTTCTCCGTTCTAAATTACAAGTGACTTCATTTTTATAGGTACATATAGTTTTTTTTTTGCCACATACCTAATACTCATATATATATATATATATATATATATATATATATATATATATATATATATATATATATATATATATATAAAAGAACGACTTATAATTCTTCTATGTTTATTTTTCAATATAGTACGCACTTACTTTGTTTTGGCCCCATCCCTTGCATGGCGCGCATCCGTCCATAGGATCCGAATGTCCCACGACATATTATGCTGGCAGATTTGTTGATTTGTCCGTAGCAGTAGTATAACTTTCCTAACATTAGGAGCGGATCTAGCACTAGGTTGCCCTATGTAGCCTAGGAGGGCTCGAGCCCACGCTACCGCCACCAGATGTATGGAGCCCCTCCTAGGTCCCCGCAACAAGTTTGTAGTCAAAGCTTAAAAGAAGAGGCTAAATATAGAAAATAAGGGAGAGAAGCCCCTCTAGCATATATTTCTAGACCCGTCACTACGTGACATCTTTTGATGTTGAAATTGGATTCGATGGCGTAACATTGACTTTACTTTGTAAAAGAAGCAAGATGTCAAAAGCGTTGGACGTCTGTAGACTCCAGTGTGCCATCGATTTCGTTCTATGGGCCTCGCCACGTAACTAAAATGTTGCAGCTGTGTATCCACAGCGTGAGTACATGTGTTCACTAGTGAGATGATGATGTTTTTAGGTGTGAATGTGCTTTTGCAGCTCGGTTTGGCTCTTATGCAGAATGTGCTTTTGCGTTTGATACACATGATTCGACTCTCACAATGTCTTGGGTTCACTTTTATGGCACTAAGGTTCAATTTATCTCTACACTAGATCTGCTCTTAGCAATTGAAAGAAAAATCATAAGGGATGGGAGAGACAAACAGCGGTACAAAACTATAGGGCACTTCGCACCCACAGAATTGTACACGTCGGCGCCCGCTCTACGAAGGAGATTGAAGGGAGGAGGGCCGCCATGCTGGCTTGGAGGAAATGAAGCAGAGGGAGGTTGGCTTCATCGCTCCTCCTCGCCTATGCTTGTCGGTCATCGTGCTACTCGATTTTGCCCTCCCGCCGGCACTCCTCTCTACGACCCTCAGTGGCGGTGTTGCCATATGTTACATTTTTGTTCCTAATCATGCAAGCGATAGCCCTGCCAAGTTAACCAAAAACGTAATGTCAACTTGTTTAATTATTAATCTAACATGTAAGAAACTGTCAAACTGAAAGATAGTCTGATTATGCCTCATTTCCATTCGATTTGCTTTCTTATTGGGATTTGGGAGAGGAAACAAATAAAATGAACAGCATGGAATGGAAGTCTCAAACCCCATGAAGTTGACAACTCCAAGAAATTTTAAGAGCAACTAGATTGTGAACTCACTGTTATGTACTTATTTATGTAGTATTTGTACTCGGTGTTGACAAATTTTATGACGCCCATCTTGCCAGCGTCACTAAAGGCATGTTTGCATATAATGCCCAATTGCTAGCTAGCTAAAAAATTAGCTAGCTCTATTGCATTCAAATAAGAGGACCAATAGGTGGGCTAATTTTTAGCCAAGTCTTAAACTAATTGTTAAACAACTAGCTAGCCACTAATTTAGATTAATTTTTAGCCATAGCCGCGTGTATCAAACATACCTTCAGTTTAGATTTCACATACATCTTTACTAGATCATCAATTATGCAGGGCGCTTGACTGCTAATCTGTCATTAGTCTGCGCGAGAAATGTTGGCGAGCACTTGCTTGTAATCAGATCTCCACACTGAAGAATGTTGCATGTGCCTTCCATCTATAGACTATAACAAAAGAGGGAACAAGTAAAGCAAAACCGAACATGTACGTTGTACCCAAAGATTAAAGTGACAACTAGCTGCAGAAATAGGGCTACTAAAAGTTAGGGTGACAAGAAGCTGCAAGTAAACTTTTTTTTCTTGTTCGCTTTATCAATAAATAAACTGAGACGAAGCCATTCATTATTATAATCAACCGAGTCATCTCACCAGAGTCATCTCACCAAATTCAGTGAATAATAAATCCATCCATCTAGAGGATAAACTGATTTTGTCCTCAAGTCTGCCTGTCGAGTACACCATTTATTTAGTCAAGAAATTAAAGTCAGGTGAGGCAAAGTTACCCAAAAAAAAAAAGCTATTAAGCTACCCCTAATAATAAACGCAAAGAATAACCATGAGCAAGGAGCAGGGATAATAAGGGTAGGGACGTATACCATAGTTACCATCTCGGCGCATGGACCGTGAAGCAAAATCAAGCGTAGACATATCTGGATCGTCTGTTCCCGGACGGGCGAAGAAGAAGGCGTGCAATCCCGCGGATGGTGAGGATCCCCATGACCTGAGGCGCGCCGCGGAGCAGAGCTTGGCATGAGGATGGCGGCGATCTTGCACGAGAGCATGAGCGCGAAGAGGATCTCCAATCATCCACTTGACCACTTCCTCCACGATGAGCGGTGCAGCACTAGCAGTAGCAGGGCCAGGGCAGCAGGAAAGTGTCCTGGAGAGGCCACGGCCCACTGGCCAATCACGTTGTCGCACGGTGGCCCACGATGCTTGCAAGTTGCAAACCGCGAATTGCGTGTGGGGCCCGCCCACTTCCGCTGCGCATCGGAGAAAACCATCCCATCCGAATCGGGGCGGCGGCGGTAGATCTGCACCACACGGAGCGCCGCCGGTCTGCTCCGGCCAGCGGCCATGGACCGCGACGGCCGCCCGGGATGGCTGCCGTCGATGGGATTCGCCTTCCTCAGCTTCAACTGCGGGATGGCCGTCTACCGCTCCTGGGACGACCCCTACACCGTCGGCTTCGTCCTCGCCGCCTACGCCGCCCTCGTCCTCCTCTTCCGCTGCCTCCACCTGCTGGAGCGCCGCAGGGACCAGCGCCTCAAGCTCGCCGTCTGGGGCCTCTCCACGCTCCTCACGCTCATGTTCTCGTACAAGGTCGCCGCCATGATGCCGCCCTGGGCACAGCTGCTCGTCTGGGTCCTGGGGATCCTCACCATCGTCGCCGGATTCTACGCCTTCTTCGTCGCCCGCCCGGAGGAGCCCTGACCGATTCCTCCCTTCGTTCGTCTCCATGGCATCACATGGTACCACCCCCTACTTGTTATATACTCTACTAGTGATATATGCAGCTTCCATTCCATCCTCGCTGACTTGACTTAGATCTGTTCAGACATCGCAACAGAGACTCGTGCATGCATCTGCCGGCTTGACTTAGACCAAAGACTTTGCTATCTCTTGGCATGAAGCTAGCATCATTGACTTGACTAGATCTCCACCCCATACGAACCACCATGGACAGGTCCCCAGCAATTATTAGGATCCGGTTGTTGGAATTGTTGACTGACTTGACTTGGTTGGGTCTGGTTCCGGTCCCAATTGGGGAATCTTTTACATGGACAACAAAACTGAATCAACCCTTGCATGTATAGGTATCATACAACGCGGTTGGAATTTCCCAATGGGAATCGGAAGAAATTATAAGGATACTTCTAGCTAGTTTCTCTGATGTGCTATGTCTGGATTCTTCGACAGATGGAATACTATTACTGTTGCAAACTACTAGGCCATCAAGTTTGATAGACTGGAAGGAACCTGTGTTGACACGCTGCAGACTAAGATGAAGAATGGGGGAGTCTCTAAACACTGGAACATGGAGATATACATAGAAAAAAGATATCAGGCTTTATGATTTTACGTCACATATTTTCTAACTTCAAATCCTGTTAAAAGAACAAGCTCCCAAATCTCAATACCGATCAGCTTTGGCTACAATAAAATAAAGAAAAAGAAATTGCCTCCCCTTTGGTTATAAACCCTTATCAAACTTAGAACAGCTCAAAATCCCTTAGATTTTTAGGATGGGGGGAGTATGTTTTTAGGTTGGTTGTCTAATTGTTTTAAGTTATAAATAGTATGAAGCATCATTGACTTGACTAGATCAGTAGATCTCCATACGAACCACCATGGACAGGTCCCAAGCAATTATTAGGATCCGGATGTTGGAATTGTTGACTGACTTGACTTGATCGGGTCTGGTCCCAAGTGGGGAATCTTTTGGATGAACAACAAAAACTGCATCAACCCCTGCATGTAATAGGTTTATACAACATGGTTGGGACTTCCCAATGGGAACTAGAAGAAATTTCCATATGAAGATTAGAAGAAGCCTTTGCTGTACCAAGTCTGAGCCTGGCATGGTAAAATCGCATAGTCGGTATAAGGATACTTCTACCAAGTTTCTTTGATGCACTATGTCTGGATTCTTGGACAAATGGAATACTTTTTTTTTAATGCGGACAAATGGAATACTATTACTGTTGCTAACTACTAGGCCATCCAGTTTGAGGGACTGGAAGGAACCTGTGTTGACATGCTGCGGAGTTAGATGAGGATCGGGGGAGTCTCTAAATACTTGAACATAGATATATATGCATAGAGAGAAAAAGAGATCAGGCTTTAGGATTTCACGTCACATATTTTCTAACTTGAAATCATGTTAAAAGAACAAGCTCTCAAATCTCAATACTGATCAGCTTTGGCTACAATAAAATAAAGAAAAAAAAAAACTGCCTCCCCTTTGGTTATAAACCCTGATCAAACTTAGGACAACTCAAAATCCCTTCTATTTTAGGACAGAGGGAGTATGTTTTTAGGTTGATTGTTGTAAGTTATATATAGTACGAAGCACTGCTACCATCTTGATTTGCTTGCTCTTACTGGTTGTCCTCCACTATGTTATGTTACTCAGTGAAGATTCTACTAGACTTCACTTTGTTAGATCTGTTGTTCAGCAATGACTCCATCTTTGCTGACTTGACTTAGATCTGTTCAGACATCACAACAAATACTCTCCATATGCTGGCTTGACTTAGACCAAAGACCTGTCTTCTTGTTTGCAATTCTCACGGCGTGATTGGCTTGACTAGATCTGCATACAGCCAGTACTCACTGGTCCAGACAATTATTAGGCTGGGTATTCAGTAATTGTTGACTGACTTAATTGGGTCCCAAGGCCAAGAGGCGAATCTTTTGGATGAGCAACAACAACATGTAGGTTTTAGATGACGCGATTGGGATTTTCCAATGGAAATTAGAACAAACATGTGCGGTAGTCAACCTGAGACATTCACGGTACAATCACACGGTGTACAAGGCACAAAAAATTGGGATGCAAAGACTTAATGTTGTGCTCATGTTTGCTATTTCTTGACATGGTTGGCTTGACTTGATTGATCCTATGAGGTAGCCTTTTAGATGAACAAGAACAACTAAATAGAAATCACGGTAATTAACCCTTGCTTGTGAAATTGCCAAGCTATTTCTTCTACTCCCTCCGTCCCCAAAAGAATGCAATTCTGGAACAGTGTCATGTTTTAGTATATCAAGTTTGACCAATTGTAGATAAAAAATTATAAATATTTATAATGTCAAATAAATATCATTAGATAAATTACGAAATGTATTTTCATAATAAATTAATTTGGAGCCAGTACTGCATTCAGCCAGTACTCACTGGTCCCAACAGTTATTAGGCTGGGTATTCAGTAATTGTTGACTGACTTGATTGGGTCCCAAAGCCAGGAGAGGAATCTTTTGGATTAACACAAACAACTTTATCAACCTTTGCATGTATACGTTTTAAATGACACGATTGGGATTTTCCAATGGAAAATAGAACATGAAGCCTGTGTGGACATTCATGGTACAATCACATGGGGTACAAGGCACAAAAAATTGGGATGCAAAGACTTAATTTTGTGCTCTTGTTAGCTATTCCTTGTCATGATTGATTAGACTAGATTTTCATACAATCAATGCTGACTGGTCGAAAGAGTTTAGTAGGGTATTCTGGCATTATTGACTGACCTGATTGGGTCCTATGAGGGAAGTCTTTTAGATGAACAAGAACAACTAAATGGAAGCATGGTAGTAATTCCCTCAAAAAAATAAATAAAAATGGAAGCATGGTAGTCAACCCTTGCTTGTGAAATTGCCAAGCTATTTCTTCTAAGATTTAGATTGGAATTTCTCAATTGTAACCATATGAATGAACATTTAATGTAGCATTGCAGTTTGTAGATTGGGATTTTCACAATGATATTCAGGAGCCTGTACTATAGCAAATCTGGACAGTCATGGTAAAATCACATGGTGGGGAAAGTGGAGTGTATGAAGCATAAGAAACCAAATCGATAAGAATTGTTAGCTCATTAGCTTTCTCGAACAAAGGTAATACTATTAGTGTTGCTAGCAAGGTCTTCTGATTCAAGAGACTGGAAGGAACCTGCATTGGCATGCTGTAGAGTAAGATGAAGGATAAGGGAGTCTGAAAATACTGAAAGATTGGAGATGAGACATGTAGAGAGGGACCAAGCTTATAACGCAAAAAATAATAATAATCAAACTTCCATCCCAAATATCGAAAATGAAGGATGTGCTCCATGTAAGGTGACTTGCATCTTACAAATCTATATTTTTTTTTTAACCTGCTAGCTTGATTTGGACCGAAGGCTTAATTTTGTGTTCTTGCCTGCTCTTGCTTGACATGATTGAATCTACTACATCTGCATGCAGCTAGTATTGACTGGTCCGAGCAATTGTTAGGTTGGAGATTTTTGGAATTGTTGACTGACCTGATTGCGTCCCAAGAGGGGAATCTTATGGATGCACAAGAACAACAAGATGGAAGCATGGTAACCAACAGTTGCATGTGAAACAACCAAATTATTCTTGTAGGGTAAATTAAATCAGGTGGTTGGGATTTCTCAATCAGAAGGTGCATGTATAATGCAGCATCTCTTAGGTAGTCATGGTAAAATTACATGGTGGGGAAAGTGAGGGTATAAGGAACATGAAACCAAACTGGTTCTTAGTTCCTTTGCTGCGCTATATCTGGTTTCTGCCTTTCGGGAACAAAGGAAATAACTCTTTAGTGTTGCTAGCTCTGTAAATAAAAGAACTGCCTTCTCTTGGGTTTGAAATCTGTTTCCTGTTTCTAGAACTTTTTGATTGGACGTGCTTAGTTCTGTTTCTTTGGGTAACTGGGATATGAAGGATTTAGCATTCCAAAGGCTTCTGGCAAGGTGGTGAAGGGATATGTAGATACCAAGTTCTGTTTCTAGACCAACTATTTGATTGTCTGGGTTTTACTTCATAGGATGAAACAGTGGGAGCATCTTGATTTGATTGCCCATTCCATTACTTTTCTTCTAGTCAATGCCAAACCAGCTGAAGTTAAGTGTTGATCGGAAACACGTATATGTTCTTAGGAGTATTTTTAGTGTATATGATGATGATTGTTCAGCTAAGTTTGCTCAAGTATAAGCAATCCCCATCCCCCCCCCCCCCCCCCCCCCCCCCCCCCCCCCCCCCCCTTTTTTTTAAGACACATATGGTATGCATTTTGAAGGGCGGGCCTGGTGCAAGCGGTAGAGTCTTACCGCCTATGACCGGAAGGTCCCGGGTTCGAGTCGCGTTCTCCTCGCATTGCACAGGCGAGGGTAAGGCTTGCCACTAACAACCCTTCCCAGACCCCGCACAGAGCGGGAGCTCTCTGCACTAGGTACGCCCTTATATGGTATGCATTTTGTTTTTATGTCTGGATCTGAACAAATTAAGTAAACAGCTTGCACCTGCAGCATATTCCATCCATTGTTTTTTTTTTTTGCATTAATCTGTATAGCACAGTCCTCAAGGAATTTGATTGAAAACAACAACATGTAGTAGCTGGACCTGTTCTCTTCCTCCCACACACCACCTTACTACGAGGAATGACTTTGTTGTTGTCCTGTTGCAGGATACTTGATGAGCATTACTGCATCAGTCTCAGTTATCTTGTGTACATTTATGTCTTTGCAGCATGCGAAGAAGTTGATGAATGTACCGAGAGGATGCTTAGCAAGTTGTGGGAATGGCTGCTAATAAAGTAGGGTTTCGTGTGTGAGAGCATGAACTTGTTAACCCCCGAAAAGATATACCAGCTTTTGTTCTGAAAGGACTGGTTATGTACAACAGTTTGCATCTATGTGCATTAACGTTTGAGCACCTTAGTACATTGGTTTCTCAATGAAAAAGGTTGTCAAGTCAATACCTGTTGCGTCTAACAATGTCTTAATTCGTTGTACTACTACCCGGATGCAAGTCAAGTCAATACAGGATGTGATGATGACTTGACGGACTACAGAGATGAGATGGGGAGCCCTAATTTGTCGAACAAGTCTTACCTAACGTCATTATATGACTGTAGTATACGGAAGCCTGCCATGCCAATTGCCAGGCAATGACGGGAAGAAAGCATTGCTCGAGAGGCCTGCCATGGCAACCGCAAACAAAAGGTCAGTCAGTCAGTCAAAAGTAAACACGAGCCAAGGCAAAGTGTTGATCAGTATGTGCTACACTACACCTCTTCTTTGCCAATAGAGTGGGATTGGGGGTGAATAGGCACATCTTCTCAGTGTGATTGTGAAGATGAGTGAGAACTTACTGTGATCCCATTCTCAGGCAGATGGTTCATGTCCACATGTCGGCCTCCGCTTCTAGTTGAGTGCAGGAGTAGTCACTAGTCAACAAGGATCAAATTTCTCACGCTGAGGCACAGCAAGGAACAAAACAGAGCAATCCAGTCGGGCTCAGATAGAAGGCCCCGTCGCCGGCGATGGACCGCGACGGCCGGCCGGGGTGGCTGCCATCGCTGGGCTTTGCCTTCCTCCTCTCCTTTACCATCTACAGTACTCATGATCGTTCCTGCTATTGCTACTCTGTTTTCTCACGTCTTCACATCACTGTATGTATTGCTTTGAACCAAGGGCTTACATCCATCTCTACTACTAGCTTCGCTTTGGTTTATCCCTTAATCTGCATGATTATTGTTCTCTTGAGTACGCCTGGCTCTGAACAACCCTTGCTTGATGCCTTCATGGCTTCATTCATCTTCATCTCACAGATGTAGTATCATCACTGTGCTGCTTATTACAGTAGGAGGGTTCATTGTGGATATCGATTTGTTCCCACCAAGCCAAGTGGACCTGTAGTTTTGGATGAACAGCTGGATCACCAAGGACTTGCAAAGATGACGTTTAGTTTAGTATAGGGAGACAGCATGCATTATGCATAGCTTGCATATCACCGATGAGCCGTCGCTCCACTAGATTCGTGAATCTAAAACAACCAACCATCCAAAGTCACATGGTGGGGAAGGGAACCCTCATGCTCACCCTACCGCAAGGATCCCCCCCTGAGGACAGTCGTTGGTTCTAGGATGCATATAGGAACTGCTAAATGGGTAGGATGCATATATAGGAACTGCTAAATGGGATCACCGACGCATGCATGCTATTCTAGCTTTTAGTACTTCTTGGTAGAGGGCGCTAATTTCTCGTCGTCAGCAGCAACTCCAATAAGGGAGCAGGTTCGACGAAAAAAAAAGAAGCAGGCTGCCGTAGCAAGATTGGAACGATGGTAACAATTACGTTATGGGAATGCCGTGGGTAGGGCGTCCGTTTCGTTCGGAACGTGCATTGGTGGGCCTCGACACCTGCCCAAACAGCCCAACACTGCCATCTGCACGGAAGCACCCATCTCGCGTTGCTCAAAATAAAAAAAAAATCTTCGCTTTCACTTTCCTCTCGAATCGCCGCTGCGCCCGCATCCATTCTCGAACCTACTCTCGAATCGTCGCCGCGCTCGTACCGCCACCGCGTTGCTGTGCTCCACCGCCACCGCATTGCTGTGCCCACACCGCCGCACCCGCAACACGGCAGCGTGCTGCACCGCGCTCGAGCGCCACCGCTTGCCTTCCTATCTCCCCACCGCGACTCACCACTCGCCGCCGGGTTCTCTGAGCCAACGTGGCGCGGTCCACGGTGACTGCACTGGCACGGCGTTCTTCACCGCGCCCTGTCGTTTGCCAGCTGCCATCCTCCCTCTCCACTGCATTCGAGCGCCGCTTTGCTGGCTACCGTAGTTCCCTACTAGGTAGGCCTGGGCCGCCGCCGACATCGTGTTTCAAGTGTTTCAAGTTGAGTACTTTTGATTCATCCAGAAGTGAGAAGGAAAGTTAAAAAAAGACGGGGAGTACACTTTTTTTGTGTCCAAAAAGGAAAAAATGTGGACAAATGAAGCATACTTTTTTTATGTATATTGTGGATCAACTTTAATGCAGTTTGGTTGTTTGTTGTTGTCCTGTTGCGTTGGTGGAATATGAGCAAGAGAGATTCCATGTCTTTGCAGCATGTGAAGAAGTTGATCATGAATCGTACGTATTCGTACTGTAATTGGAGGAACCTTGGAAGGTGGCTGCTTGTGGAATAAAGTAAAGCTTCATGCATGCATGTTTTGAGACCATACTCCTACATTACCCGGCGGAGCACGTGGAAAACGGTTCTATCTGGTATAGTGATAATATGGCCCTGTTTAGATTGCAAGTTTTTTCACTCTCTCTCCATCACATCAAATCTTTGGACATATGCATGGAGTATTAAATGTAGATAAAAAAATAACTAATTACATAGTTTGATTGTAAATTACGAGACGAATCTTTTGAGCCTAGTTAGGCCATGATTGGACAATAATTGTCAAATACAAACGAAAGTGCTACAGTGCCAAATACTGATTTCTAACCCCAATCTAAAAGGCCTATGTTTGCAGAGAGTGGCTGTCTGCGTGCGTGTAAAAAGGCCTACTACCCGGTGGCGGACGCAGGAATTGAAAATTAGGTGTACAGGTTACATATATATATATACACACATGTCGAACCAAATCACCGTGACATATGTAAAGCTAAATGTCCATCAATTCAAAGCAAACAGTACTAGAAATAGAGCAGAGTACATTAGTACAATTAATTAATACAATTAATACATTACAAATTTATTCGACGAGGACTAATTTCAGAAGCTTGTAGACATACGAGTGTAAGACATGCTTATTTGTTTCAACAAGCAAAACTGAAAGCTCGACAATACTTTTCACTTTGCTAAATCTTTTATCACCACGTATATCAACAATAAAGTTACCAAGCTGATAGGTTAGACGTCTCAAATCAGTGACCGAGAAGTCTTTGGGATAAAACTTTGCAAGTTTTACTAAGTTATCCTTGTCAAAAGAAGCAAATGAATCTTTGAGATTGAATGATGACATGCAAATCAGCAGATCAGTGTTTACCTCATCAAACCTATCATTGAGTTCTTTAAGCTGCCTATCAATGACACCAACAAACATGTCAACTTGTATCGGCACGAAATTTCATCCCGTGCCGAGGGTACACGAGCAAGTCGGAAGGGTCCACTCGATGGAACTGGAGATCCGCCTAGCTTCAGTGCAGGGATGGTCGATCCTACGTATTCCTCTTGAGATGTGCCAGTCAATTTGACCCTGCAATTGATAAGGAGAGAAAGCTAATCAGTAATTTAAGACGGAACATGCTGGTGTTGCTAGACAGTCCCGAATGTGCTGCTCTGAGAGCCGATATGGAAGGAAATCGACTAAATAGTCGATTCCAGCATACTCATAAGAATAAATCAATTAAAACTCATAGAATTATGGAAGGTAAATCGGTTATCGCTCAGGATAAATCTCGTTATTTAGACAAACATTAGTCAATGGCAAAATGATGTCAACAATAATTAATTTATGCTAAGTCAATGACTGCAAATAACTGAATCACTTTTTATATAGAATAAGCAGCTCATCATCATTTAACCATTTAATAAAGATAAATCTAATAAACATATTAGATCTCGTCTACCGCTATGACCAGTGGGGCATGAGGCAGAATCATGCAGGCCGTAGAAACAACAATATATTTGACGACCCTAACTTATTACTAATATCAGTGGGGCATGAGGCAGAATTATGCAAGCCGTAATACAATAATAAAATCATGGGGCTAACACATCTTTCAATCTATCTTTACTTCAACGGTCTCGTAACGTGAACTACATATGTGAAAGCACTCGATATCGGCTAAAACAGTCGATTCAGGCATAGCGTATAGTTAAGGTCATGCCCTATCAAAAACAAATCTACCAAGTAACGATCCCTACTCCATGGTGCTAACAGTGGGGTGTGAGATAGAATCACACAGGCCGTGATAACGGGCCATAAAACGGTTTTTGTTAGCCAACAGATTTATTCAAGACAAAACATGCCTTAACCGCACACTATGCACAATCAAGATTGACATA
Source organism: Miscanthus floridulus (assembly GCF_019320115.1). Taxonomy (NCBI): domain Eukaryota; kingdom Viridiplantae; phylum Streptophyta; class Magnoliopsida; order Poales; family Poaceae; genus Miscanthus; species Miscanthus floridulus. Next base: position 1,344,006 of record NC_089584.1, read on the forward strand.
AAATGGTCGATAAAACATAACTTATCATTTAAGATGCAGATTAGATCAGTTTAGATTAACAAACGATGGGTTAAACATGATATAAGACCGATCTAGATCAATTCCAATCGGGCGAAGTGATATTGCTGTAATTAAATAAATAATGGATGCAATAAGCAATATCGATAACTTAATAAATCTATCCGAAGAAATGCCAACCTTAGATAGAGCCGATAACTTGATCTTAATCTAGTTCGAGCGGTGGAGGTCGATCGGATCGATGTAGCCTTACTTGAACTAGACAAGAGTCGATAACTAGCTTATACCAGAGTCGTAGTGGAGGTCAACCGGATCGATGCAGCTATATGAATAGAAGTATAAGCCATGACGGTACTTACAGACAAACAGTGGAAGTCGGTCGGATCGATGTAGCTGTACTTGCTGAAGAACTCACCGAGATCTACTCTACTCCTACTTCTAAGGGGTGGCCAGAGCCAAAAAAGTAAGTAGCTTGTATTTGATTGATTATGTGTCCTTTATAATAGCTGGGGACCAATATTTATACCCAGAAACTACGCATGATTCCTACCTAAGCACGACTCATCACAATTTTTGGCCCTAGAGAAAACATTCCGAATTTAAGATAACTTTGACTCTAATCTTTCCCTTTTTGTAGAGTCCAACATGCTTTGTCCCGGCACCGATAGTAGCTTTTGTCATTATCAGCTGGCGCTATCTGAAGAAAGCTGATTCCAGTGTTGCATTCGAATCAACTGATACCGATCTGCACGCAATTGATTCCTTGATGACATGATCTTAGGAGCTTTCAAGTCCCTGCGATTCTTCTTCCAAATTTTGGTGTAAATACACGCCCCCCAATTTTGGAATAAAAGTAATTTTATTCCAAAATTATCATGTTTGTATCCCCGATAGGTCCGCAGTCACAGGTAGAGAATCTGATCTGAGGTCTACTATTTGTCGCCGTCTATGTCAGCTCATGAGCCCATGCTTCAAAACTTTTACGAGAGCATCATTGCTTCACGGGCACTTGGATTCATCTTTCTAGGCCGGCTATAAAATGTCTATCCGACCCTGGCGAGAGAAACTCAACAATTCAGCTATGTTTCTCTTCCATCTGCCCCCTCAAGTGCTTCTGACTCCGCCGGACCCTCCATGGTCTATCCTTTTGCTATGAAGATCTTGAGCGGTTAGAAGAATTCTTGTGCATAGGGTGATTGTGTCACTCATTTTAGCGCCTTGTCGAGCAAGAGGATTAGCTACTGCGGTTAGAAGAATTCTTGTGATATCACCTGAGTCTTCTCTCCATACTCGCAGAGTTATTCTAGTGTTTGCAAGGGCTAAAATGTGTGGACACCTTCCCCTTGTTTGTTCCACCAAACGCCCACCGGGAAAGCCATAGGCTTCTTTCCCATAGTTTCCCAGTCACCGAGAAATCAGCTAGGCGTCTGTTAGGCGGACGACCATTCCCTTTCTCCTGGCATAATTTCATCAATGGGCCGATGTGACTCAGTTCACGATGACCTACAGCCTTGTGGGGACCCGGACTCCTTTCAATCCAAAGAAGTCTTGGTGGGTTGATTTCTGGTCAATATAAATTCTTCGTATCCATCACATGATATTTTGTAATTTGGGGAAGCAATAAGTCTGAATCTGTTATCTCTTCATTATCTGTCCCCTAAATTTCCAAAGTGTCAATCTGTTTCCGTATCTGATTTCAATTTCACACCCCCTGATGAAATCTATCTTCTCGCCTTCTCGATCTATATATACGGACCATGGCTGTGGATCGAAAATAACCCGCTTTGTCTCAAACCTTCTATGTCCTTAGTATAGTTCTTGCTTTTTCGTAGGTTTGAGATCATGGAGAACAGCAAGAGGTCTGCTGAGGAGGCCCTCAATGGATCTGCATCATCGCGCCAGCGCCTTCCTTGCCAAGAGGGTGCAACTTGGAATGCTCCCATCATTCCAGAGCAGAGGGCTAACTCTGCTTAGCCCTTGGGGTCATCTTTAGCACCAATTCACCGCCAGTTCCCCCGCTATCCGAGGAGGCAGATCAACAATGATGATCTGCTGGCCTCCATCGATCGGACTAACCAGAATCTAACAAGCTGCCTCTCCCTTACAGAATTGGCTTTGGCCATGATTTAAGGCCAATCACCCCTTGAGGCCAGCCTGGTGGGGGAAAGGTTGGCCAGGGCTGAAGCCAGAATCATAGGTGAGACGTCTACCATAATTTCTCTATCTTCTTCTTAATTTTTCCCTCAAGATTTTTTATCATTCTTTTCTTAATTCTTTTAGATCTAACTGCTTAGTTGAAAAGCCTTCGATCAACTGCGGATCACATGGCAGGATTTGTCAATGCCAGGGGAGCCGTTCCAGTGGTTCGCTTGCATGACATCCTGAATTGTGTCAGTGAGGTCACTCTTCATGGAGTTCGTCATGGTGCTGTCATGGCATTGGCTACTGCACAAGCCCGCTCTGGCCACAATCTTTGGCTTCTTCCCCATGGTTTTTCAGACGCGACGCACCCTGGGGATCATGAGCGCTTGGTTGAGGATTTCCTTAGCGCCACCAACTTTGTAGCCTTCAACACCCTGGCCGATAATATAGTAAGCAAAGTGTTTTCCGGCCCGTAGCTTGTAATAGGTGATACTTAGCAAACAATTTCCTCGTCTTGAGTGATTTTTCTTTGTTTCGTACTTCATATTATACGCATCACTTCGTCCGTGTTTGCTTTGTTCCTATAGGCGATACACATCGTATTGGCTCTTACCCCTTCGGGTTTATTTTTGCACTAGAGGATATACCTTTCTAATATCGGATATTAGAGCTGATGACCAAACAAATTGGTTATTAAGTATTAATCCAAACGATAGGGTAATATTTCTTTAGATATTTTCCATTGATTGCTTGGCCAAATTCTTCCTCTTCTCTTAGTGTTTCCAAAATATAAGCATTACCAGGCACACAACGTTTGACCCGATAAGGTCCTTCCCAGTTAGGTGACCATTTATCGAATTTACTGTCCTTTGACCCGATCGGCAATTTTACTTTCCAGACCAAGTCTCATTTAGAAATTTGCTTAATCTTGACCTTTTTATTGTAATATTTTGCAACCCATAGTTTATTAGCTTTGATATTTTCAAGAGCACGCAGCCGAAGGCAACTCAAGTCCTCTAAGTCATCTATCATAAGATTCTTGTAGACTTCGACTGACAAATAATTCTGCAATGTAACACGCCTGGATCCAGTCTGAACTTCCTAAGGAAGAATTGCATTATGGCCATACACAAGTTCATAAGGCGACATTTTAATTGATCCATGATAGGCCATCCTATATGTCCATAGTACATCATTAAGCATTGAATGCCACTTCCTTGGCTGTTCTTCAATCTTTTTCTTGATCAGCTTAATCATAATCTGATTGGATGCCTCTGCCAAGCCATTAGCCTGAGCATAGTAAGGAGAAGAATTTAGTAGCTTGATTCCCATACTGGCAGCAAAATCTCCAAACTCCTCTGATATGAACATGGTCCCTTGATCGGTAGTTATAGTTTGAGGAATCCTAAAACGATACACAATGTCCTCCTTGACAAAATCAACCATGTTCTTTGAGGTTACCGTCTTCAAAGGAATTGCCTCAATCCATTTAGTGAAGTAATCTGTTGCTACCAATATGAACTTATGTCATTTACTTGAGGACGGAAAAATCTGGCCAATTAAATCAATTCCCCAACCTCAAAACAGCCATGGCTTGATTATTGGATTCATGGCCGAAGCAGATGATTTCTGGATATTACCAAAACATTGACAATCCTGGCACCCCTTGTAATATTCAAAATAGTCTTCTAATATTGTTGACCAGAAATATCCAGTTCTGCGAATAATCCACTTCATCTTATAAGTCGATTGATGAGCTCCATATATCCCTTCATGTACCTCGCCCATCAACACCTTAGCTTCCTCTCGATTTAGGCATTTGAGTAATACTCCATCGACTGTTTTGTAATACAGCTGATCATTTAGTAAAACATACTTAGTCGATTTATACCTTAGCTTTTTGGTAACTTTCTATGATGGATTTCTAAGGTAGTTGGCTATTTCGACTCTCCAATCATCATTCGAGGCTTCACTACTCAAGACTTCTCAAAACACTCGATATCCTAACGCACTTTAAGCTAGACGATTAGCCTCTTGGTTTTGTGCTCTCGGAATATGTTGGAAAGAGACATGAAGAAATTCTTTGAGCAACTTTTGGCACTCATTATAATATCCTTTCAAAGTATGTTCTTTGCACTCATATAGACCGATCAATAGATTAATGATTAACTGTGAATCTCCAAATACTTTAATTACTTCGGCCTTTACTTCATGAAGAAGTTGAAGTCCCTTAAGAATAGCTTCATACTCTGCTTGGTTGTTGGTTATCATTGGTTCAGTTGGAAGAGCAAACTCAAAACTTGCCCCCCGAGGCAAAATAATAACAATACCAATGCCACCACCTTGCTTGCATGATGATCCATCAAAGAATAACATCCAAGGCATTGGCTCTACATACCAATGCTTGGCTTATGATGCTGGGTGACAAAATCGGCCATTATTTGTCCTTTGACTGCTTTAGTGGATTTGTACTTCAAGTCAAATTCTGATAATGCAAGAATCCACTTTCCCACTCTCCCATTCAGTATTAGCATTGATAACATGTGCTTAATCACATCAGCCTTAGAAATAACCGTACATTCAGCCGATAATAAGTAGGGTCGCAACTTAGTGCAAGAGAAATATAAGCACAAGCATAACTTTTCGGTAGGAGAATATCTTGTTTTTGGATCCAGGAGCCTTCTACTCAGATAGAAAATAACTCGCTCTTTTCCTTCAAATTCTTGTATCAAGGCCGATCTAATTGTCTTGTCATCAGCCAATATGTACAACTTAAAAGGCTTACCTTGCTGAGGAGGGACCAGCATAGGTGAACACTTCATGTATTCTTTTATTTCTTCAAACGCCTTTTGTTGTATGTCACCCACTTGAATTCTTGATTATTTTTCAACTTCAACAAGGGAGAAAACGACAGGATTCTTTCCGACAAATTTGAAATGAATCTTCTGATAAAATTAATCTTACCAAGCAGAGATTGTAACTCTGTCTTAGTAGTCGGGGGAACTGCCTCATCAATTGCTTTTACGCTTTTCTAACCAACTTCGATTCCTCTCTCGTGGACCATAAATCCCAAGAACTGCCGAGTTGACACTCCAAAAGCACACTTATTAGGATTCATCTTTAGACCATGTTTTCTTGTGCAGTCTAGAGTCTCTCGTAAATCAGCTAGATGCTCCTTGTACCCTTAGGATTTTATCATCACATCATCGATGTAGATTTCAACAATCCTGTCGATCAACTTATGAAAAATATAATTCATTGCCCTTTGATAAGTTGCACCGGCATTCTTCAGACCAAAGGTCATCACAACCCACTTGAATAAACCGATTGTGTCGGGGCACCTAAAAGCGGTCTTTGCTATGTCTTCCTCAGCCATGAAAATTTGGTTATATCCTGCATTACTGTCCATGAAGCTAATGACCTTGTGTCTGGCTGCTGTATCTACTAGCATATCAGCTATCGGTATCGGATAACCATCCATGGGTGTGGCTTTGTTCAGATCCCTAAAATTGATGCAAACTCTTAATTTTCCATTCTTCTTATACACAAGGACAACATTTGATATCCACTCTACATATCGGCATGGTCGGATAAACTTTGCTTCTAGTAACCTTTCAATCTCCTTTTTGATATCATCAAGCATGTTCGGGTTGAATCTCCTTAGAGCCTGTTTAAACGGCCGATATCTAGGTTTAATTGGCAACCAATGTTAGACAATTGTCCGGTCTAGACCAGGCATCTCATAGCACTCCCAAGCAAAATAGTCTTTAAATTCCTTTAACAAATCAACTAACTCTCGTTTATACTCAGGGTCCAACTTGGTACTTACATACGTCGGCCTAGGTCTATCTCCAGAACCAATATCTACTTCTTCTAATTCATCGGCCGACGTGAAACCATGTCCTAGTTTGCCATTTGTACCATCTATTGGTTTATCCATTAAGACAAATTTTCAAAGCCGACTGCTTGGATTGGCTGTTTGCTTTCATTGTTGATTCTAATGAAGCCTTCTTCCCATAACTTGTCAGAAAAGCATTTGAAGTCTCCTAGTTCCCAAAAGACTGGATCGGTTGTTGCGATGCTCATAGATTCATCAGCGCGAACCAGCTCGACATCATCTCCATGCCATTGGATCAAACACTAATGCATGGTCGATCGTACACAAGAGTTCACATGAATCCAATCACGACTAAGGAGCAAACTATATGACCCTTTTCCATCGATGATGAAGAATGTGGTGAGTAGAGTTTTACTCCTGATTGTTAGTTCGACATTTATTGCCCCTCTGGTCTTAGATGCATTATCTCTAAAATCCTTGAGCATCATATCAGTCTCCATCAGATCTCCTGGTCCCTTGCCAAGTTTACAAAAAGTGGTGTAAGGCATGAGATTGATAGAGGCACCTCCGTCCACCAACATCTTGTTCCTCAGTTTCCCATCAACCAAACCTTTTACATATAAAGCCTTTAAGTGCTGATGCTTGACTGGTTTATCAAATATAGCATGCTGTATAACCGTTAGCTTGGCCACTATCTCTTCATACTCCGATTCATCAAAATCCAAATAAACTTCTTGATCTGTCGGAGCTCTGAATTCTGATGGCAATAGAAAAGCTATTTGAATGTTAGCTAATGGTTGCTTTCTATCCGCTGTTTGCTTAGTACGCCATACTTGAGGTTTACTGGATGCCTGAGCCTGTTCCAACTCTCTGTTCCTTAGGCGTTGCACCCTTCTCTTCTAGCTTCTTGTCAAACCTCCTAGACACCATTGGCCTTCCTACCAAACATATTTTCCTTTATTACTTCCTTCTTCGTAATCAGCCAGTTTTGATCAGCAACTCTTTTTCCCAGCCGATTATGAACACTTCCATTTTTTAAGCACCGATCCATGTTATTATGGTGATATGCATCTTGAGTATGGATAGACCGGCGGTTGGCTTGAGATTGCCTAAACTCCCAATACTGATCACTGCACTCTGGATAGTTACTCTTGGTAGACAACTTCAAACCTTCATTCTAGCAATGTCTGAAAAAAGGACAATTCTAATGCAATTTAGTTTACTTTCTTTCGTACCTCTCTTTTTCCTGTTGACATTGGTATTCTTGCTTTTCCAACCAACGCTGATAATCCTTTTCCTTCTACCGCTGTCATTTATTCAACAAAATTCGAGATGTAACTCATGGCTTTGTCGCACCTTCTTTTGATGTTTCTCCCTGCTCATATCGGCTCTTTTACTTGTCGTGTTGTCTTTTAATTCCCCTGTATTTGTCGTCCGATATTTGCCTCTTGGGATCAACTGTTCAAGCTTCTCTTGATTTGGTTGCTGTTAGGACCTTAGTCTTTCCTTTGAGTAGCCTAGCATCAACTATGTTTTGATCTCCTGGGAAAGGATTATCATCAACTTTTATCTTCCGAGGCGTATCAAATTTGAGCCTCCCTTGCTGAATAGCCCTCTATATGTGCTGTCGGAAAATTCTGCATTCATTAGTGGAATGAGAAGTAGCGTTATGGAACTTACAGAACTTTTTATTCTTCAACTGATCAGGGGGCAACATAACATGATTATCGAGCAACTTGATATGTCCCTTCTCAAGCAAGAAATCAAAGAGCTTGTCTGATTTTGTGACATCAAAGTTATAGCTCTCCTCGACTCCTCTTCCCCAAAGATTTGGCACCATTACTATCTTTTTACCCCAGTTCTATTCAGCCGCAACAACCACTTCTTCTTCATCTTCATAGCCATCATCGACTGAGTATGGATTATAAGCTTTGGCCATTGTGGTACTCTTCTAGAATTGGGTATCTCTGCGTATACTCTAGAATTGGCTATTGAGCGCTACCACTCGTTGAGCCAATTGACCCAAGTTGTCAAATTCTTGTCCTAGTAGTTTTTCTTTCCACATTAGCAGCATTCCTAGAATGGCTAAAGTAGCTAGCTGATCATCAACCAAGTTTAATGAGAAGCATAAGTTCCTAGTATCTTAGAACCTCTAAAGAAACTCAGTGCCTAATTCATTAGTCTTCTACCTTATAGTTGTCAGATTAGTAATCTTCTTTTCTCTAGTCCTAGTATAAAAATATATATGAAATTTCTTTTCTAGGTCAGCCCAATTGACAATGGACTTGGCTGGCAGTGATGAAAACCAAGTGAAGGCTGGCCCTAACAGTGATAGGGAGAAGAAACGAACTCGATGGGCCTCCTCAACTCATGCTTCGCCCAACTATGTAAGATACCAACTGACATGTTCTATTGTGCTTGTGCTGTCTTGGCAGTGAACCTAACAAACTCTGGAAGCCTATAATTTGTAGGAAGAGGGACCAAATCATACCATTCTAGATATGGGTGTTTATACGAAAAGATCAGCCCTTTTGGCTTCAGACCGAACTGATTTTTCATCATCTCGGTCACCTTTAGCAACAACTCATCAGCATGTGAATTTAGATTTCTCTACACCTACTGACCCATCTGTGGATTGAAATCCTATGTGCCTTGATACCCTAGATTCGGAATCATGTGAAGGGTGTTATAATCTATGCCATAATAATACCCTTGTGGAATCTCTATCTGTTGCGTCCTTTGCTGGTTTGCTGCTTGAAGTCTCTGATTGTAGACATGAGGATCTATATCTCTATGGATCCTTTGAATTGATGGTGCTATTTTTTGAGCCGACGATGGTATGTGGCCTGATGTACCAAAATTTATCACCTGGTTCTGACCTTGCCCCACCGGCTGTTGTAAATGCTGCACTAATGATCCAGGATTATACTATGTTTGATTCATAGTAGTACCTTGAGCTTGTTCAGATGAACTCTGAACTATCTAGACATCATCATTACCAGTTGGTGGTGCTTCTTGATGGCTAGTACCGACTTGATTAGTCCCTTGGGTCGATGGATGTGGAATATTGTAATAAGCTGGCCCAACCTAACCAACTGGAAACCCATGTAACACTTCTTTCATGGCATTGTGGAATGTGTCCAAGAAAGCTTCATTATGGCTTGATATGGCATCACGAACATATTTGTTTATAGTTTCCATAAAGAAACACCTGTCTTCAGCTTCAACTGTATCTGTCTACCCATGTAATAGAACTTTTAGTAGTGGATATTTCTGAACAATTGTGTTGTCATGTGTTTTGGTGTAGGACAACAAACACTTGTTCTGAAATTCTTCTATAGCTTTGCCGATGACATCTTTATCTCCATCAGGTAGATCTTGATAATGTACCATAAGGATATCATTGTTGTGAACTACCACGATGATTGTGGTGTCCCACTGGGTGTGCCAGGAACATGTGGTGGCATGAAATTTCGTCCCGTGCCGAGGGCACACGAGCAAGCCTGAAGGGTCCGCTCAATGGAGCTAGAGATCCACCTAGCTTCAACGCAGGGATGGTCGATTATGCGCACTCCTCCCAAGATGTGCCAGTCAATTTGACCCTGCAATTGACAAAGAGAGAAAGCTAATCAGTAATTTAAGGTGGAACATGCCAGTGTTGCCAGACAGTCCCGAATGTGCGGCTCTAAGAGCCGATATGGAAGGAAATCGACTAAATAGTCGATTCCAGCATACTCATCAAAATAAATCAATTAAAGCTCATGGAATTATGGAAGGTAAATCGGTTGTCGCTTAGGATAGATCTCGTTATTTAGGCAAACATTAGTCAATGGCAAAAGGATGTCAACAATAATTAATTTATGCTAAGCCAATGCCTGCAAATAACCGAATCCCTTTTTATATAGAATAAGCAGGTCATCATCATTTAACCATTTAATAAAGATAAATCTAATGAACATATTAGATCTCGTCTATCGCTATGACTAGTGGGTCATGAGGCAGAATCATGCAGGCCATAGAAACAATAATAGATTTGACGACCCTAACTCATTACTAATATCAGTGGGGCATGAGGTAGAATCATACAGGCCGTAATACAATAATAAGATCATGGGGCTAACACATCTTTCAACCTATCTTTACTTCAACGGTCTCATAACGTGAACTGCATATGTGAAAGCACATGATATCGGCTAAAATAGCCGATTTAGGCATAGCGCACAGTTAAGGTCATGCCCTATCAGGAACAAATCTACTAAGTAATGATCCCCACTCTATGGTGTTGATAGTGGGGTGTGAGGCAGAATCACATAGGCCATGATAACGGGCCATAAAACGGTTTTCGTTAGCCAATAGATCTATTCAAGATAAAACATGTCTTAACCGCACACTATGCACGATCAAGATTGATATAAAACAGCCGATAAAAGATAACTCATCATTTAAGATACATATTAGATCAGTTTAGATTTATAAACGATGGGTTAAACAGGATATAAGGCAGATCTAGATCAATTCCAATCGGGCGAAGTGATATTGCTGTAATTAAATAAATAATGGATGCAATAAGCAATATCGGTAACTTAATGAATCTATCCAAAGGAACGCCACCCATAGATAGAGCCGATAACTTGACCTTAATCTAGTTTGAGTAGTGGAGGTCGACTGGATTGATGCAGCCTTACTTGAACTAGACAAGAGTCAATAACTAGCTTATACCAGAGTCGTAGTGGAGGTCGACCAGATCGATGCAGCCGTATGAATAGAAGTATAAGCCATGACGGTACTTACAGACAAACAGTGGAGGTCGACCGGATCGATGTAGCCGTACTTGCTGAAGAACTCACCGAGATCTACTCTACTCCTACTCCTAAGGGGTGGCCAGAGCCGAAAAAGTAAGTAGCTTGTATTTGATTGATTATGTGTCCTTTATAATAGCCGGGGACCAATATTTATACCTGAAAACTACGCATAATTCCTACCTAAGCACGACTCATCACAATTTTTGGCACTAGAGAAAACATTCCGAATTTAAGATAACTTGGACTCTAATCTTTCTCTTTTTGTAGAGTCCAACATGCTTTGTCCCGGCGCCAATCATAGCTTTTGTCGTTATCAGCTGGCGCTATCTGAAGAAAGCCGATTCTAGTGTTGCATTCGAATCAGCTGATATCAATCTGCACGCAATTGATTCCTTGATGACATGATCTTGGGAGCTTTCAAGTCGCTATGATTCTTCTTCCAAATTTTGGTGTAAACACTTTGAAACGATGATAATTTGTGAGTTTGACATAGTACCTCTTTGATCTTCCAACTGACTTGTATCTGCCATCCATTTTAGGAACTACAATTTTGCGCTTCACACAAAAAGAAGTGACATCAGCAAGAAATTTCTCCCATCCATCATCCTCTTGCAACAACTCAAGTTGAGTCTTTGTCAAAGATATGAGTGAAACAACATTAAGAATATCTTGGTCCCTCTTTTGCAAAGCACAATTCAAGTCATCCGTGTACCCAAGTATGGTGTCCAGCAAATGTGCAAGGAACACAAAATCAAATGACTCAAATGAATACAATGCTATTTGAGCGTTTGAAGATTCTTTGTACTCTGCATCATCTCTAGTTTGTTGAAGTACCCGTCGGATTGAACGATACATAAAAATAACATGTTGTATCATTTTGTAGTGAGATCCCCAACGAGTATCAGCTGGCCTAGCTAACCCCATCTCTTGATTCAAACCATGATCACTTTCAATTTCACCCAACTCTAATGCTTCAATAACCTCTTCAGCTTGAGCAGCTCGAAGCAGTTGCCACCTCTTACAGGAGCTCCCAATGGCAGTCAACAACAACCCAAGCTGCTCAAAAAACCATTTGTAATCTTGGTTCTCCTTGGCAACAGCCACAAGGGTTAGTTGAAGCTAATGTGCAAAACAATGAACATAATAAGCAGAGGGAGACTCATCCATAATAAGTCATTATTTGTGCATGGGTTATCCGTCCCAATTTGCAATTGTTGTTCTTCGTCCCATTCTTTCCACAACCATCGAAGATGTAGGGCCCTAGCAAATTTCCCCAAGTGCAGAATTCTAAGCCCTCAAGAGTCTTTGGGTCCGGTGGAACGCGGCCAGTTCACTTTCATTTGCCTCAAGTTAATGCTTCTGACCCAGCGCAAAGGAATTGTTTCCGTCTGCAATCAATTTCCTTTAGTGTTGCTTTTGGTGCCTGCAAGGAGGTGATGAAGTACACAATTTGTGAGGTGAGGACAGATTTAACAAGGGTCATGCATCCAGCATGGTTGATGTGCCGCCCGTTCCAGAAGGTGAGCTTATTCACTGCCTTATCAATGAGAGGTTGGAAATCAACCCGCTTGAGCCTTCTAGGTGAAAGGGGCAAACCCAAATATTTGATTGGAAAATGACCTCTTTTTGCTAGAAGATCTAAAAGGACATCCTCAAGATCAATGGCCTCGCAGTGAATCGGGACAATGGTTGACTTCTGGAAATAGGTTTGGAGGCCTGATACTTCACAAAAATTATTTAAAATGTTGGCCAAGGTGGTGACATCTTCCTTAATCGGGTTGACAAAGATCACCATGTCATCCGCGTACATTAGAGTATGAATGGTGGCTGTCCTACCGTGTAACCTTGTTAACATTTGAAGTTCATTAGCTAGCTCAATTACCTTCTGAAGAGGGTCGATGGCAAGCACAAAGAGCAAGGGAGAGAGAGGATCTCCTTGCCGTAGACCTCTACCATGTTTAATTGGCACATTCGGTACTCCGTTGAGTAGAACCCATGATGTGGAAGTTGAGAGCAAAGCAGCAATCCAATCTCGCCACCTAGAAGGAAAACCAAGTTTCTGCATGAGGTTGAGTAGATACTCCCAGCGCACCGAGTCAAAGGCTTTTGTGATGTCTATTTTTTTTTATAAAAAAGGGCTGGAGTGTTGTTTCTATGGAAACGTCTTGTTGCATTGCGGACGACCATGAAGTTGTCATGGATGCTTCTTCTCTTAACAAAGGCACTTTGGTTCAGAGAGACCAGCTTGTTCATATGTGGTGCAAGTCACAACGCTAGTACTTTAGTGATTATTTTGGCAAAGGAATGAATGAGACTGATAGGCCAAAAATCACCAATGGAGTCTGCACCATCTTTCTTGGGAAGCAGGACGATGTTTGCAGAGTTCAATAGGGGTAGGTTGGTAGTTCTTAGCAAATGGAAGGCATTTGCAGCATTTAGAACATCTGCTTTGACTATGTCCCAGCATTGCTTAAAAAAGGCACCGATGAACCCATCAGGCCTAGGCATCTTATCTGAGGGCATTTGTTGAATGGCACCTTTGAGTTCTTCATCTGTGAAAGGCACATCCAAGTCACTCAGATCATGTGTTTGTAACTGGAGGCTTTCCTAGTTAATGTCGCTTTGTCGTTGTGAAGGTCGGCCCATTACTTATGTGAAGTGATCCTAGACGACCAACACCTTCTCATCATGTGCAATCACCCAGCCATGCCCTTTGCGAAGTCTTTGAATGTGATTTTTTTCTTCTCCGCGCATTTACCCTACAATGAAAATATTTTGTGTTTGCATCTCCCAGCTTGATATTAGTGATCCATGAGGCTTGCTTACTTCTAGCCCTTTCGATTACTGCTAGCCCCAAGATTCTTTTCTTGAGTTTGGCTCTGAGGCAGTGAGAACTCTATTTTCTTGTGCTATGTCCATTTGTGTCATACGTGTCTTACATTACTGTGCCTGCCTGCTATCTATTGCACGTTCATCATGCGCTTGATGGGGTCTGTTGTGCAACTTTTTTTAAGTGTGTTGTGCATCTTTGCAAATATGTATTAAACTCCATCCATTTCAAATTATAAGGCATTTTGTCTTTTCTAAATATATATTGTTTGTGTTCTGTATCTAGACATACACTATATCCAAGTGCATAACAAAAAAATATATATCTAGAAAAGCTAAAAATGTCTTATAATTTAGAATGGAGGGGTACTTTTTATCGGAAATATAAGTCCATCTATGTTGCTAATCGCTATCCACTTATGCTTAATTGGTTTGTGCTTTACCATGGAATCTTGCCTCAATTGTTACTACCGACACGCAGGCTGTCCAAATCCAAATTATTCGACATCCTCCTTTATTTGAAATGTCGAGATCAGTGGTTCCTATATGTTGAGGATACATTTATTGTGTTTGACTTGTAACCAAGACACGCACAGAGCACAGTCACCACGCTCACCACACGCACACGTCGTGCACAGAGTAGGGTCGGTTGCTGAAGTTAGCAACTCCTATTGTTGTACTACTATATAAACATTCAACACATGTGGTTGGCTCCCACTTCTTCTCTACACTATATATCAAGATGTATTGCTGCCTGCTTCTTATCGGCCTTCTCTCTTGGATAGTACTATCCACTTGGTATATGGTGAAAGTCTCTACAAACACAAAAGAGCCCCATGATGGCTTCTATGAAAACGATATCGTCCCTCTTCAATGCAATCCACCCGGATATAAAAGGAAAGTATATCATGTTTTATTCGAATGTTTGCAATATTCACCTTTTTTTTGCATGTATACAATGTTGGTCAAAACAATTATACATGCATGAATATGTTGCAAGCACGTGGTTAGAAAAGAGAAGTTCAATGACTAACAATTTATTAAGATTATTCAATTGATCACAAAACTTAGGTCTCTTTGTTATTCCTCCCTCTCTCAATATACCATATACAAAAGTTTGTATACCTAACACAAATAAATCATTTTGTTTATCCAATAATCCTAATAATGGCACTCTAATGATTTTTTTTCTATATAGCGAAGAAGTTTATATATCAATAAACTAGCTAGGCCCCAAGAACACAATGCTCTAACCAAAAGCCAAGAACTAGATCTTGATCGATTAGTCCACAGACTTTTCAAGATTGACTATATATATTGAGATACTAGCATATATACTCCAACATTCCAACAAGTAGGTCTACTTGCATGCTGGAAGAAAATACAAATATCGACCTGGTTGTCAAATACTTTATCGCCATTCCTGGTATTATTTTGTTATTTTATTTTTGGTTGAATGCAGTAGGTAGCCATTCCTTACAAGTTGAAAGATAGATACACAGGCTAAAGAAAATGCAACCCAATGTCAATGAGCAAGTTAGGGATCTTGTCATCTTGATGATGATTACATGATGTCACAAGCATGCCACGCGGATCATATGGCCAGAAAGTGGTTATAGTACGTACTCTCTCCGGTCATATAGAAATAAAATACGTTGTTTATGAAAAGATTTGGTCAAATCTTAAATTTTACAAACATCATTTTTTTTGAAATAATGTAAGATACTCCCTCTATTCCAAATTATAAGTCGGTCGGGCTTTTCTAGATACATAGCTGAGTCTGTATTTAGATGTAAATGTATATCTAGGTACATAGCAAAAGCTATATATGTACCTAAAAAAGTCAGAATAACTTATAATTTGAAAGGGATGCAATATATGTGTATATTTGTGTTGGAGAACACTTGGCATCACATATTTAGAGGATGTTAAGAACATGTTCTAGAAGATATCTGTCGATAGGTGAAAGTTGTCAGACTAGCTAATGCTAGCTTAATTAGTGTTTGGTAGAGGGATTTGAAGTCTAAGAGCTCTTTCTATCAGAACTAAGCATGCGAGGATTTAACTAGTCCAGACCCCCACTCAGGGTTATGTCATGCCTCATGGATGAGCCAGGATTTTGGGTGTATTCTTGTTCTAGCTGGGAAAGAGTCTTGTGGAGGCCCCTCCTCTTAGGGGAACCGGAGAGAGAGAGAGAGAGAGAGAGCTCCTCGTTACAAGTCATTGTGGCTAGCCTTTTATAACCAAGGCCGAACTCACACCTAGGTATGCATGCATGTAAGAAACATGGACCGTAGCAAGGGTCTAGTGATTTTGGTGGTTGAGTGACAACATAACCAATAGGACTAACAATATATGTTTCTTAGTATTCAATGGTTTAGTCTCAATGATGGACTTAGGCTAGGCTAAGGTGGATGCCAAGGAATCAACATCTCAAATGAAGCTCAAGTGGAAGCTTTGAAGACCCTAAAACACAAACAAGAAACTCAAGACATCAAAGTTGAAGCTCAAACAAAAAAGATGCAAAGAAATGGATGTCAGAGAGCGTTGAAGCTTTCTGGTGGGACACTGAAATTATCGGCAGGGCTAGTCCCAAGATAGTTTAGAAGCCCAAGACAATTTAGAAGGTAGATGCATGACATACTTCTAGCATGTATAGGAGAGGTATTATGAGGACCAATAATAAAAAAATACACCTACAATGCTAACAACCAAAGCGTACGCATACTTCAACTCTTCAAGGTCCTCAATAAGAACTGACTAGCAAGGACCAATGTAAAAATTTCACGACAATGGGTTCTCCCAAATACACAAAATCCAAGGATCTCAAACAAAAATTAGTTAGGACAAACATAAGGCACCTTCCGTCTGTGAGCAAGGACCAAATCTTTAATTTCTTAGAACTACAGGTCCTTCCACAAGCAAGGACCAAAGTTTTATTTCTTAGAATTAGCTAGAATAGAGAACCCATATGTATCATCATCATAAATAAGAAACTTAATAAGGGTCCTTCCTGATCAAGGACCAAAGTTTAATTTCTTAAAACTACAGGACAATCCTGAGCAAGGACCAGTTTAATTTGTTAGATTTGGTGGGGCCGCACGAATGCGTACCCCCCCACAAATTATGACGTCTACTCTCCCATCGTGACATAACCACTCAATTTGATCAAGTATGGCTGTCCCCCTTTAGCACGTTGACGCACACATACTTTCACTTATATAAACCCGGTAGTTCGTCGAGTGTCACGAATGACCTCGGTAAATCAACATCACAATCAAGATCATATGATTAAGCAAATACATATCACATACATAAAGTTGCAGCGGAAAATAATGTTTACAATGAGTTCACAAATAATAATTTGGGTTTCAAAACCGGTTAAGAGAAAACAACATAGCTTTCAAATGATTACATTAATATAAGTTCCAAATACATTGCTAGTAAAAGTGACATCCTTTGATAAAAGCATATAGATGAAAAATAAATATAGAATCACCATCTTTAGCAGGCCAAGCCAAGAACTTTAGTATAAACCCCGAGTAATGGGAAGGGAGATGGCTGATGACGCCCACTCTCCTACTCGGGAAGATGGTAAGCCACTCTCTCACTTGGGGAGATTGATGGCACACCCTCCAAGTACAATAAGGGCCACTGACCTAAGCCACGGGGTGCTCCTCTTGTAACGGGAGCTCGCAACGCATCTGCCTTTGGCTGGTGAGGTGGTACAGTACTAATAAACATGCAAACCAACCAAACGAACGCGTTCATCTTTAGGTGTTCTGCACTGCCGCTAAGTTTTCATGGGCCACCGAGACGTAGAGAAGTATATGGGCCTTCAAAGTTCAGGCCAATATCCATTTTTTCCAATAAAAAACCCAAACTGCGGGCTACAATGCATTGGTTAGGCAGGCTCTCTAGCTTCTTCTTCTTCTCTGAACATGGATGAGCTCGGTTAGGCATGGAATTAGTTTCCAAGCCTTAAAAAAAAGAAGCTGAACATGGGGGTACTTGCCACTGCATGCCGGCTAGGATATGACGAGCCTGCTGGTTCACACTGCACTGCGTCATGGAGATTTTTGTGTAGTGAGCTAAATATTCTTGATTCTTGTAACATAGTTTGAACTATAGCACATCTTGATTGATGAACTAGCATGGATAGGAGAAATAAATTGTAAAAGTTTAAATATTATGCTTCAAAATAATTTATCATAAGAAATAAGTGTATTATGATCATTGTTTGTATTGATTAATTGCTGCTGATCATAGTGTGCTTGAGATAAATGTTCATATCCTATATGTATATAGCTATTTAGTTAGTAGCTAAATCTTGCTGTTCTGGGGAGTGCGGCAGTGCCGCGCCTGCCTTGTGGTAGTGCCGCACTTTGAATTTCAATCAAAATTCAGCCCATGATAGCAGTTACTGTGGGGGCCCATTTACTCTTCTTATTTCACCTAGCCCTAGGGTAACTCTCACCCCATTCTCACCTGCAATCGCCGCCTCTCTCTCTCTCTCCTTTCTCTCCCCCTCGCGCATAGCGCCGCCGCACCAACGCCCTACGCCGCTACCACCTCTGGCATTGCCACACCGTGCCACTGGTCTTCCTCATCATCGCTAGCAGCCGTTGTAGCTCATGGATGGAGCCATTTCATCTCTTTCCTCTTCAATCCATGAAAACCATGGTGAAACCCTAAATCCTTCCTGATCTATGCAATATGTCGATTCTAGTTGTCTTAGATGGTTGATTGGAAGGTATATAGTAGTTTGGATGGTGTATTGAGGATTGATTGAAGTAGAAATCATGATTCAACTTTGGAACAAAACTGACTACTATGGCAGTGCCACAATTCTGTGGCAAAGATGGCAATGCTACACTCCTGGTTCGATGGTTGACTCACTTTATCTATTTCACTCAGCACATAATGCTAAGATTCATGATTACTAGGCTTTCTCTCAATTACATCTAGATGAATCGATGATATAGACATGCATATGCTTTCTGAGATTGTATAGTGGGCTGGGAGTTAAATTATGAAGTAAGTTCAGTAGACAAGAAGATGCAAAGTGCAGTCTTGGTGAAACAACTGGTGCGGCAGTGCTGCTTCTAGGTGCGGCAGTGCCACACATCTGGGGGCAGTACCTTATCAGCTGCTTCTCTTGCTTGCATGTTGACTCTTCTTGATTACTTAACTTGCTTTATAGGGTAACTCCTACTCTCCATTTGTATAGTTTCTCATTTTGGTCTGTGTTTTTGCATAGATGGCCTCTGGAGGTGATGATGACCGGAGGAGGAAGAGGAAGATGACAGAGCCTCGGGATAAGCAGATGCCTCATCGTGGTTGTGGCAGGACCATAGGGGCAGCAGCAGTGCAGTAGACAGAGATGTTGTTAGAGACAGGGGGAGGAGAGATCAGATGATCTAGGAGGATGAGAACTTGGAGAGGGCTGATGAAAGGTGCCAATGGCTAGAGGGGGGATGAATAGCCTATTAAAAATTTCTACAATAACACTGAGCAAACCGGTTAGACAGTTATGAGGTAAAGCAAGAGTTGCGCTAGCCTACTAAAATTGCAAGCCACCTATCACAATTCTAGTTTATATAGTTTCTATCCACACAATGGCTATGTCACTACACTAAGTTAGTGTGCTCTCAAAGACTAACTAAAGAGCTACACTAACCAAACTAACAAGCTCTCACGACTAGTTACACTAAAGAGCTTAACAACTAGTTTGCGGTAATGTAAAGAGTGTGAGCAAGATGATTATATCAATGAGTCGAGGAATGAACCAATCAATCACAAGAATGAATATCAATGAAGACCAATTACCTCGGAATCAAATGATGACACAATGATTTTTTACCGGGGTTCACTTGCTTGCAGGCAAGCTAGTCCTCATTGTGGCGATTCACTCACTTGGAGGTTCACGCGCTAATTGGCATCACACATCAAACCCTCAATAGGTGCCGCACAACCAACATAAGATGAGGATCACACAAGCCATGAGCAATTTACTAGAGTATCTTTTGGCTCTCCTACGGGAAAAGGTCAAGAACCCCTCACAATCACCAACCTCTTCTCGATGATCCTCACTGCACCAAGCCATCTAGGTGGCAGCACCAAGAGTAACAAGCGAATCCCGCAGTGAAACACAAACACCAAGTGCCTCTAGATGCAAACACTCAAGCAATGCACTTGGATTCTCTCCCAATCTCACAAAGATGATGAATCAATGATAGAGATGAGTGGGAGGGCTTTGGCTAAGCTCATAAGGTTGCTATGTCAATGCAAATGGCCAAGAGAGTGAGCTAGAGCCAGCAATGGGGCTTAAATAGAGAGCCCCTATGAATAGAGCCGTTGACTCTCTGTTCACTGAGAAATCGGGGCGACCAGACACGCTGGTCGAATTGACCGGATGCAGAACCCCAGTGTTCGGTCCTTAGATTTTCACCACGTGTCCTCTGCTTCAAATGCTCATCGCCCGATCTCAACGGTCATTAGTACACTTAAGTTGTGACCGAACGCACTATAGTGTAGGACCGGACACAGGACCCCAGCGTCCGGTCACTTCCAGTAAGGATCCAGAGGCAGAAATTCACGACCGGACACGTTTGGTCACGCCTGACCGGACTCACTCAATGTCCGGTCACTCACGGTCTTCACTGTGTGCCGCCACATCAGTAGGACCAGATGCTGAACAATGTTTAGCTAGAGTCCGATCGCCTATGTCTAGTCTTAGGCTGAGAGTACCACCTTCTTTTATAATTGACCGGATGCTGCTCCCTAGAGTCCAGTCACCACGTGGCCAGCGTCCGGTGCACTCTATGAAACCCCATCTTTTCTATACAGGGCATCGGTGGTCTTCACCGGTGAAGTTTCAAACCCTTCCTCCCAAGTGCTAAACACAATGTGTATCACCTTTATGCATGTGTGTTAGCATATTTTCACAAACATTTTCAAGGGTGTTAGCACTCCACTAGATCCTAAATGCATATGCATTAAGTTAGATCATCTAGTGGCACTTTGATAACCGTATTTCAATATGAGTTTCACCCTTCTTAATAGTACGGCTATCAAACCTAAATGTGATCACACTCGCTAAGTGTCTTGATCACTGAAACAAAATGGCTCCTACCACATATACCTTTGCCTTGAGCCTTTGTTTTTCTCTTTCTTCTTTTCAAGTTCAAGCACTTGATCATCACCATGGCATCACCATAATCATGTCATGATCTTCATTTGCTTCACCACTTGGAATGTGCTACCTATCTTATGATCACTTTAATAAACTAGGTTAGCACTTAGGGTTTCATCAATTCACCAAAACCAAACTAGAGCTTTTAGCTGGCCGCACTATTCCTCTAGATGCTTGCCCAAATACTCTACCTCATCTTTAGGAGTTTGATAGGAGCTACATCAGAGAGTATTCTAAGGATGTAGTCATGAGGCGTTCTGTTGACACACGTGCTCAACTATGCGGGAAAGCTAAAGATGGTGGAGGAAGCACGTGAGAACAATCCCTATGAGCAACCAAAGAATTTGGAGATAGACTATAGGTTTTGGAATGAGTTTCATTCCAACTTCTATGCATCTGTGAACTTCAACTCCAAGAAATCCAAAGTTGTCAAGATGCAGTATGTTGATTGGAAGGAGATGAAGGCAAAGAATGAGCCAGAATTCAATAAGGTGATCAAGGTTATGAGTTGTTTGGCCTCACTAATATTATGAGCTTTAGATATAATTGTAATGAAGAAGTGCTAGCCTAGTTCCATGCCACTTTCTTCTATAGCATCTACACTGATAAGATTTACTGGATGATTGAGGGATGGCATTATAGAGTTGATTTTGTGACTTTCAGTCAGATCCTTGGTTTTAGAGAGGAGGAGCGGGGCTTCACTTATATTCATGATGAGGCTAGAGATGAGATCCATGATATTGCATATATGTGTATTGATAAGAGAGGAGCAAATGAGAAAGTCAGTGGCCTAAAGATCTATTATTATATTCTGAATAACTTGATCAGGCACACTATTAATCCAAAGGATGGAGCAGCTTCTGATCTTAATGGCTATGTCAGGAATGTGCTTGCTAGATTTGCTCCTAGAGGTGACAGGTTTAATGTCCCTCGCTTCATGTGGCATGAGCTGAGGAACGCCATGGAGGATGGGAGAAAGGGGATACCTTATGCCCCCTATCTCATGTTTATGATTTAGTGGGTCTCTGGCTATAGATTTGAAAAAGATGGTCTTCACACTATCTACAAAATTAAGAAGGCCCGAGGGGCAGGTGCTAGCAGGGCAGTGAGACGCTCTCCATCAGTTGAGGATGTGCCTGAGTCATCCCGCTCTAGGCCTCGCAAGGAAAAGAAGATGGAGAAATTTGGGAAGTGGATCAAGGCCATCTTCACCACATATACTTATACAATGAGGACCGCATATCAGGACCTGTTGGAGAACCATGAAGCCAACCGGGAGGCTAGAGAGCATGCAGGGCTACCACCTCTTTCTCTAGTTCAGTCACCGTCGAGGTTTGATGACCTCATTAGCCTTTTTGAGATAGATTCAGAGGATGAGGAGGAGGAGGAGCAGGAGCAGCCAGAGCTTGATCCACGCACTAATTTGAGATCCACCTTGTAGTCCATGAGGAGCACCAGGCATGAGCACACACTTCAACCACTCATCGCAAGAGAGGGCGATGGTGTCTTCTTCTTCCTCCTCCTTCGACGATGATGATGTTGGTGGAGAGGATGATGTTGCAAGTGCTAGTGGAGCTGCTGATGGGGATGATGTCGATTGGGACACCATCCAAGAGGATGAGGAGTGAGTGTTGTTCCTTCTTCTTTTCTTCTCTTTTTGGTGCTTTATGCCAAAGGGGGAGAAAATTAGAGGGGTCAACAACTTTTTTGACGCCTTGGAGGTTGTTGCAACTAGAGTTATGTTCGTATCCGTTTAGAGTAGTCTTCGTTAGGTGAGAGTTTGAGAGTCCATTACAAACTCTATTATGTAATAGTGCTACTTAAGTACTTTATATATGTGTGGGATATGGATATATATTAATCTATGCTGTCATTTGTGATATAATTGTGCTAGAATATATATCTTTATATGTATCACATGTTATGTGGTCTCTATTCTGATCTTTGCTGTTACAGCAAGTGCGGCAGTACCGCACCCAGCTGCAGCAGTAAACCATGTTGTGCTTAAACTGTCATTTGCATCATATTTTACATACCTAACATAGTATGCAGCACCCCATAGGAGCATGGATATAGGGGGAGCCCCATCACTTTTACTAAAATATAAATCTTGACTTATTATGTCAATTTGAGAATTCAATTCTCTATTCACATATTTAGGGGGAGGCTCTACACCCATGGCTCAAAAATCTTAGTATTTATTTCATATCTTTTGTAAGCTCTAATTGGGTTGTCATCAATCACCAAAAAGGGGGAGATTGAAAGTGCAATCAAGCCCTAATTGTGGGTTTTGGTGATAATAACTACACAATTAGAGAACTAATAAGATTTATCGAGATGACAAACAGAAAATTCATGTTTGAGGATGCTACATGAAATGGAGGAGCCCCCAATTACAAATATAGATGGCTTCAAACTCAAAGGAGGTTTAAATTCTTTTTTATTTTTAATTTGAGTATAGGAAAAGCCATACTATAAAGGGGGACACAATGCTTAAGCTAATATATGCTACCAAGTGCTCAAACATAGACATGCATCCTTAGATTGACAGCCAAGATAGTTTGCACTTCACTCTTACCCTTGCTGTCTTGCATGATACGGCACTGCCACACTTGAGCAGAGGCACTGCCACGACTCAAGTGACCGTTGGGGGCTGGGGGGGTATTTATACTCTTCCCCTTCCTCCCCAACGGTTCTCTACCTCTTCTTTCTCACTCCAGCACGCCCAAAATAGAGCAGGAGCTCTCTCTCTCTCCCTCCATTATTGACCTTAAGACCCCAAACAAATCCGTTGATTTCCCCATCAATCCTTGAGGGAAAATGGTCCAAAACTCAATTAGAGAGCAGCTTCATTGATTCCCCAACTCTAAAGAGCACTTGGGTCACGTTTTGGTCAGCGGTTGTGTTTGTGACTCTTAGAGCTTAGCTCCTAGTCGGCTAGAGCATCACCCATGGAGCTTGCCAACTTGTGTGGTAGCCCCAGGTGGTTGGTAACCATCTCTTGAAGCTAGTAAACTCATCCATCATGTCAAGAGTTAAGTCTCTTGACTTAAGAATGAGAAAGGGTTGGAAAGCCCTCAGCCTTAGTGGCTAACCTCAACAACGTCTAGGTAGGCAAGCCTTGGTGGCGAGTAGAACCATGGGATAAATAATTGTGTCACTTATGCTTGATTTACATTACTTGCATGAAAAATTGTGGCTGAGGTGATTTCTAGGGTTTCTAGTCGATCTACTTGTGTATGGTATTTCTACCACTTCTAGCTCTTGATCTGTGATTGTCATACCTACAGTAAGCTAGGAAATTTCTCTGATCTAAGTATTTATTCATAGATTTTGAACTGTAACTCGAAGTTGTCTATAGGTGCGGATCTCAGTGTTTTTGTAATCAATTTGTACAAACAATTCAAAAGACATATTGGTCTAAACTGCTGGATTTTTGTAGCATCTTTGATCTTTGGTAACAAAGTGATTATTCCATAATTAATTCTACTAATATCAACCTTGTGATGAAAGAAATCATCAAAGAGTTGTACAATATCTTTCTTAACAATAGCCCAACAGTGTTGATAGAATTCAATAGGGATTTTATCAGGACCAACAGCCTTGTTTTTCTCCATTTGCCACAAAGCATTTTTGATTTCATCTTGTGAGAAAGGTTTGCATAGCAACTGGTTATCATTTTCTCCCACTTTGGGAATGTCTTCCCACATATCAGAGTCCAACTAGATATAATAATCAATGGGTGGGCCAAATAGGTTAGCATAGTATTCAGAAGCATGTTGCAGCAAATTCTCATGTCCTTTAATATTCACTCCATCTTTTTCTAAACTGATGATGTTATTTTTTCTTTTCCTACCATTTGCACATCTATGGAAAAAGCAGTGTTACAGCCCCCTTTAAGAAGCTAGGATCCATGACTTCTTTCATACCAATACAACTCCTCTTGTTCAAGACTCATAAGATTTTCACACATCAACCATAACTTCCTATCAACTTGGTTAACAGTTAGCCCCTCAATCTCTTCCAAACATTCCAACTCAATTAACTCATTCTAAAACTATTTTCTTTGCTTTCTTAGTTCACCTTGAAAATTAAACCCCCATCCTTTAAAATACTGCTTAAACAATTTTAACTTTTGCTAAATTCTATCAAGAGTGGATTTAGCTCTACAAGGTCTATTCCAAAAATTTTCAACCATAGCATTAAACTCAGGATTTTTTAACGGTCAAACTTGAACTGAATAAATGGTAGATTCACTTTTTTCCTAGTGGAAACCACTAGAGGATTATGATCAGAAATTTCTCTTGGTAATTTACTCACCAAAACCTCAAGAAAGAGATCTTCCCAATCCTTTGTCACCAAGACTCTGTCCAGTTTTTCCAAAGTGGGTTTTTCTTGATTATTAGACCATGTAAATAACCCACCATTCATCACCAACTCCCTCAGCCCATAAAAATGAATCAAAGAATTGAACAAAGGACCATCCATAGTATTCTTTTCTTTAACATATCTAATAATATTGAAATCACCTCCTATTATCATGGGTTTACAGTTTGCTACACAAAATCTAGATAACTTAGACAAAAAGGAAAGTTTATTCTCTTCCTAGGCTACTCCATAGACTACTAGCAAATTCTATTTAGTCTTTAACACCTTATCCCATAAATTCAATTGCAGCATGAATTCTCCTTTTTTAAAAGATCCCACATCAAATGTTTCTTACAAAACACGAACCAATATCCCATCAGACTTACCTTTGGAGGAATTCCGCATCCAAAGGTAGTCTTGATTTGTATCAAACTTTCTCAATAAAGATTCATTACACTTTGCAATCATTGTTTCTTGTATTCCCAAAAAATAAAACTTATTCTCATAGATAAGATTCTTTAGAAATGTGGACACACCTTTCTTCTTAAGACCCCTATAGTTCCAAAAAGACCTTGTATCATCATCTTTTTCTTTATTTTTTCGTTTTAATCAGATTCACAGAAACTTTAAGGTTTCTAGAATCATGCAAGCCAGGAGCTTCCTGATCTTGCTTTCTCCCCCTAGGGAGATTCTTACACTCTTCTTATTCAACATCATTTGACTTCTGAATAATCAACATTTCAAGATCAGGATCTTCATTAGATTTTTCATCTTCTATCAGAACTATCTCAGTGCTAGGATCAAATTCCACAATTTCAACACTAAGGTTATTTTTTGATAACTTAGCATGTTTATCATTCAAACAATTCCTAGCAGACTCAAGATCTTTAAGCAAGTCAAAAGTAGCATAAGCATTATCATGGACAAGCACACACATATTTTTAGCTAATTTCCCAAGCACATCATTATCCATATCAACAATACTATGAGTTTTGACATTGATACCTTCTACGTTTCTTTTTCTAGCCATGGCTTCATTCTTTTCTTGAGTGGTAAGAATCACATCCTTTACTAGCCTTTCACTCCTCCTCTCCACCTAAATTTTCTTAGCTTGATCTTTAGTGGCAGCTGTTTTGGATCCCTCAGCTTCAGAAGTAGTAGGAATCATTGGGGCTTTGTTTGAACCATCATCTGTGATGACACTCTCTTGAGAATTGATGAGAGTATCATGTCCACCCTCACTCTCTTCTTGACTAGTAGGAATTTGATAAGCTTCCACACTAGCAGCCTTCACTGAATCCAGCATTTGAGTCAGATCAGTCCCTTGAACTTGTTTTTTCAGAGAGAAAATCTAGCCTTGGTTATCAGCATTCTCATCAATTTCCATTTCCCAAACCTACTATTCCCCATCCCCTTCCTTTGATTTAGAAGATTTCCCTTGCATTCTACTATCATATGCATCAATCTTTCGAAGCTTATCACTCAAAGTCTCACTTTCAGCACCAGACTCCTTAAAAGTGTCAAGTATCTGAACTCTATCAACCTGTTCCTCAGAGTTAGGTGGTTGAATGTTCTGCTGAGTCACAACTTGTTTAGCTTTCTCATTACTAGCAATTCTACCACCACTCAGCTTAGGAGGTGTAGAGTTGGTGGTAACATCAACTTTATGTTGTTGCACATTCTTATCAGATCCAGCCCCAAATTTTGGATGCCACCTTGACTGGAAGAGCCAGTAATTTGAAGGGTCTTAGGAGGCTCATCAACCTTGAACCTTTTGGGTTGGTGATCCTTTTCAGTTATCTTGATCCCACTGGATAGAGTTTTGATAGTACCATCACCTTGCACCTCTCTCCAAAGGTAAAATCATAGATGTATAGCCCCAGGGTGCCATCTGTAGTTTTGGGAACTCTTGAAATGTCTCTGCAAGCAATCTTGACCCTCACATAATCAGCTCTAAACCTTGTCTTTTCATCAATCTCCATGACTTTGCCTACTAAGCCTCCAACTTTGGCAATGGTCCTAATTGACCTTTGGTCACTAGGGATGTCTTTGATCCTAAACTAAGCCTACTGTAGAACACCTTTAGCACCAATCTTGGGAGATCACTGTTCCAATTTCATTAAAGCATCACCTGATTCCATTGCTAGTGCTTTGAACTTACTCTAGTCCACCACCATCTTTGCATTGGGGAACCTCATGACAAACCTATTCTCTCCAACCTGTTTAGCATTCCACTTCCAGGTACTGGAACCAACCACACTCATTAACTGTTGCTCTATTTGTTTGCTGGTTGCATGCTCCTGTAAGATTGATATCACAACAATACTTTCTTTCTCCCTGGAGACTCTTGGGTCAATGAATTCCTCAATGAAGAAGAAGCTCCGATCCTCCACCTGGGTTGCACAAAGTTTTGGGCTAGTATTCCACAAGACACACCTCCTACATTCATAGGTTGAATGGTTGTTGAAGCCACAGATCTCACATACCATCCTACGACAATCTCTGGTAGTATGGTTGAAGAGCCCATAGTTCTCACATGCCACCCTATTCTGAGCTAGATTGGGAGGGTTATGAGGAGCATCAGCAGACTCATTACCAGAATTACCTTGATCTTCCCCAGGTTTGATCTTCTGCTCAGTAGCCTCTCCATGAACTTGATTTTCACCAGCTTTCTCGGCCGCTTGATCCCACTTTTCATTAGCTTGCTCTTCAGCAGCTGGAGCTTCTTCATGCGGAGCAATCTTGGGTTCGCCTTCCTAAGTTTTACAATCCTAGACATTACGACCCCTTCCTCTTCCAGCATCACCCCTTCCTAGACCTCTGCCAAAACCTTTAGGACCTCCACCGAAACCTTGATTACCACCACCGAAACCTTCGGCCCCGCCCTTCCATCCACGACCACCCACACCACTTCCACATACGTTGTTGCGGCGACCTCCTCCTTGATTCATCACTTCGATTGTACCCGTAGGCACCGAATGCACCACAGAAGCAAAGGATTTGGATGGAGCTCCCCACAAGTGACCGACAAATTTGGAGATGTTGGATTTGGGAGGAGGGTTCTGAAACTGGGGTGGGGGTCGGGTTAGGGTTAGAAACCCCGATCTGATGCGACAGGTTCTGTGGCTGCGGAATAGGAACGAGGAGGTGGAAAAAGCTTGGGTGACCAGATCCGGCGTCTCCCCAAACCTCTCGCTCACCCCTTCCCCGATGGATGTCGCGTGGCCCTTCCTCCGGAGATCTCCCCAAAATCCCTGGTACTATCCGTACCTTCGGTGGTAACCAGAACCAGGGACGCTGACGCGTAGGCCCCTTGAGCTTGAATTTACTGGTTCCCGCCATCAACACTTGCTCTGAATCTCTTGCGCTTGCACCAACTCCGGCCAAATCGCCATTGGATTTCCAATTGAATTTGACCGGGATAGACTTGATCTTCACCTCATTCCTCTCAATCTCCTCATATAGAAAGGATTTCTCTGCTGCTATGCTCTTGCGGCCGGAGATTGAGGAATCAATCGGGAATCCGAACTTCTTATCCTTGGTCCGACGGCGAGCACCTTCCGCGATCATCGGGAACACATCCACGTGTCGCTTCGCGCCCTCGAGAGACCCCCCCCCCCCCCCCCCCCCCGCCCCCAGAGCTCCGCCCGAGATCCAACCTCTAGGGAGCTTCCAACCTGTTCCAGGCTCCGGAGCCGCCGGCGAGGTTGCGGACGCGGTGGAGGGCGCCGCAGATGGAGACGTGGGGGAAGGAGAAGGAGGGGGAGAGACCGTTACGGGAGCCATTGCAGAACTCATCACCATCGCAAATTCACATCCATTTTTCCGATTATATAAGCCGTCAGAATAACACGATACGATTTTTTGGCTGAAATCCGAGCATACTTGTACGAGCTCAGGTAGAGCAGTGAGCTCGGCATGTTACCAGTGTCCAGTATATACTCTACTCTGCGGTTGTCAAACAAACAAAACTCATCAGGTCCATATATATGAACTCCTAGAAAGCGAGGCTCATACTCTCTCGCATGCTGTATTATTCAGTCAAGTCAACCACCATTCGTTTTGTCACAACGACAAACTGGTGACGGCTTACAGTACTTTGTCGGGATTGGTCGCTACTGCTTGTATGGAACGGTCAAATTGAGTACTTTGTCGTTTTCAATCCCAATTCAACAAGCAGCGAGGAAATTAAGTACCGTGATAGAGATACAGCTTTGTCGGGATTGGTCGCTACTGCTTGTATGGAACGGGGATCCTGTCGGGGCCAGACCTCATGTCCTCCCACAGGTTGCCACTGCATGCCGGCTGGGATATGACGAGCCTGCTGGTTCACACTGCACTGCGTCATGGAGATTTTTGCTCCTGGGATGCTACAAGTACAAAGTAGAATATGCCGGTGCCGCGGCTGTGGTGCTATGTCCGTGCCACAAAATATCTACCTGAACGTGTGGTCACCAGCGACATGTGATGCGCGCGTTCGATGATCCTTGACAGAAAGAAAAGGGAACCCGAAGGAGATTCCATGCTGGACGCTGACCGATCGATTTTAGTTTGCATGAAAAAAAAGAAAGATGTATCTGTACAGAGCCTTCGTGATGATAATGAAATTCTCATGGTGCCGTGCCGTGTATTGTACATGGTATATACGACGAACCCTTGTTCTGTTCCTATCCTATTTTAGCTAATTCCATTTTTATCTTTATCTATCTAGACTAGATAGACTGACTGGAGTCTGAGAAAGAGACGGGCGTTCTGCTTGCTGCTGCGTCCACCTATCATCTCGTTCTATCCGTCCGCGGGCGCAAGGACACGGGAGGTGAAAAAACTCACTGAAATGGGCTGCGCTTCACTGCCCACGCGGCCTTCTCCGACGCCGTTGCCCGCCACCGGCCGCGCGCGCCCTTCTCGCTCTCACCTTCGCACCTGCACCACCACCACCACAGGTGCCTCGCTTGCTATCTCTTAGTCTTAATTAGCTTCCTCCCTCGTTTAGTCGTTTTGTTCTATATATACTGCTCCCGTTCCATTCCAATCACTGTTACCAATTACCATAGGAATTAAATACTCACTGGAATATGATGAAACCTGGGCAATCATATTTTTGGTAAAAGAAACACGGGATCGGGATCTTTGCCTTTCAGGAGCTGCGTGCTGAATCTCTTCAGAACCCTTTTCGGATTGCTCTTTAATTAATCCTACTGATGCACCATTTTCTTTTTCCTGCATGGATTTATTATTACTCCGAGACCAGTGCCTTCTCATAATATTGTACCCCAAACGAGTGCTATCACTTCAACATGTTCAGAACAGAACAGGTTCTTTTGTGTTGTTGCCGCCGACAGTTAATTAATTCCCATTCTTGCTGCTGCAGGCAAACCGAGGAGGGCTTTTTCCATCAGAGCAGCTCACAGTGGCCTCAGCGATGTATCTGTAGAGAGCCTTCCCCTTCCTGATAATGAAGCTCCAGTCACCGGTGCTGCTTACAGCTTCACAGGAGCAACGACATCACTCACCAACAGGATCCTAACATCCTCCAAGAAGGCTACTCTTGTCAGGCATGGCCTGAGCTCATGGAATGCAGAAAGCCGTGTCCAGGTTAGTTTGCTGCTACTCAATCATTCAGAAATCACAAGGTCTGTTTACTGTGTCGGGTTGTAAAATGCAATTTGCGTGTTTAGTTTTATTTATTTTTTTAAAAAAAGTGGCAGGAGCTCTGCTTGCATTGAATTAAGGAAAATAGAAGGTTTTTGCCTCAATGGCAGACATGGCTCAACAAGCTACAGGACAACCACAAGAGAGAGACAACCAGCAAAGAAACGAAAACAAGACGAAAGCCCCCAAAACTAGTTTTGAAAAGCACGTTGTCGTTTATCAAAGTCCTCTCTCTTTTGTACGTAGCGCAACCGATAGAGCCGTGGAGCAATCATTTTGGAAAATCCGCCGATTCCTTTCTTTCCACAAATTCCACATGACCTAGATGCATACTCCGTTGAAGTGTCGTCCACAATTTGCGTTCAGTTAGTTACACGCTGGAAAGTATGTTCAACCAATCATTTTACCAATTCATTCATGAATCATCATACTTTTTTTTTATCTATTCTATTCTAGTGTGACTGGGTTATAAAACATGTTCAACCTTTTTGAGTTCATTGCTGAAATCGTTGCTTTTGTCTAGGGAAGCTCAAATCTGTCTGTGTTAACAGAAACCGGCACCAAGCAGGCAGAGAAATGCCGCGATGCTCTTGCAAACATCAAGTTCGACGTTTGCTTCTCTAGTCCTATTTCACGAGCAAAGGTTGGCCAATTACATTAATTAATTACAAGTCTACTACATATCTGAATGTAAGCTACTAATATGCATGCATGCATGCATGATGCCTATATTATGTGTAATGGTATAAGGAAGTGACATTTCTATGCAGACAACCGCTGAAATTATCTGGAAAGATAAGGAGGAACCCCTTGTGTTTCTCGATTCATTGAAAGAGGCACATCTCTTCTTCTTAGAGGGCATGACCAATGGTAATGAAATAAGAGAATCTTCTAGGAGTAGCTCGTTTTATATATATCTTGTTGTCCATTTCGGTTTCGGAAAACTGACCATATTACATGCTTGGAGGCAGCGGATGCTAAAAAGCAATATCCGGAGTTGTACACAACATGGAGGGAGGACCCTGCACATTTTCATGTCGATGGCATATACCCGCTCAGGGAGGTGTGGAGAACAGCAAGACAAGCATGGGAGCAAATCTTGCTCACTCCGGTATAATACATCAACCTTGCCCTACTTCTTCTCTTCAGGTTCAGGGTGTGTCATTGTTTGTCCTTGATTGAACTCCGGTTTCGACCTTTTTTTTTCTCTCTTTTTGGGGGACAACAGGGAGAAAACTTCTTGGTGGTTACACACAAATCCATTTTGCGCGCGCTCATCTGCACTGCACTAGGTCTCCCTCCTGAGAGGCAAGTTGTCTGAACTTTTCTGTGGCACCAATTCTGAACTTTATTTGTCCCACGTTCATGGTTGGGAAATTTTGATGAAACTGTTTGTCAGAGTTATGTCACCAAGATCTATGCATCGCTGTTCGCAAAAAACTTGTTTTCCCCCCCTTTCCTCAAATACTCCAGCTAGTGAACAATGCAGTTATGCAGGTTTCGTGCCATTGATGTAAACAACGGTGGCGTGTGTGTCTTCACGGTCAACAAGCAAGGAGAAGCTATGCTTCAAGCCCTCAATATGACAGCGCACTTGTATAGTGATCACACCTATCAGTACTAGTTTTGCTTTTGCCCCTCTCTTTGCATTACATTACCTACCTTGTATATTATTACACTTCCATTAGAGGACAAGCCATTATTGAAATGGCTTTGGTAAATACTTTTTTGAAAGAAAATACTAATGTGACCGTAGTGTGCATAACGATAGGTTACAGTTACACAAATTGCTCCTGTCAGATGTGATTGTCCACGTACATGAATGTAAACTGAATCATGCGAAAGTCATTTGATCTTTGAGGAACTGTTCATCTCCATCTATAATGTGCTTGCTCACATACTCCCTGGAGAGGTATTTCTGCTTCTGAGAGGGATGTCCCCAAGAAGGTACAGTTCAGTTCAGATGCTATAAGCCTAAGCAGCTGGTATATGCATGCCTGGCCTTCTGAAGGACTGATACAACTTGTTTGGGACTGAAGAATTTTGCAGGACTTTCACTGAAACTTACGGAAAACATAACAATTCCTGAAAGACTTCAATTTTCAACGAAGTGACTATCGTTGATGATGCTTTATTCATCGATTAGTCCAGAAGGAGATTCTGGTGTGCATGTATCCTTCCCGTTGACTAACAGCATGTTTTTTATGAGGAGAAAAATGCAGTTGTAGCTAGAATGAGATAAAGAGATCTGATCCAATCTACCATATCAGAAAGAAAAATGCAGTTGTGCTCATGGTCATGTCAGCAGAGCGTTTGCGAGTGTGTAAATGGAATACATGAGAAGGGAGAAGCAGAGGACAACTGCGCTGCGACAAAGCCGGAGATGAGAGCCCCCTGACATGGTCGCAGAACGTCTGTAGCTCAGGGGCTGCTGTAGCTGCCCATCGTTCTTCCTCAGGTCCGATATGGCGCCCGCGGCAGCGATGCATGGCACTAGTGACAGTGAGCAGCATGCCCACCATCTGTGGAAAATTCACCAAAACGAAATAGCACACGGAGCACGATTCCAGAGGATGAATACATAGCTAGCTTTTGCAGTGTTTGTCACCACGTCGGCCACGAGGACGGAGGGGGCTCGCTGGCGGCATGCACGATGAGGACGAGCAGAGCTGTAGGCGCAGGCGACGACGTTTGCCACCACGAAGAACCTGTGATGTGACACCGGCGGGCCAGGTGAGGTGGCGACAGGGCAGCGATCAGTGCTCGGAAACGGCCAACGGATGCTAGCTGAGTAGTAGTAAGCTCCCATGGAGTTGGAATGTTGCAGGACCGGATCGATGATCCGATGCCAAGATAGGAGGTTGATGATATCATGTGCACATGAGTGAGCAACACAGATAAACCACGACCAACCAGCTGGGAAATTTCTTTCTAAAGGAATGAATTTGATCACTTGAATTTTTTGATCTTGTCTATTGCTTAATTAATTTTGTTGCTTTATTACTTGATAACCGGTGTAATCTGCCTATGAATCCTGAGAGCTATGGTAGAATTTAATTTTGAAGAATAGTTGTCTCTCCATCCAAAAAAAATGCAATTATAGGCTTGGAACTAGTCAAACTTTCTCAAATTTGACATATTCTATAGAAAAATATCAGTATTAATGTTTGCAACTAGATTTACTATAAAAATATATTTCATAATCAATCTAATGCTACCTATTTGATAACAAAATGTTAATACTTTTTTCATATAGAGGTGGTTAAAGTTCAAGTTGTTTGATTCCTCGAAAGTGAGAATTACACTCTTTTAAGATGGAGGGACTACATAGGGTGTGTGTATCAGTATGCTCCGAGTAAAGTCTACCCCTGAGATACCATGTGCTTTGTGTACTTTGTATTCCCATGCACATCAAATGAAATTGTGTATGGAGGACATATCCTTAAGGGTGATGATCCTTCCTCGTGGATGTAAGGATACTCATCCTTTTTCGGGTTGAAGACAAGAGGACCTTGGGACATATAGCTACCACTATCTCTCAACATCTGGCAACTCAAGCCGAATGTGAGTATTGTCGTGACAATCAGTCTCCTATATATATGCATAGCATGTGATACTAGAGCACAGTCCTTTATTAAAACTTAGTAACATAGAAAGTGATTGATATATAGAAACCTCTACTCAGACGAGTGTATATGTGTTTGGATGGTGGGATGGAGGATGGAGAGGTTAGTTCTTGCTAGTCTTTAGTTTAGGGACAGACTGAATTGAGCAGCTTCTCAAGTGGAATATTGACTTGGTTTTTCGGATAGCCTATCCCGGAAAAATAAATTGATGAGCTTGCCACGCAAGCTCAAAGGAGCTACTAGTGTGGAGGCACAAACAGAGGAGGTTAGAATCAACATGATCAAGGAGTGTCTAGAGCAGCTATAGGTGGAGACAGAGGCCGACTAAGGCGCGGTTCACATGGTAGGGTCATGCAAGAAAAAAATTAACGATATTATAGGAACCATTCCATCCTTAACGTGAAGGATGAATTTATCCCATCGCCTACTAAACAGACGTAACTTATCACTTGTTTTGGGACTCGACGAAATTAAATAAGCAAGTCTTTTCCTTTTTTAAACCACAACAAGCCCTTTAATTTGCCAATAAATTTACCCCGATGGCTTGTAACAGGTGAACAATAAACTTCCATCATTGTTGTAACTTGTAACACGGTCTGTGGGCTAGTGTGTGCCTACATATAATAGATTAAATAGGATACGTGCTACTTGATCTGGAGCATGTTGTTTATCAACACGCATTGTGTAATGCGTTTTACAATCTCTTGTTATTAAGCACTCAGGAGGAGCTTCGAATCGATGGTGTTGCTAGTCACTTGTGCCTATGGAAGGAACGCAACCGTCGGACCTTTGATCGCAGGTCGAGGACACCATTCGAACTGCTCTCCATCATCCTGGACGAAGCTGACGCCCGGATCGGGGCTGGGTTTAGCAGCCTGGCGTTGCTCACCGCTCAAGCCGCTTGATCAGCCGGGGAAGCGTATTCAATCTACATCGCACAAATTGTTCTTTACTCAGTACAACCTTCTTTCTCCACCGTTAGACGGTGATTTGTGTTTCGTATGTTCTCCCACACAGGAATGGTATCTCACTGTGACTCTGTCTGTGGAGGTTCTAAACTTTCCCACATCTACTTAATGAGCATGTGCTAATGCACGCTTTCGAGAAAAAAAAATCTCTTGTTATTTTTTTTGGGCATTGTTACGGTTAGCGCGAGTAACAAGAAAACAGTTGAGTGAGATATATATAAGCCTGAGTCAGGACCCACCAACCCTATCTCGGGAGGGGCGCCCACGCAAGGCATTGGTGCTTATGTTACGAAGGCCAAAGCACCGGTGGAACCAGCCTTTAGCGGAACCATATTCTGGACTCTCACTCACCCAGGAGGGCAGCATAGTAAGATTAAGGGTATAACAACACAAGCCGTGCAGGTGTTATATGAGAACCCCTTCCATAGGTCATCACTTCACCCTCTGTATATATAGAAATATGTTCAGGTGGGAACTATTGTCCCCTATGCCTCCATATAATAGATTAAGGCTATGTTTGGATGGACTAGTACTAGTTGCTAGCCATGGCTAAAAAATAGCAAGCTAAAAATTAGCCAACTAATTGTTAGTCTATACTTGTTTGGATCATGAATTAATTGTTGGGTTCTACAGACTAGAACTAATTGTTAGCCCTTGATAGTTAGGTTCTATAAACTAGTGAACTAACAACTAGTTGAGGCTTTGGCTAAACTTTAGCCAATCAATTAGTCCTCCTATTTTGATCCGTAAGGGCTAAAGTTTAGCCAACTAGCTGTTAGTCCAAGAAATCTAAACAGGACCTAACATGATACGGGCTACTCGATCTGAAGCATGTTGTTTATCAACTTGCATTGTGTAATGCAGTTTGAAATCTCTTGTATATTTGTGTGGGGAAAATCGTTACTGTTAGCACGAGTAACAAGAAAACAATGGAGGGGATATATAGGGCCTGAGTCAGGACCCACCAACCCTATCCTGAGAGGGGCGCCCACGCAAGGCATCGGTGCTTATGTTATGAAGGCCAAAGCACCAGTAGGATAAGCCTTTAGCGAAACCATATTTTGGGCTCGCACTCATCCAGAAGGGCAGCACAGTAAGGTTTATGGTTATAACAGCATAGGCCGTGCAGGTGTTACATGGGAACAACTCCCATAGGTCATCATTTCACCCTCTGTATATGTGAAAATATATTTAGGGGGAGACTATCGCCCTTTGAGTTGTGGCTTGGAGGGATCAATCAAGAGGAAAACAGAGAGTTAGGCCCTGTTCGGCTAGCTGGAAAATCAGTTGATGCTGATGCTGATTTGTTGCGAGAGAAAAATATTGTTATTTCGCTGAAACGGTATGGCTAATAAGTTCAAGCGAATAGGGCCTTAGAGGCTACCAAAAGCAGGTGAGGCAACACAAGCACCGAAAAGAGCGATGTGCCTAGGCAGGGGCGAGCAGGGCTTCAACGCTGGAAAGAGGAAAGTGAAGGCACCCGAAACCAGGGGCGAAGCCCAATAATGGCCTGTGGGTGCCCAGGCATCCCCTCCGATTCCAGAATTTTTTAAGAGCTAGCAAATTTCGGCCATATAGGCACCCCCATGGCCCAAGACGAGGCACCCCCACCAGCCTAACAAGCCCACTGCAACACTTCCTTCCAGGATCGCTTCCAGCCGAAGCGTTGCACGCGTAGCGGGCGGACTTGCGGTTTTCCTTGCTCGCAACGCTTCGCTTGCCTCGTGAGCGGTGAGTCCGAGCTGCTAGGGCGCTGCCAACGTTGGTCACGCCAAGCTGTGTGCCCCTACTGCTGTCCCGGCGCCGCCGTCCGCTCGTCCCGGCGCCACTGTCCGCTCCACACCGAGCCGAGAGCAGGGTTCGACTCGCTGGCCAGTGGCCGCCCCCGCCCTGAGCTCCTGACTGCTGTATTCGGTCTGCCTGACCGCCCTCTGCGGCTCTGCCAGCTGTCCCTGTCCCTCCCATCGGCCATCGCTGCCCCTGCCGGCTACCAGTGAGTTTATCCTCAATCAAATTATTTATATGTGAAATTGTGAACTGCAATTTGATTATGCAAATGAATGAATTATAGGACATGATCGATGCTAATAGAATTTCTTGTCCAGATGAAATCAATTGGGATGAGGAGATTAAATATGACCCCGGTTTGGGAAAGAAATTGATGCTTACCATCCTAACTTGAGAGAAAAGGTGAGAAGAAATGAAGAAAGTTAGCAATGAGACTATGGTTCGTCGTTTCATGATCATGGAATAAAAAGGCGTAAATATGATCTCTAAGAGGTAATGCAAATGCAATGCATCTGCTTTCAATAGATGATTGTACACTTTCTTTGCTAAATAATTGACATGTTTGCTCTCTATTCTTTAGGCTGGATCACATATTTTACTATATGGGACATCTTTTGTTCATTGTTTTGGCATTCTTATAATCACTACACTACAATGTCTTTATTTTGTTATAAACGATGAGTGTTATTGCCCTTGCCCTTACCAGTTTGCTTATGTTTTGACCAAAGTCACATTACTATTACTGTAAGTTGAATTTTGATGTTAAAAATTATGAATTAATTATGCTATTTGTTTGAACATAATATAAGTCACTGTATTATTCATGATCAAGTTGAGCACCTCAACCCATTTGCTCTCCACTGGCCGAAACCGAAACCAACCACACTTCCACAAGTATAGTCCAGTAGTAGTGATCTAGTGACGGACGGAGTGACGCTGATCGTGGCGAGAGGGACGACCACACACAATTCCCTTCCCTCCCTCTGTCTCAACTCTCAAGGCTCTCCCTCTGACGGCAGAGGCTCCGGCGGGGAGGCGCCTCCTCCCTCCCTCCCTCTTCTACTCTTCTGTCTTCTCCAATGGCGGCGATTACCGCGCCGCCGGCCCCTCCTCCGGCCTCCACCTCATGCCGTCTCCTCCGCCGCCGGGCGCCACTCATCCGCTTCGCCGCTTCCTCCTCCTCCTCCTCCTCGTCCCCATCCTCCCGCTTCCGCCCATCCTTCTCCTCCTCCTTCCCCGGTGCAGCCGGCAGCAGCAGCAGCGGCGGCGGGGGCGAGATCCTCCACGTGTCGCCGCCACCCCCGCCCGCTGCGCCCCCGGGGGCCCCCGTCTACGTCACGCTCCCCGCCGACGCCGTCGGCCCGGGGGGGCGCGTCGTGCGCCGCCGAGCCATGGGGGCCTCGCTCGCCGCCCTGGCCGCCGCCGGCGTCGCGGGCGTCGCCGTCGAGCTCTGGTGGGGCGTCGTCGAGCGCCACCGCCCCGGGGAGTACGACTGGGCCGGCTACCTCGAGCTCGCCGCCATGGCACGACGCCACGGCCTCCGCGTGCGCGCCATCCTCGCCTTCCACCAGTGTGGCGCCGGCCCGCATGACCCGCCCTGGTGCGTCTCCCCACCCCCTTGCCCGCATCATCAGCTATTCAGCTCCTAAAAAGATCCCCTCTTTTTTCTCCCCCCACCCCTGCTCTTCTCTTCACTTCCTTTGTTAGGTTCAACTATACATACAGGATATGTATGTTCACATCTCAGTGAGGTTGACGGGCTGTGCATGTCCAGTCTCTTGAACTGGTGTGCATGTTCTAACTCACTTCTTTGGAACAAAATTGTAGATAAAAAAGGCTGCATTTCTACTTCTCGGTGGTATAATGCTATAAGCAGTTGTTAATCATTAATGTCTATTGGACATGCAAGTATGGCCAAGCACATCACTTAACTTAAATTCACATCTCGTGGAGTTGAACACATCTGCTGACTGCTGCCAAACTTGAAGATTGATGCCCAATTCAATTCATAACTATTCTTCTGGGTTGTGTAACTAGTATTTATGTGGTGATATGGTTTCTGTTCAGAATTGACTGAATTTATTGATACTTGTGGTTATATCCTTTGCTACACGTGGCATGCACTTTTGTCCCGCTATGTGGCACAAAACGTTTAGTAAAAAAGTTCTTTATTAGTTGACGCTCACAATTTATCATTTATGGTTAGTTATTTTAGCTCAGGAGGTATGTAATCCCTATCAATCATTTGGATTTTATTTACTACTAGCATTGAGCACTGGTATTCTATACTGCACTA
This sequence comes from Miscanthus floridulus, assembly GCF_019320115.1. Lineage (NCBI taxonomy): Eukaryota > Viridiplantae > Streptophyta > Magnoliopsida > Poales > Poaceae > Miscanthus > Miscanthus floridulus. The sequence continues at coordinate 1,383,528 of NC_089584.1, forward strand.
AATGGTCATGAGCATGCCTTGCTCATGGATTCCCTATCTAGACATGACAGATTCCCATGCTAAGCATGAGTGCATCGTGCTGATACTATTCACGTTGCATTGGAGAGAAGTGCTTCCCTTACACACGTGTGCACCCAACAATAAGGCCACAGTTAAGGTCTGAAGTAGAGGAATCTAGTATAGAGAGAAGGAGACTGATATCGCCGCAAATTTTGCTTTTTTTGGGCTCAACTCAACTGGTCAAGTCATTAGGGGCCACTTCAATATGCTCATGTGATAGAAATGGAACCTCGTTGGTACATGGTTAGAAAGTTTATGATGCTTCGGTTTCAGATCATTGATGTAACTATCAAAAGCCTACCGATTGTTTTTTTTTGGTGACTTATTTCTGAGTATTTTAATCAATGGATTGCCTCAAAACATCATTCTTTTTTTATATCGGATGTGCTGGTAACAATCCTTTCCCAAAATGGCAGCTACAATAAATCGTCTACCTAGTAATGCGAAACTACATGACATTATATCAGCTGTTCATGAAATAGATCCCTAATGAGTTTGCCATTTAATAACTGCTTTCCCTTCTTGCTTTTTCAAGTTGTCCTGTTACAGCCAACCTATTATTAATGCTTTTTGTTGCTGTGGTGTAAAAGTTTAATCACTTGGCCTTGCGTTGATGCACACACAAGTATATCTCCTTTTAAATTCATGGTTGGAATTTCCTACCTTTCCAGGATTCCTTTGCCACAATGGGTGCTTGAGGAGATGGATAAGATTCCAGACTTGTCATATACCAATAGATACCAGAAGAGAAACAAAGAATATATATCACTGGGATGTGATATTCTTCCTGTTCTGAAAGGAAGATCACCTATGCAAGCTTACTCCGACTTCATGAGAAGCTTCCGCAATACTTTCGAAGATTACCTTGGGGCCATAGTAACAGTTTGTATTCTCCCTGTTTTTTAAACACATACAATTAATTCTGAACCACCAAAGGACGTATCCCTATTATAACATTGTCTCTCAGGAAGTTCAAGTTGGAATGGGTCCAGGAGGTGAGCTTAGGTATCCATCATACCCAACTGAGAAGCTAAATCAGCCAGGCAGTTCATCTGAACTTGGGGAATTTCAATGTTATGACAAGGTATGATGGGAAATAAAATTCTTTCTCTAAATTTACTACAAAATGGAATGTTTTTGGTAGAGCGGGAGGCATATTGGATGATCAGTCTCAACGTTGTTTACTCTACTTATGCAATTCGATATGCAATGTCTATTTGTATCTTCAACTTGTAAGTAGTACCAGTATGGGTTAGCTCCCTACCATTTGGGCTTATACTGAATCTTCTATACTAGTCCATCACGCGCGCCCTCGCGCGCGTCGGTGGTAAAATAAATAAAGCAGCACCATAGGCACACGGTTATATATACTGAAAAGATTACAACAGCAGCATAGTGCATAGAGACATGCTTAGATTTTTTCTGCCGGAAACCTTGAACCTTATGCACAAGTAAAATAAATCCATACATACAGGAAACGAAATTAAGGGATCATCATGTCATGTGCGGCATCCCATACACCAGGCGGAGGCGCGCACGCGATGTGCGTCGGGCCGCTGAGCGCGCCGCAAGCCAGGCTCAGGCCGCGCATGCAGAGGGGCCGCAGCAACAGCGTGGCCAAGATTAGAAATAGATCAAGTCAATTTCCTTAAGTTTAGTTATTTCCTTATATCTAGGAGGTTGGTTTCCTTTTGAGTTGCAGCCGCATGGCTATTTAAGATTGTACTCGGCACCTTGAGGAATTAAGCAAGATTATTATCTCCTACCTCTTCCTTCCCTAAACCCTAAGCCTGCGGTAGAGGGGTATAACCTCACCGGAGAAGACGGCCGACGGCTACGAGCTCCGTAGCCGAGGCCCTACCTGTCGGGGGTTTGACGCCCTTGACAACCTGGTATCACACGTCAGCCGATCCTCTCACACCCATCCCGATTCATCTCTTCCAGCCGCCCCAGCCCACCAACAGCCGTCGCCATCTACTGCTGCCGCGCCCACCCCGCAACCCACCGCCACCATGGCCGAGCCTACCATCGCCGATCTCTTCAGGGAGCTGAAGAACATGTCTGCCGAGATCACGACCCTGAAGGCCGACATGGCCTCCATGAAGGCCTCGACGGCCGAGAGCAGCGGGGGCCGCCATTCCGAAGGGCCGCGCGAACTGGACTTCCACCCGAAGCACAAGAAGTGGGATTTTCCTCACTTCGACGGCACGTCCGACCCGATGTTGTTCCTCAACAAGTGCGAGGCCTACTTTCGCCAACACCGCACCATGGCCGAAGAGCGCGTGCGCATGGCGTCCTATCATCTGGACGACGCCGCACAGTTATGGTTCATCCAGCTGCAGGACGATGACGGCACGCCAACGTGGGGTAATTTCAAGGATCTCTTGAATTTGCGCTTCGGTCCTCCCCTTCGCTCCGCTCCGCTGTTCGAGCTCGCGGAGTGCCGCCGCACGGGGCCCGTGGAGGAGTATGCCAACCGGTTCCAGGCCCTCCTACCTCGCACCGGCCGGCTCGACGAGGCGCAGCAGGTCCAGCTCTTCACCGGAGGGCTCATGCCGCCGCTCAGCAACGCCGTCCGTCTCCACAACCCGGACTCCCTCGCCGCCGCCATAAGCCTGGCCCGACAGGTCGAGTTGATGGAGCTGGGGCGTCCAGCGCCTCTTCCACCGAGGGCGCCCCCGCGCGGCCCACCGCCCCCCGCGGCCCGGGCCAACATGCCGCTCCCACCGCCCCTCTTGGCACTCCCGGCGCCACCGGTGGCTGCCCAGCAGGGCCGTACCGAGGGCAACCAGCGCCGCCTAACCCCGGAGGAGATGGTCGAGCGACGCCGCCAAGGGTTGTGCTTCAACTGCAATGAAAAGTACTCCCGCGGCCACAACAGATTCTGCCGACGTTTGTTCTTCCTCGACGGCGTCGAGATCGACGACGCTCAGGACGCGGGCGACGACACCGCGGCGGACACCGTGGCGCAGGAGGCGCCGATCTTCTCCCTGCACGCAGTGGCTGGCGTGCCCGTGGGTCGGACCATGCAGGTCCGCGTCATGGTGGGCTCGACCCCGCTCATCGCCCTCCTTGACACCGGTTCCACCCACAACTTCATCGCCGAGACGGCAGCGGCGCGATCCGGTCTACCCATCCAAGCCAGACCACGCCTCACGGCCATGGTGGCCAATGGCGAGAAGGTGCCGTGCCCAGGAGTCATCAGGCACGCCCCACTGGTGATCCACGACATCGCTTTCGCCGTCGACCTCTTCGTTATGCCCCTTGCAGGACACGATTTGGTGCTGGGGCTGCAGTGGATGGCCACGCTCGGCCGCCTGGTGTGGGACTTCGTCGATGGCTCGGTCTCCTTCCAGTGCCAGGGCAGCATGGTCCGCTGGCCCGGGGTGGCTACCTCGAGCACCCTGGAGACCTGTGCCGCAACGTCCAGCGCACCACTCCTCGACGAGCTGCTTGCCGGGTTCGCCGACGTCTTCGCCGAGCCGCGCGGCCTTCCGCCACCACGCAGCCGCGACCACGGCATCGTCCTCAAGCCGGGCGCCTCCCCAGTCGCGGTCCGGCCCTACCGGTACCCCGCGGTGCACAAGGACGAGCTGGAACGCCAGTGCGCCGCCATGATGGAACAGGGGATCGTTCGTCGCAGCGACTCCGCCTTCTCCTCCCCGGTCCTCCTCGTCAAGAAGGTGGATGGCTCATGGCGCTTCTGCATCGACTACAGGGCGCTGAATGCGCTCACCGTCAAGGACGCCTTCTCGATTCCCGTCGTCGACGAGTTGCTTGATGAACTCCATGGCGCCCGCTTCTTCACCAAACTCGACCTCCGGTCGGGCTACCATCAGGTCCGCATGCGGTCCGCCGACGTCCACAAGACGGCGTTCCGTACGCATGATGGCCTCTACGAATTCCTGGTCATGCCCTTCGGATTGTGCAACGCGCCGGTGACCTATCAGGCCCTCATGAACGACGTACTCCGGCCCTACCTTCGGCGTTTTGTGTTGGTATTTTTTGACGACATTCTTATCTACAGCAGCTCGTGGGCCGACCACCTTCGTCATCTGCGCATAGTGCTCTCGGAGCTCCGCCGGCACCACCTCTTCGTCAAGCGCAGCAAGTGCGCCTTTGGGGAGGTTTCTGTGGCCTACCTCGGGCACGTCATCTCCGCGGCCGGCGTCGCCATGGATCCGGCCAAGGTGCAAGCCATCGTCGACTGGCCAGCACCTCGCTCGGCTCGGGCGATCCGCGGGTTCCTGGGACTTGCGGGCTACTACCGCAAGTTTGTGCACAACTACGGCACCGTCGCCGCTCCGCTGACGGCACTCCTCAAGGAGGGGTTCTCCTGGAACAACGACGCGGCGGCGGCGTTCGCGGCACTCAAGGCCGCTATCACGACGGCGCCCGTCCTCGCCATGCCGGACTTCACCAGGCCATTCACCGTCGAGTGCGACGCGTCCTCACATGGGTTTGGCGCGGTGCTCATCCAGGACGGCCATCCGATCGCCTTCTTCAGCCGGCCGGTCGTGCCACGCCACCGCTCTCTCGCTGCCTATGAGCGGGAGCTGATCGGCCTCGTCCACGCCGTCCGTCATTGGCGTCCGTACCTGTGGGGACGTTCCTTCGTCGTGAAGACCGACCACTACAGCTTGAAGTACCTGCTGGATCAACGCCTCGCGACAATTCCCTAGCACCATTGGGTGGGGAAACTCCTTGGCTTCGACTTTGTGGTGGAATACAAGCCGGGCGCAGCTAACACCGTGGCGGACGCCTTGTCCCGTCGCGACACGGACGATGGGGCCATCCTGGCACTATCGGCCCCTCGGTTCGCCTTCGTGGACCGCCTTCGCCATGTTCAAGCGGAGGATCCAGCCGTGGTGGCCCTTCGAGAAGAGATAGCAGCAGGCCACCGTGGCGCGCCATGGTCCGTGGTCGATGGCGGCATGGTCATGTTTGCTGGCTAGCTCTACATCCCGCCATCTTCACCGCTGCTACTGGAGCTCCTTGCTGCCGTGCATGATGATGGTCACGAAGGAGTCCAGCGCACGCTCCACCGCCTCAGGCGTGACTTCCACTTCCCCGAGATGCGCCGGCACGTCCGGGACTTCGTACGCGCCTGCGCTACCTGCCAGCGTTTCAAGACCGAGCACCTCCAGCCGGCCGGCCTGCTGCTGCCCCTGCCGGTTCCAACCGGGGTCTGGTCGGACGTCGGCCTCGACTTCATGGAGGCTCTTCCGCGTGTGCGCGGAAAGTCCGTCATCTTGACGGTGGTGGACCGATTCAGTAAATATTGTCATTTTCTCCCCTTGGCTCACCCCTACACTACAGAGTCTGTCGCCGAGGCGTTCTTCAAAGACATCGTGCGGCTCCATGGCATGCCGCAGTCCATGGTCTCGGATAGGGACCCCGTCTTCACTTCCACATTCTGGCGGGAGCTCATGCGTCTCATGGGCGCGAAGCTACACATGACAACGGCCTTCCACCCGCAATCTGACAGACAGACAGAGGCGGCCAATCGAGTCATCGCCATGTACCTCCGTTGCTTCACCGGCGACTGGCTCCGGTGGCTGCCATGGGCGGAGTTCACCTACAATACTGCCTACCAGTCGTCACTGCGGGAGACGCCGTTCCGGGTGGTCTACGGCCGCGATCCCCCCACCATCAGGTCGTATGAGCCAGGCGACACACGCGTGGCAGCGGTCGCCAAGACCATGGCTGAACGCGCCGCTTTCCTGGAGGACGTAAAATATCGCCTGGAGCAAGCCCAGGCCACCCAGAAGCGCGTCTACGACAAGTCACACCGGCCGGTGGCGTATGCCGTGGGGGACTGGGTTCTTCTCCGTCTTCGTCAACGCCCAGTGGCGTCCCTGGCCGGCGCTGTCAAAGGGAAGCTCCAGCCCAAGTATTTTGGGCCGTACCGCGTCCAGGAACTCATCAACGAGGTTGCTGTCCGCCTTGAGTTGCCTCCACGCGCCAAGATCCACGATGTCTTCCACGTGAGCCTTCTGAAGAAGTGGATTGGACCAGCACCAGCTACACCACCTCCTCTACCGCCGGTTCATCATGGCGCTATCGTCCCAGAACTAGAGAAGGTCGTTCGGGGTCGTCTGGCTCGTGGAGTTCAGCAAGTGCTCGTGCGCTGGAAGGGGGAATCGGCATCCTCTGCTACATGGGAAGACAAGGCCGACTTCATCACCAAGTACCCTGCTTTCCGGCTCGAGGATGAGCCGGTCGTCGAGGGGGGGAGAGATGTCATGTGCGGCATCCCATACACCAGGCGGAGGCGCGCACGCGATGTGCGTCGGGCCGCTGAGCGCGCCGCAAGCCAGGCTCAGGCCGCGCATGCAGAGGGGCCGCAGCAACAGCGTGGCCAAGATTAGAAATAGATCAAGTCAATTTCCTTAAGTTTAGTTATTTCCTTATATCTAGGAGGTTGGTTTCCTTTTGAGTTGCAGCCGCATGGCTATTTAAGATTGTACTCGGCACCTTGAGGAATTAAGCAAGATTATTATCTCCTACATCTTCCTTCCCTAAACCCTAAGCCTGCGGTAGAGGGGTATAACCTCACCGGAGAAGACGGCCGACGGCTACGAGCTCCGTAGCCGAGGCCCTGCCTGTCGGGGGTTTGACGCCCTTGACACATCATGAGAGATATAAGGTGCCAAATGAAATAAAGGGGTTTTTTAGGTTACCATACCAAGACCAAGCAAGTTCAGGGAGGAAGAAATAGAGCATAGCATGGATTTACAGAGGTGCTATCCATTCGTAGATGTACCGCGATGTGTTCCCATTTCAAGGAAATGAATGGATCCATTGATACGTGCATCAGTGTTTAATAAATGGAGAGATGGGATGGAGATTTAAGGAAACCACGTAGGTTTTCTTGTTGAATCCGTCAATCTCTATCATAGATCAGAAGAGAGCCCATCAGAAGAAGGGACAGAGATTAAGGGAAAGCAACTACCTTTTCTTGTCGAATCCGTCAATGTCTAGCACAGATCAGAAGAGGGAAATAGAGGCGACCGTAATGGGATTAATAGCGGAGAGTGATGTTCTTGCTTCACCTGGGAGATAACAAGCGAACAGAGCATAGGGGACTGTAGCGGAGGCACCGGAGGCCATAACCGTCGGGGCTAGGCGCGCGGCCGCAGCACCTGCCGGGGGCTCACCGCCGCCCCACCCGAACCCAGAGTGGGGAGCCGGTCATGGCGGGGGGAGGGGGGGTGGCCGTGCCCGCGCCGCTGCGCTGGGGAGCGGCCACCGCGAACGACTGAGCCAGGGGTGTCGGCCCACCCGCGACGGTAGCCGGCCGGCTTGCGGCACCACGTGGGTAGAGAGAGAGAGAGGGAGAGAGAGGAAGAGTAGAGGGAGGGAGCGTCCCCGTGGTTGGGGCGCGCGGAGCGGCGGCGGCGGCTCTGGCAAGGGCGGCTCGGGGAGGGGAGGAAGAGGCTGCTGGCTGGATGTGGAAGCGAGGAGAAATTTTGGAGAGCCAATATTTTTTAGAGCAACCACCGATAGGGTAACACGTTGAGCAAACAGGAAAGAGCGTTGGAAGTAAATCTGGACCGTGAAATTAGAATCAGACGGATGAAATCTTTTTTACTACCGTGGATGCCCTGAACGGCGGCCAAAGTCTCCTGCTTTGATATATTAGATGTGAGTTTGCATTTGTAGAAATGACTTGTATGTTCTGTTCTACTTTGTTGTTTTGAGCCATGCAATAAACAAGGACAACATCTGCATTTCTGAAATGATTGAAACACATATCCTATTCGTGCATCTGATGCTACGTTACCATTACAAGATTTAACTTCTGATAGATGTGATCTGTTGACAGTTTATGCAAGCTTCATTGAGTGCTCATGCACAGATTTTTGGGTTACAAGAATGGGGTAATGGCGGTTCAACTGGCACAGATGGTTCACAGCAGAACCTTGAAGAAACAAGTTTTTTTCGCGCTGATGGAGGCTATTGGGATACACCTTATGGTCACTTTTTCCTTGAGTGGTATTCAGGAATGCTTCTCCTCCATGGAGAGAGGTTATGCATGATAGCTGATGCAATCTTCTCTGGTACTGGTGTGACCATCTCAGGGAAGGTTGCTGGCATACATTGGCACTATTATACTTGTTCACATCCATCTGAACTGACAGCTGGCTACTATAATACACTATTAAGAGATGGCTATCTTCCTATAGCTCAAATGTTTGCCAAATACAAAGCTGCATTGTGCTGCGGTTGTTTCGACCTGAGGGACGCAGAAAGAACAAATTATGAGAGCAGTCCAGAAGGTACTCTCCAGCGCCTTGCAGGTGCTGCTAAAATGTGCAACCTTCCTCTTAATGGTGAGAATTCTGTGACAAGGCTAGATGATGCATCACTGAATCAAGTCATAAGAAGCTCAAGGCTCTACTCAGGTCGTACTTCAGGAACATCTTTTTCCTTTAACTATGTTAGGATGAACAAAACCTTGTTTGAGTTTCACAATTGGAATCGATTTACAAAGTTTGTTAGGCAGATGTCAGATGCCAGGACCTTTCTAGCAAGACTATATGTCAGGAGACGGCAGCAATACTTGTCTTCAATGTCGGTTGTTTGGGTGGTTAGTCGGGCTTGTGCATATACATGAAAGTTGTCAAAAGCTATTGGGGAAATCATGTACTTGTAATCTCAGCCATCAATGATTCGACAACTGTGGAAAGAAATGTTTTGCTCACTATATGGCTCATTTTTAGTTGCCAGAAGGGCAGGCAGGCTTATGCTCAAGGCTGTACTGATTTCATGCATATGCATGTATTAGTTTCATGCATATGCCATTGCTGAACAAAATTTTATATGTATTTGTTGTAAAGTGGTAGTGTAGTTGCTGCCAACAATATTGAATCTTGAAAAATATGCCCCTGTTAAAGGTCCCACGAGGGTCCTGTTTAGCCATTGTAGAAATACTTAGTTGGGGCCTTCTGTTTCCCCTTCCAATATGAATGCTTTTGAACTATATGCCTATGAAAATATGTATACTTCCTCAAATGTCAAATATAAGTCCATCTAAGTTTATCCTAAGTCAACTTTTCTAACTTTGACAAACAACATTATAAAATTGATTGACAGTGAATGGAGTACGATCCATTCCTGAGCAATGCTGGATTCACAAGAGGTCTAGTACTCTCCATTTCTTTTTTATAGAACACATTAAAATTTGGAAGTTCTAGAAATATATATATTTTAACCACCAATTTCTCATAGAAAACACTTTCAATTGCTATAAAATCAATGTCATGTTAAAATACATGTGAAATGTGAATTTATTATTACGATTTTTACACACTAAGCATGAATCTAATTTAACTCATTTAGCCATTTTATCAAAACTTTGAAGTTTGCCTTTTTTTTAATATATTACCCCCAATAAAAAAGGAATGGAGGGAGTAAAGTGCAGCTGATATTTTATGAAGTTGTCAGTTCTATCACCGCAATAAGTTAAAATCAGCATGCATCAACTTCATGGATCACAAAGATATAAATAAAATGAATAAATGTGTTTACAGCATGGAATTATGACCTACGAAAATATGCTACATTTCCAATACAATATAATCATCCTAACCCAATACTGTTCTGCACAAATTCTAGACGACAACAACAAATCCAGTTTATAACTTGAAATAGAATTTCCAGCACATAATATATACAAAGTTGACTACAAGTGCATTCTGCACAATTACATGTATTTTTTTTTGGGGGAAATACAATGATACATTTATAAAACACAATGAAGCAGCTAATGCTAACTAGCAACAAAACTACAAGTGGAACTGAACTCATGGTACAAGCACTTTCGAGTACCCATTGAGCAGAGCAAAAGGCTGACACGCATATCAACCAGAGCTTCCACAAGAACTGCCAAAGTGTGCTGCAATATCACTAACCAGTAGCCTGATGACATCGCTACCAGAAAGCCGCGAGATCTCCATGCATTCTTCCAAGTCTGCGTTGCACGCCAACTTTACCCACTCATGGTCATCATCGAGATACTTGATATCGAACGTACCAACATCCATCCTTAGCCTTTTCGCTACCTCCTCTTTCAATACAATAACACCACCTGAGCATGGGAAACGGAACCTTACAATATCTTCCTTAAAACCTGCCTTTATCGTTACAGTCCCTGAATGCTTCATTGACACCAAGTTGTTGGGAGGGGCCAAAAATGGTTGGTCCGATGTTGAAGTGAAGAGATTCTTCAAATCTTTGGAGCTACCAGAATCTTCAATCAGCATCCTGGAAAGTGGTAGTTGTGGTTCTTGAAAAGGCTCTTTGTTGAACTCTTGATTAAGTTGAGGTTCTGCGAATGTTGAAGCAATTGGCTTACAAACAAATGTTTGGTTTGCTGGACTTCCCTGGCATGAGCCTTCTGAAGTGCGTGAATTTATGCTGCCTTCTCCAGATGAACTTCTCGAGTGAGAAGCTTTGTCAGCTTCAAGCTGCGTGTCATTGTTATTGTCTATAAATCCTTGCTGGGCCATGACTACACCAAAATGGTCATCATTTTCAAGTGACTTTTGCAAAGAATCTCTGTCACCATCAACAGCAAGATTCGAAAGATCTGCCACTTTACTTTGAGTTAATTTCTCTACATTGAGAGACTCCGATGAACGGCCAACAGGTATAGGAAGAGGACCTGTGATAGATGTGAGATTAAATGCCGCATCGGAGCCTTGAACAGACTCGATTACCTGCTTTAATTTCGAGAGAGACCGGTTGACCTTATTAATTTTTTGAGATGGCCAACGAGAAATTCCATGCTGCCGGCAGATGCGCTTCATGGTTGTAGGACAAACTGCGAGATACAAAAAAATGAAACTAGTTAATGCTCACAATCTCCAAGAGTCAACCCCTTACATCGTTATCACAACTGAAAAATCCACTGTTTTGCCGCCTCTACTCCCTCTTTAGGCTCTATAAATGGCAATTGATGGAAACAGAAGTTGACAGCATGACGGGTTTATAACGAGCGGACAACAGACGCACAAGACACAAGAAGCTCCTCTGCGATACATGCGACTATGGATAGGACACTTCTAATAATAGTACTATAGCAAGCAAAATTATAGAGGCAACTGGCAGCATCCAATAAGTACAGGGATATCGAAAGAAATTCTTTCCAGGTTGTTTCTGCATACATGATTGCACGACCAATTTATCCAAATCCCAATTATCCAAGCAGTATGCCAGAATGACAGAGATCCAGATTTAAGTCTCAAAGGCAATTAGGTCTAACCAAGTCATTGCCCTTCCAAAAGTATTTCATGCAGGTTCTACCTAACAATGATGTACAAAAAGTCAAAAACACTAAACTGCAGAGAAACACAATTTTCCCTAATCAACTCTTCCTGTTCTAAAATCCAAACACCTCTGTGCAGGCACTATCTGCTATAAAGTTCAATATTTTAAGAATAGATTCGACTTAGTCAACAATTTAACCATGGTTTCACGGCACGTCAACACCATGAACTCAAAATAAAGTGAAAATCTCAAATGCAAACCTGTCAACTATAACTAAGCCCTCTTAATTGTCGAGAAAAAGAAATAGTATAGCAGATGAGCTGCATATGGTATCATTTTGAAACTAAAAAAATGCACAGTCCAGACTACCATTTCAAAACTTAAAACAAAACTGCAATGAGCTGGATATGACCATCCAAGAGTTAGCATTAGGTCAGCAACAGTGTGACACTAAAAAGGAGTACATTGAACTTGAGTATTAGAACATACCACCAAGGCTTTTAGCTGCGTTTTTCAAGCTCCCAGAAAAATATTGCTGAAGAACCTCTAAACTGAAAGTCTTTTCAGCTTTCCCACGTCTCCTTTCAGGGGGTTTGTTGGTTTTGTGAAGCAATGAAGAATCAGAAGCACCGCTACCATTTGGCCTGCCAGCAGAAGTACCATTGTCTTGAGAGTAGTCATCAGTCAACAATTGCCCCTCTGTCACATCCAAAACTTTCTTGTTCCCGTTATCAAACTTGTGGGCTCCTCCATGTCTATCACCATCAGGTGATTCACGAAGGGAACCATCAGAGTTATCAAACTGTGCATCTGTTTTGAATTCTTCATTCTCAAGTTTTAGCACATTACTAAGTTGAAGAGAAGCCCCACTTGCAGCCTGTTCGGGAGGCCGTATCGTATCGTGGATTATTTACTGCTGGCTGGTTTGGTCTGAGAGAAAAACACTGTTCCTGGCTGGAAATTTACGATCGTTTACGAGCAAGCGAACAGGCTGTTGAATCTCTGTCACCAACTACCTTTAGGCTACGAAGACACCGCTTCATCAGAGTTAATATAGACTCCAGTAAGGCATTTTGGTCATCTTCGTCAATACAATCGGGCGGCAAGAAAAACTCTAATATGTAGTCGTCATTCCCGGTATAAGAACTTTGCAAGCATATTGCAAAGCAGCCAGCCAACCCAAACATGCGAGCATAGTGTACAAGGGGATATGCCAACTTACAGAACTTCTGGATATCTTTTGAAAAGCAAGGTTTGTGTGAGATAAATGCCTTTCCAGAAACTCCTTGTCCCCTCTGTAGGTGATGCTCCACGCATGCATCTCTAAATCCCCACATATGAGCATCAATCACATGAAACGCCACATCACTAGTTGACATGCAGACTTCCCCCACGCAACTTCCATCGAAACTTTAAGCAACTCTTCTTTAAACCACCACCATGTGCCAATACACTTCTATACTTGCAAGGAACCCAGGTCTGTGCCAAAGGAAGCTTGTGCTCCACACACTACAGTCAGGATCTCCAGTATTTCGACCAGAGCAGCTTGACGGCCTTCATTACATATCTGAAAAAACAAGACGGCGAACAAAAATATAAGCCACCTAGAGCATGGACAGAAATAATCTTCTTGTCCATAAACCATAACCATAATGTAATGAGTGAAGGCTCACCTGGACATTTGGATGGTACAATATTTCAGTGCTTTTATGATTTACGGCCTGCAGAAATATTGTCAAACTGTAAGATGATAGCTCAACAAAATTTAGGCTACAGGTGGTTTGCTATAGCTCACATGTAAGGTTACTAACATCAATCTTAAGCAATTTGCTGCTCCACTGAATGTGCATGAAAAAATACAGCAAGCAAAAGAGGAAAAGGACCAACCTCAAGTGCTTTGCAGACTTTATCGACCTCACAGGCATAGTTTATCTTCTTTGATGTCATTATAAGTTCGACAACAGCAATACACGACTGAGCGGCAGGATCAAAAACAGGCAGGGCAACTGTACCATGGACGTTGTAACTGATCGCATGGTTAAGTCGTTGATACTCACCACTGCTATAGTACTGCACATTTGGTGTCCACTCAGGCACCTTTTGCTTATAAACACGCCCAGGTAGGCCCAGCTCTCCAACATTTTCCCCATCAACTGAAAACATGTACATCATGGATACAGCTCTGTATTGAAGTAGGCCAATGCTCTGGTGGTCAAGCACAAAAGGTTGTCCTGAAGTAGTAAGCACATAGCGGTCTCCGTTCTTGACTGGTGCCCAGACTTGGACCAACAGGTATTGATCTGTGGACTCCTTGAAGTACCGAAGAGCTTGTGTAAGCTTCTCTTTGACCAAGCTAGAGTTATCTGTGCCATCTTCGTCCAGAGATAGATGAAACTGCCATTTGTGATTGATTTGTTCAACTCTCTTGCTTGAAGTGTCAGAATTCCCTGGATAATAGAAGCATAATGGTAAGGCGAGGAAGGATGATATAACACCCTAGCCCAATAAGAAAGGGATGCTGTTGTATTTAAATGAACCATGAGTTCTGCTTATGCTTGACACTATGATCCAGACCTAGCGCTCATGTGAATAGTTTAAGTCCCTGTTTCTACCTATGGACAAACCAAGTTTACCACAGTCATCGAAGCTGGAGAAAACATAATTGATTTATGCTTTCAATAAAGTTAAGTAACATCAATGCTTCGACACATAACAAAGAGAGAGTGTAGAGCCCATGCAGTAATGATGTCCTAGTTTATTTGGCACATAAGTAAAGTTGATCTCATTGTCGTAATTTAATTTAACTATAATAACTATAAGCAGAAGGGCGGGCCTGGTACAAGCGGTAGAGTCTCACTGCCTATGACCGGAAGGTCCCGGGTTCGAGTCGCGGTCTCCTCGCATTGCACATGCGAGGGTAAGGCTTGTTTTTTCTCAATCACGCAAAAGATTTGCGCGTTTTTGTATTAAGTAGAAGAATAGTTTGTTACATCTCGGGTGGTTTACAAGATTAACACTGAGCGCACCCACCCTGCTCAGCTTCTTCTCTAACCTATTACTCGCTAAATTAAACAACCTAGGTGCTTCGCACCGGCCTAGACCCATAGCTCTGCCTGAAGTTTGATGGTTGCCTTGATCGCCGGAATCTATGTGGCTGCTCCGCGGAAACAACGCGCATTACGTTCTTTCTAGATTTCCCAAGCGATTAGCGCGAACATGGAGTCTGCGCCTCTTGCAAATGACGCTGGCCAAAGAGCTCTCCAGGTCTGCCACCAGTCGACAATGGCGCTGGCTGGTTGCTTGGTCAGAGTTGCCCCAAGCGCCGTGGCTGCCTCGAACCACAACTGCCTGGCGAAGGAACATTCGACGATGATGTGATCAATGGTTTCCGGTTCCTGATCGCACAGGAAGCAAGTGTCGTGTGCATCGAGCCCATGCTTCCGTCGTCTGTCCGCTGTCCATTGTCGTTGGCGAACCGCCAGCCAGAGAAACAGCTTGGCTTGTTATCCAACTGCTTCCACTTCCAATACATGCAATCTGGCATACGGCCCATGGCGTCATAACCCACCAATAAATCTAGTAAATACAGCACGAGCTAGCTTTAGACAGCCTGTTCGTTTGGCTGTGGCTTGTCGTAAACGATCGTAAATTTCTAGCCGGAACAATATTTTTCTCTTACATAAACCAGCCAGCAATACTTCTTTACGAACCAGCAACGATACGAACCAGCCAACCGAACAGGCTGAGAGACAGCACACGAGCACTAGGAGACAGAGCAAAGCAGTCCACAGCAAAGGAGGGCACTTTTTGTGTGCACAGTAAATATAATCAAGTACAGCCTCCCCCTTGTAGTGGAATCCAATTTGCCATCAACAAATCCTGGCAATGATTAGCGTTAAAAACGAAGCATGGCCCCACCGAGGGTCGGGAAGAAAGGGAGGTTTTTGAGCCGCCGCGGCACTATCTAGACAAACGCAGTCGTATTGTTGCAAACTAAGAGACGCGGGTAACTTTCCAGCATCCTATCCGTATTCTTGCGACGCAAAGATTCTGTTCCATCCAAAACTCGCAAGCCTAAGGCATACGAACAATGAAGGTGTCCGTAATAATAAATTTATTTTATATATATTGGTAAGATTTTTTTTAAAAAAAAGAGGGGTGGCATGCCAAAGTCAAACGTCAAGCTGGGAAGCTGATGATAGACTGATAGATAAGGTTAGTGCTAGCGTATTGGTGACAATAATAGGAGCGAGATTTCAACTTTCCGCGAATCTAATCAAACCAAAATCGCACAAGGAAGTGGAGCACAAAATCTCAAGGGGATTGGAATCTCCCGGAGACTGATAACCTGTTCGCTTGGTCGTATTTGGCTTATAAGTCATGGCTTATCAGCCAACGAACAGTATTTTTCTCTCACACCAAACCAGCCAACAGTACTTTCAGCCATGGCTTATCAGCCAAACAAGCCCAAACGAATAGGGCGTGAATTGGATCCCTTTGGCTGGCGGGTGAGTGTTTCTCTCTCTCTCTCGTGCGATCCATGAAGAAAGATGAGACGAGACGATGTATGGCAAGGAAGCGCAGTAGGTGGATAATAAGATAGTAGGAGCAGAAAGGAAGGCTCACCGGAGCGTGGCCGCTGGACCTCCTCGACGACGACGGCCGCGACGGCTACCTCCGGCGCGGCGGCGGGGGCGTTGAGCATAAGGATGGCAACGGGGATGTACCCGTCGGGTATCGCTGGAATGTTTTCTTCCCCGCTACGGAGAATTCATCCCGTCCCCGTCCCCGTCCCCGTCCCCGTTAACTGTCTCGGGTATAGATTCTTGCCCATCCCCGTACCCGTCGGGCATCGGTCGGGTAACAGATACCAGACGGGTACTGCATACCCGATAAACAAGGGCACTTGGGGTCGCAGCTTTGCAATCGGAGACGTTTCTTCTTCACCCGGGTATAAGTGTCGGAGTCTCGGAGATGCCGAGGAGAAGGAGCGAGGTTGCGAGTAGGACGAGCAAAGGTGGCAGAGAGACCGAACTGAGGAAGCGAGGGGCATGAGCGCTCATGAGGCAGACGTGCTTGTGCTGCTGGCGTAGATGGTGAGGAAAAATTGAACTAGGGTTCCTAGGACACACAAATTATATATATAATTGTTCAGATTTATGCCAAAATACATATGTTGAGCTTCTTTGGGCCTAATACTCGCATGACAGCTCAAATAGTCGGGTTCCCCAACGGGTAACGGGGACGGGTAAACAGGGAACGTTCCCGTACCCGCTATACCCGTCGGGATGGATTCTTGCCCATTTAGATGCCCACGGGTAAAGATATAACCCTATCCCCGTCCCCTAATGGATCAAATACCCATCGGGTATCAGATATCGGGGGGCCGTTGCCATCTTTAGTCGAGCGGGAGCATGTGGCGGTCCTCGAAGAGCAAGAGCGGCGAGGGCGGGGTGAGCCAGGAGGAGGAGTTGGCTGGCAGCGGTGGGAGCTGCGGGGAGGCAGAGGCAGAGGAGAAGAGCATGGACGTGGTGAGCGAGTCGAAGGGCCAGGCGTCGGCGCAGCCGCCGCCGTCGCCGTCGCCGTGGGCGGAGGCGGGGGAGGGGTCGAGGTCCATGTGACCTTGCTGCTGCTGGCTGGTGCTGGCGGTGCTAGTGTGATCGGACGACGGCGGCGGCGAAAGAGGAGCAGGAGGCGACGGCGAGACGGAGGAGGACTGGGGGAGGGAGTGGAGGGGGAGGGTGGGTGAGACGCGGTGCCATGTGGGGGAGGGTGGAGGGGGAATCAAATGTGTGCTGCCGTGGTCTGTCAGGAAGGTAGTGGTGAACCGGAATAAGATAATGCCATGGCTGCCTCTGTCGACAACTGGGGTGGGCCCAAATCCTTCTCTCGTCGGGGAATTTCTGCTCGGGGGCTCTCGGAATCTACACATGTGGGTGCTGCCATAAATAAATAAACTAGTATTAATTGGTGACTGGGCAGTCACTGGTGGGTCGGCTGTGGTAGAACCACCCAAATTATATAACCCACATGCACCTGTCATTGTCCTAAAGATCTCTGACTACTGCACATGAGAGCCAGATAATCCAGATAGTCTGTCGAGTGTCCTCGGGGAACCCCGAATCATCCATATTTTACAACTCATACAGGATCAACATGGAGTTACCACAACATTACAACATTTGGTACAAAAACAACTTACATCGGAGTGCGAAAGATTTACAATATTAGGTTACAAAACATGTTCAAGAAAAAACTTAACTCAAGCTCCAAAAGATGAGTAAAACTGTGGAAGCAACTAAGGTGAAGCATCTAAGGTAGAAGAGATGTCCAGATCATGTCGAGCCCACCAACATGACCTCAACTAGCAGCACGAGTCAGATCCTGCAACAAGGGTTAATAAACCCTGAGTACTTGAGGGTACTCAACAAGTCGTACCCGACTAAAAGAAAAGACTCCAAGGGTATGCATGCTTAAAGGAAAGTTGGAAGCAAGAATAACTTTTGCAGAAAAGGTTACTACAAGTGGATCCTTACTTTCAATGTTTTAGCTTCGTATTAGGTCATTATAGGTATCTAGTTTGCACCTAATCTAAACCAATCACTTCATTAATCATCTCATCTTATCTTAGCTTGTATCCATCAGTAACCATGTTCCATTGATTAACTATGATGTATGGTCAGAGGGTCAAGTCTTCATCTCCGAGAAGCAATGGTAATTCGAATCAATTGGTCCAGCTACGGTTTCCTTACCACACGACATATGCAGATCATAGACCTACATATATCAACCCTCACGTAGATCCTCCAAAACGAGAACGGGTTCGCGCCACCCGAGAATACAGTACTCCACCTCCCTATGCCAACCCAGTGATTTCATAGGATGGGTACACGCCACTCTCGCCATCTCTCCACTCCCAGTGCGTGGTTGTCCTTTCTCATAATGGAATAGCCGAGGTATTAGGCTTACCGGAGTATGTGGCCAGTACTAGCAAAGTCTCAACCACACATAGGCCTACAACGAACAGTCCTCAATCAACACAGGTAGAAGCACTACATGGAGACTCCATTCTCGATGCAAGCCACCCACCCGGTCTCAATTTAATATTATAATAACCATGGTATTCACAATCCATAACTAGAGTTGAGAAGAGCAAGGTAAACATGTTTCTCTCGAACGATAAAACCATCATTCGACTTCTATCGAAGTCTAAGCATTACTAAGTGAAGCAGCTAATGCTAACTAGCAACAAAACTACAAGTGGAACTGAACTCATGGTACAAGCACTTTCGAGTACCCATTGAGCAGAGCAAAAGGCTGACACGCATATCAACCAGAGCTTCCACAAGAACTGCCAAAGTGTGCTGCAATATCACTAACCAGTAGCCTGATGACATCGCTACCAGAAAGCCGCGAGATCTCCATGCATTCTTCCAAGTCTGCGTTGCACGCCAACTTTACCCACTCATGGTCATCATCGAGATACTTGATATCGAACGTACCAACATCCATCCTTAGCCTTTTCGCTACCTCCTCTTTCAATACAATAACACCACCTGAGCATGGGAAACGGAACCTTACAATATCTTCCTTAAAACCTGCCTTTATCGTTACAGTCCCTGAATGCTTCATTGACACCAAGTTGTTGGGAGGGGCCAAAAATGGTTGGTCCGATGTTGAAGTGAAGAGATTCTTCAAATCTTTGGAGCTACCAGAATCTTCAATCAGCATCCTGGAAAGTGGTAGTTGTGGTTCTTGAAAAGGCTCTTTGTTGAACTCTTGATTAAGTTGAGGTTCTGCG
Organism: Miscanthus floridulus; assembly: GCF_019320115.1. Classification (NCBI taxonomy): domain Eukaryota; kingdom Viridiplantae; phylum Streptophyta; class Magnoliopsida; order Poales; family Poaceae; genus Miscanthus; species Miscanthus floridulus. The sequence continues at coordinate 1,402,663 of NC_089584.1, forward strand.
AATGTTGAAGCAATTGGCTTACAAACAAATGTTTGGTTTGCTGGACTTCCCTGGCATGAGCCTTCTGAAGTGCGTGAATTTATGCTGCCTTCTCCAGATGAACTTCTCGAGTGAGAAGCTTTGTCAGCTTCAAGCTGCGTGTCATTGTTATTGTCTATAAATCCTTGCTGGGCCATGACTACACCAAAATGGTCATCATTTTCAAGTGACTTTTGCAAAGAATCTCTGTCACCATCAACAGCAAGATTCGAAAGATCTGCCACTTTACTTTGAGTTAATTTCTCTACATTGAGAGACTCCGATGAACGGCCAACAGGTATAGGAAGAGGACCTGTGATAGATGTGAGATTAAATGCCGCATCGGAGCCTTGAACAGACTCGATTACCTGCTTTAATTTCGAGAGAGACCGGTTGACCTTATTAATTTTTTGAGATGGCCAACGAGAAATTCCATGCTGCCGGCAGATGCGCTTCATGGTTGTAGGACAAACTGCGAGATACAAAAAAATGAAACTAGTTAATGCTCACAATCTCCAAGAGTCAACCCCTTACATCGTTATCACAACTGAAAAATCCACTGTTTTGCCGCCTCTACTCCCTCTTTAGGCTCTATAAATGGCAATTGATGGAAACAGAAGTTGACAGCATGACGGGTTTATAACGAGCGGACAACAGACGCACAAGACACAAGAAGCTCCTCTGCGATACATGCGACTATGGATAGGACACTTCTAATAATAGTACTATAGCAAGCAAAATTATAGAGGCAACTGGCAGCATCCAATAAGTACAGGGATATCGAAAGAAATTCTTTCCAGGTTGTTTCTGCATACATGATTGCACGACCAATTTATCCAAATCCCAATTATCCAAGCAGTATGCCAGAATGACAGAGATCCAGATTTAAGTCTCAAAGGCAATTAGGTCTAACCAAGTCATTGCCCTTCCAAAAGTATTTCATGCAGGTTCTACCTAACAATGATGTACAAAAAGTCAAAAACACTAAACTGCAGAGAAACACAATTTTCCCTAATCAACTCTTCCTGTTCTAAAATCCAAACACCTCTGTGCAGGCACTATCTGCTATAAAGTTCAATATTTTAAGAATAGATTCGACTTAGTCAACAATTTAACCATGGTTTCACGGCACGTCAACACCATGAACTCAAAATAAAGTGAAAATCTCAAATGCAAACCTGTCAACTATAACTAAGCCCTCTTAATTGTCGAGAAAAAGAAATAGTATAGCAGATGAGCTGCATATGGTATCATTTTGAAACTAAAAAAATGCACAGTCCAGACTACCATTTCAAAACTTAAAACAAAACTGCAATGAGCTGGATATGACCATCCAAGAGTTAGCATTAGGTCAGCAACAGTGTGACACTAAAAAGGAGTACATTGAACTTGAGTATTAGAACATACCACCAAGGCTTTTAGCTGCGTTTTTCAAGCTCCCAGAAAAATATTGCTGAAGAACCTCTAAACTGAAAGTCTTTTCAGCTTTCCCACGTCTCCTTTCAGGGGGTTTGTTGGTTTTGTGAAGCAATGAAGAATCAGAAGCACCGCTACCATTTGGCCTGCCAGCAGAAGTACCATTGTCTTGAGAGTAGTCATCAGTCAACAATTGCCCCTCTGTCACATCCAAAACTTTCTTGTTCCCGTTATCAAACTTGTGGGCTCCTCCATGTCTATCACCATCAGGTGATTCACGAAGGGAACCATCAGAGTTATCAAACTGTGCATCTGTTTTGAATTCTTCATTCTCAAGTTTTAGCACATTACTAAGTTGAAGAGAAGCCCCACTTGCAGCCTGTTCGGGAGGCCGTATCGTATCGTGGATTATTTACTGCTGGCTGGTTTGGTCTGAGAGAAAAACACTGTTCCTGGCTGGAAATTTACGATCGTTTACGAGCAAGCGAACAGGCTGTTGAATCTCTGTCACCAACTACCTTTAGGCTACGAAGACACCGCTTCATCAGAGTTAATATAGACTCCAGTAAGGCATTTTGGTCATCTTCGTCAATACAATCGGGCGGCAAGAAAAACTCTAATATGTAGTCGTCATTCCCGGTATAAGAACTTTGCAAGCATATTGCAAAGCAGCCAGCCAACCCAAACATGCGAGCATAGTGTACAAGGGGATATGCCAACTTACAGAACTTCTGGATATCTTTTGAAAAGCAAGGTTTGTGTGAGATAAATGCCTTTCCAGAAACTCCTTGTCCCCTCTGTAGGTGATGCTCCACGCATGCATCTCTAAATCCCCACATATGAGCATCAATCACATGAAACGCCACATCACTAGTTGACATGCAGACTTCCCCCACGCAACTTCCATCGAAACTTTAAGCAACTCTTCTTTAAACCACCACCATGTGCCAATACACTTCTATACTTGCAAGGAACCCAGGTCTGTGCCAAAGGAAGCTTGTGCTCCACACACTACAGTCAGGATCTCCAGTATTTCGACCAGAGCAGCTTGACGGCCTTCATTACATATCTGAAAAAACAAGACGGCGAACAAAAATATAAGCCACCTAGAGCATGGACAGAAATAATCTTCTTGTCCATAAACCATAACCATAATGTAATGAGTGAAGGCTCACCTGGACATTTGGATGGTACAATATTTCAGTGCTTTTATGATTTACGGCCTGCAGAAATATTGTCAAACTGTAAGATGATAGCTCAACAAAATTTAGGCTACAGGTGGTTTGCTATAGCTCACATGTAAGGTTACTAACATCAATCTTAAGCAATTTGCTGCTCCACTGAATGTGCATGAAAAAATACAGCAAGCAAAAGAGGAAAAGGACCAACCTCAAGTGCTTTGCAGACTTTATCGACCTCACAGGCATAGTTTATCTTCTTTGATGTCATTATAAGTTCGACAACAGCAATACACGACTGAGCGGCAGGATCAAAAACAGGCAGGGCAACTGTACCATGGACGTTGTAACTGATCGCATGGTTAAGTCGTTGATACTCACCACTGCTATAGTACTGCACATTTGGTGTCCACTCAGGCACCTTTTGCTTATAAACACGCCCAGGTAGGCCCAGCTCTCCAACATTTTCCCCATCAACTGAAAACATGTACATCATGGATACAGCTCTGTATTGAAGTAGGCCAATGCTCTGGTGGTCAAGCACAAAAGGTTGTCCTGAAGTAGTAAGCACATAGCGGTCTCCGTTCTTGACTGGTGCCCAGACTTGGACCAACAGGTATTGATCTGTGGACTCCTTGAAGTACCGAAGAGCTTGTGTAAGCTTCTCTTTGACCAAGCTAGAGTTATCTGTGCCATCTTCGTCCAGAGATAGATGAAACTGCCATTTGTGATTGATTTGTTCAACTCTCTTGCTTGAAGTGTCAGAATTCCCTGGATAATAGAAGCATAATGGTAAGGCGAGGAAGGATGATATAACACCCTAGCCCAATAAGAAAGGGATGCTGTTGTATTTAAATGAACCATGAGTTCTGCTTATGCTTGACACTATGATCCAGACCTAGCGCTCATGTGAATAGTTTAAGTCCCTGTTTCTACCTATGGACAAACCAAGTTTACCACAGTCATCGAAGCTGGAGAAAACATAATTGATTTATGCTTTCAATAAAGTTAAGTAACATCAATGCTTCGACACATAACAAAGAGAGAGTGTAGAGCCCATGCAGTAATGATGTCCTAGTTTATTTGGCACATAAGTAAAGTTGATCTCATTGTCGTAATTTAATTTAACTATAATAACTATAAGCAGAAGGGCGGGCCTGGTACAAGCGGTAGAGTCTCACTGCCTATGACCGGAAGGTCCCGGGTTCGAGTCGCGGTCTCCTCGCATTGCACATGCGAGGGTAAGGCTTGTTTTTTCTCAATCACGCAAAAGATTTGCGCGTTTTTGTATTAAGTAGAAGAATAGTTTGTTACATCTCGGGTGGTTTACAAGATTAACACTGAGCGCACCCACCCTGCTCAGCTTCTTCTCTAACCTATTACTCGCTAAATTAAACAACCTAGGTGCTTCGCACCGGCCTAGACCCATAGCTCTGCCTGAAGTTTGATGGTTGCCTTGATCGCCGGAATCTATGTGGCTGCTCCGCGGAAACAACGCGCATTACGTTCTTTCTAGATTTCCCAAGCGATTAGCGCGAACATGGAGTCTGCGCCTCTTGCAAATGACGCTGGCCAAAGAGCTCTCCAGGTCTGCCACCAGTCGACAATGGCGCTGGCTGGTTGCTTGGTCAGAGTTGCCCCAAGCGCCGTGGCTGCCTCGAACCACAACTGCCTGGCGAAGGAACATTCGACGATGATGTGATCAATGGTTTCCGGTTCCTGATCGCACAGGAAGCAAGTGTCGTGTGCATCGAGCCCATGCTTCCGTCGTCTGTCCGCTGTCCATTGTCGTTGGCGAACCGCCAGCCAGAGAAACAGCTTGGCTTGTTATCCAACTGCTTCCACTTCCAATACATGCAATCTGGCATACGGCCCATGGCGTCATAACCCACCAATAAATCTAGTAAATACAGCACGAGCTAGCTTTAGACAGCCTGTTCGTTTGGCTGTGGCTTGTCGTAAACGATCGTAAATTTCTAGCCGGAACAATATTTTTCTCTTACATAAACCAGCCAGCAATACTTCTTTACGAACCAGCAACGATACGAACCAGCCAACCGAACAGGCTGAGAGACAGCACACGAGCACTAGGAGACAGAGCAAAGCAGTCCACAGCAAAGGAGGGCACTTTTTGTGTGCACAGTAAATATAATCAAGTACAGCCTCCCCCTTGTAGTGGAATCCAATTTGCCATCAACAAATCCTGGCAATGATTAGCGTTAAAAACGAAGCATGGCCCCACCGAGGGTCGGGAAGAAAGGGAGGTTTTTGAGCCGCCGCGGCACTATCTAGACAAACGCAGTCGTATTGTTGCAAACTAAGAGACGCGGGTAACTTTCCAGCATCCTATCCGTATTCTTGCGACGCAAAGATTCTGTTCCATCCAAAACTCGCAAGCCTAAGGCATACGAACAATGAAGGTGTCCGTAATAATAAATTTATTTTATATATATTGGTAAGATTTTTTTTAAAAAAAAGAGGGGTGGCATGCCAAAGTCAAACGTCAAGCTGGGAAGCTGATGATAGACTGATAGATAAGGTTAGTGCTAGCGTATTGGTGACAATAATAGGAGCGAGATTTCAACTTTCCGCGAATCTAATCAAACCAAAATCGCACAAGGAAGTGGAGCACAAAATCTCAAGGGGATTGGAATCTCCCGGAGACTGATAACCTGTTCGCTTGGTCGTATTTGGCTTATAAGTCATGGCTTATCAGCCAACGAACAGTATTTTTCTCTCACACCAAACCAGCCAACAGTACTTTCAGCCATGGCTTATCAGCCAAACAAGCCCAAACGAATAGGGCGTGAATTGGATCCCTTTGGCTGGCGGGTGAGTGTTTCTCTCTCTCTCTCGTGCGATCCATGAAGAAAGATGAGACGAGACGATGTATGGCAAGGAAGCGCAGTAGGTGGATAATAAGATAGTAGGAGCAGAAAGGAAGGCTCACCGGAGCGTGGCCGCTGGACCTCCTCGACGACGACGGCCGCGACGGCTACCTCCGGCGCGGCGGCGGGGGCGTTGAGCATAAGGATGGCAACGGGGATGTACCCGTCGGGTATCGCTGGAATGTTTTCTTCCCCGCTACGGAGAATTCATCCCGTCCCCGTCCCCGTCCCCGTCCCCGTTAACTGTCTCGGGTATAGATTCTTGCCCATCCCCGTACCCGTCGGGCATCGGTCGGGTAACAGATACCAGACGGGTACTGCATACCCGATAAACAAGGGCACTTGGGGTCGCAGCTTTGCAATCGGAGACGTTTCTTCTTCACCCGGGTATAAGTGTCGGAGTCTCGGAGATGCCGAGGAGAAGGAGCGAGGTTGCGAGTAGGACGAGCAAAGGTGGCAGAGAGACCGAACTGAGGAAGCGAGGGGCATGAGCGCTCATGAGGCAGACGTGCTTGTGCTGCTGGCGTAGATGGTGAGGAAAAATTGAACTAGGGTTCCTAGGACACACAAATTATATATATAATTGTTCAGATTTATGCCAAAATACATATGTTGAGCTTCTTTGGGCCTAATACTCGCATGACAGCTCAAATAGTCGGGTTCCCCAACGGGTAACGGGGACGGGTAAACAGGGAACGTTCCCGTACCCGCTATACCCGTCGGGATGGATTCTTGCCCATTTAGATGCCCACGGGTAAAGATATAACCCTATCCCCGTCCCCTAATGGATCAAATACCCATCGGGTATCAGATATCGGGGGGCCGTTGCCATCTTTAGTCGAGCGGGAGCATGTGGCGGTCCTCGAAGAGCAAGAGCGGCGAGGGCGGGGTGAGCCAGGAGGAGGAGTTGGCTGGCAGCGGTGGGAGCTGCGGGGAGGCAGAGGCAGAGGAGAAGAGCATGGACGTGGTGAGCGAGTCGAAGGGCCAGGCGTCGGCGCAGCCGCCGCCGTCGCCGTCGCCGTGGGCGGAGGCGGGGGAGGGGTCGAGGTCCATGTGACCTTGCTGCTGCTGGCTGGTGCTGGCGGTGCTAGTGTGATCGGACGACGGCGGCGGCGAAAGAGGAGCAGGAGGCGACGGCGAGACGGAGGAGGACTGGGGGAGGGAGTGGAGGGGGAGGGTGGGTGAGACGCGGTGCCATGTGGGGGAGGGTGGAGGGGGAATCAAATGTGTGCTGCCGTGGTCTGTCAGGAAGGTAGTGGTGAACCGGAATAAGATAATGCCATGGCTGCCTCTGTCGACAACTGGGGTGGGCCCAAATCCTTCTCTCGTCGGGGAATTTCTGCTCGGGGGCTCTCGGAATCTACACATGTGGGTGCTGCCATAAATAAATAAACTAGTATTAATTGGTGACTGGGCAGTCACTGGTGGGTCGGCTGTGGTAGAACCACCCAAATTATATAACCCACATGCACCTGTCATTGTCCTAAAGATCTCTGACTACTGCACATGAGAGCCAGATAATCCAGATAGTCTGTCGAGTGTCCTCGGGGAACCCCGAATCATCCATATTTTACAACTCATACAGGATCAACATGGAGTTACCACAACATTACAACATTTGGTACAAAAACAACTTACATCGGAGTGCGAAAGATTTACAATATTAGGTTACAAAACATGTTCAAGAAAAAACTTAACTCAAGCTCCAAAAGATGAGTAAAACTGTGGAAGCAACTAAGGTGAAGCATCTAAGGTAGAAGAGATGTCCAGATCATGTCGAGCCCACCAACATGACCTCAACTAGCAGCACGAGTCAGATCCTGCAACAAGGGTTAATAAACCCTGAGTACTTGAGGGTACTCAACAAGTCGTACCCGACTAAAAGAAAAGACTCCAAGGGTATGCATGCTTAAAGGAAAGTTGGAAGCAAGAATAACTTTTGCAGAAAAGGTTACTACAAGTGGATCCTTACTTTCAATGTTTTAGCTTCGTATTAGGTCATTATAGGTATCTAGTTTGCACCTAATCTAAACCAATCACTTCATTAATCATCTCATCTTATCTTAGCTTGTATCCATCAGTAACCATGTTCCATTGATTAACTATGATGTATGGTCAGAGGGTCAAGTCTTCATCTCCGAGAAGCAATGGTAATTCGAATCAATTGGTCCAGCTACGGTTTCCTTACCACACGACATATGCAGATCATAGACCTACATATATCAACCCTCACGTAGATCCTCCAAAACGAGAACGGGTTCGCGCCACCCGAGAATACAGTACTCCACCTCCCTATGCCAACCCAGTGATTTCATAGGATGGGTACACGCCACTCTCGCCATCTCTCCACTCCCAGTGCGTGGTTGTCCTTTCTCATAATGGAATAGCCGAGGTATTAGGCTTACCGGAGTATGTGGCCAGTACTAGCAAAGTCTCAACCACACATAGGCCTACAACGAACAGTCCTCAATCAACACAGGTAGAAGCACTACATGGAGACTCCATTCTCGATGCAAGCCACCCACCCGGTCTCAATTTAATATTATAATAACCATGGTATTCACAATCCATAACTAGAGTTGAGAAGAGCAAGGTAAACATGTTTCTCTCGAACGATAAAACCATCATTCGACTTCTATCGAAGTCTAAGCATTACTAAGCATAAGAGGTATCGACCTATTCATACTAGCAGGGTATTACTAAGGATACCTGAATATCAAGATAATCATGCAGCAATGGTATTCGACCAACTTCTAATTACTTAATGCACATCTCACAAGACTTAAAGTGTAATAAAGATTTGTAAATACTAGAGAAGCGTTTATGCTCCGGGGCTTGCCTGTGTTGCAAAGAAGGTTAGTTTCATAGAAAGGTCCAAGAGTCAGACTTGGCACCAACACCTCTGGTGGATGGACCATTCCTTGAAACTTGATCAACATGAGTCTTCTCACTCTTGTAAGCACTACACGTAATAAATGATGCTTTACTTAACATGATGGACTATATGCCATGATACATGATGAAAGACACACAAGTGTATAGCAGAGCTTAAACTATTCTAAGAAAGTTGAATACAACTTTCCTTCGCGGTCCAACTAAGGTTACGCTTCACAAAGCATTTTAATTACTTGATTACAAGTTGATTAAGTGTTCATCAAGAAAGTAACACCTATGACAATACACTAGTTAAGCAAGACTAGGGCAAGGCCACATCATGACTTGATTACACTCATCCACTAACAAACTTGCATAAGCAACACATTTATTCATTATTAAACTATTAATAAAAGATCATACATATATGTTTATCCAAAGGCTCAAACTAGCATCAGCATACTTGAGCCACCACCTTATACTATTGCTTACAAATAATAACCATAGGACTTATACACATGCACTTAGCTTAACTAAACAATTGAGTCATTTTAATTATTAACAAGTTGATTATATAACTATAAAAGGTTTGAGTGTTCCAAGGTCCACAATCAAAGTATGAAATACACCAAAGTCATTTAAGTATTTATCTAATTCATTTTAGCATTTATTAATTAAAGAAAAGGCATTTAATCACACTTAAATTAATTAACCAATTTAGAATTATCAAAACAGTACCAAACATTTTGTGAAGGCAGGTATAAGCATGTAAAGCATACACAAAAGTTTCATGATTAAAGGTTAATTATTTTAGTCTATAAAAATCATGCAAGCTCCATTTATTAATTAAAAGAGGTAATTTTTAAGCATAACAAAACTATTGAAAATGAATATTTCATATTTTCAAGCATATGATAACAAGTTTACCCAAAAAGTTTCATAATTTCATCATGCTCCAATAATTAGTTATGAATTAAACAAAATTCAACACATATTAACATTTTCTGAAAATCAAAAGCCATTGAAATTTTTTTGTTACTCAGCGCCTCCCTACCCGCCGTCACTGACAGAGGGACCCAGGTCACGCCCGCGCTTTACCGCGGCACATACACCGTTGACCGGCGGGTGCTCATCGCTGGCGAGGTCTCCAGCGACGGTGCGGACACCTACGTGCTAGGGACAACCTCATGCACGTACCTACGGTGATAGTTGAAGCTCTAGGGCACGGCAGCGACCACACCAGTGACCATGGTGGCCCGCGCGGTGAAGGTCCTCAACGGTGAGATCTCCAGCAACGACGAGATGATCTATAGACTCAGTGAAACCGCTCGAACACGTCTTTGCTATTGGATGACCGGATTAGGGTTTCGTGCGTGCTCGGCCACAGCCATGGCGGCACGGTGGCACGATGCACGGCAGCACGGCGGTGGCACAGCGGCTGCTGCTCCTAATTGGTGTAACACCCCTGGTGTTACGAGCTTGCTTAGTACCAAGATTTAGATATGAGAGGGATTAGCCAAATAAGTTTTTGGGTTTTAAAAATTTATAACGTACATGAAATGATAAACAAATTCTATGTGGCTCACTTTTGTGGTTGGGAAAAATCAAAATAAATAGTGTTAACTAGTGCTCTTGGGAGCTCAAAAATTAAATTTGACGTTAAGATAAGCTCTTTTCGTTAAGTCAGCAAACACTTGAACTATTGTTTAAAATACCATTTTTGGTGAATTATATTGAGCAAAATAGTTAAATGGTGCTTAAATATTTTGGTCCTATGGGTTAGTATAAGGTATGGACTATTGCATGAAATACTTGTTGGTAGCAGTTAATAGGGTTTAGGCCTTTTAAAAATTATAACAAAAGTGTTAATGGCTGTTAGTTCGAACTGAACCTTAACTTTTCTAAGTATGGGAAAAGTAGTAAGACAATGCTATTCTGACATTTAATTTCTAACAAAAATATTTAAACACTAGCTGCATGTTTTGGTATTGTTGATTGCATCAAAGTGAGTACTTGAGCATAGCATAGGTCGAAGTTGTGTTGGATATCATGTTGCCCGCTCTAAATTTGCTTAAACCTTCTTAGAACGCGTTGTGAACCATGATTTGGTGCTTGGTTTGTGAACCAGCATTAAGCGTGATGAACTGGTGAATTGATGAAACCCTAAGTGCTAACCTAGTTTATCAAAGTGTTCATGAGATAGGTAGCACATTCCAAGTAGCGAAGCAAATGAAGATCATAACGTGATGACAGTGATGCCATGGTGATGATCAAGTGCTTGGACTTGAAAAGAAGAAAGAGAAAAACAAAAGGCTCAAGGCAAAGGTATAAGTGGTAGGAGCCATTTTATTTTGGTGATCAAGACACTTAGCGAGTGTGATCACATTTAGGTTCGATAGCTGTACTATTAAGATGGGTGAAACTCGTATCAAAATGTGGTTATCAAAGTGTCACTAGATGCTCTAACTCATTGCATATGCATTTAGGATCTAGTAGAGTGATAACACCCTTGAAAATATTTGTGAAAATATGCTAACACACATGTGCACAAAGTGATACACTTGGTGATTGGCACATTTGAGCAAGGGTAAGAAACTTCACCGGTGGAGTGTCCGCCCGTAGAGTGCGGACAGTATGACGGTGCCACTAGCGCCCTGTACAGAAAAGACAGGGTTTCACAGAGAGGACCATACGCTGGCCTCCACTGGACTAGCGCGTCCGGTCAGTAGAAGCAGTGAAGACGCTGGCGTCGGTCTTTGATCGGATGCTGGGTCACTTGGTGACCGGATGCTGAGTGGGTGCGTCTGGTCCCGCTGACGTGGCGGCGCATAGAGGAGGCATTGAGTGACCAGACGCTGAGTGAGTCTGGTCAGGCATGACCAAACGCGTCCGGTCGTGAATTTTTGCGGATGGAACCTTACTAGAAACGACCGGATGCTGGGGTCCCGCGTCCGGTCACTTTGAGCAGCGCGTCCGGTCACCACTTAAATGTACTGATGACCGTTGAGATTGAGCGATCAGCGTTTGAAGCCGATAACACGTGACAAGTGAAGGGTACAACGGCTCTATTTCATGGGGCTTCTATTTAAGCCCCATGGCCGGCTCTAGCTCACTCTCTTAGCCATTTGTATTGACATAGCAACCTTGTGAGCTTAGCCAAAGCCCTCCCACTCATCTCCATCATAGATTCAACATCTTTGTGAGATTGGGAGAGAATCTAAGTGCATTTCTTGAGTGTTTGCATCTAGAGGCACTTAGTGTTCGTGTTTCGCTACGGGATTCGCTTATTACTCTTGGTGGTTGCTGCCACCTAGATGGCTTAGAGCAGCGAGGATCATTGAGCGGAGGTTGGTGATTGTCTTCGGCTCCGATCGTGGTGATTGTGAGGGGTTCTTGATCTTTCCCCGGAGAAGAGCCAAAAGGTACTCTAGTGAATTACTCATGGCTTGTGTGATCCTCATCTTGTGTTGGTTGTGCGGCATCCTATTGAGGGTTTGACGTGTGATGCCAATTGATGCGTGAACCTCCAAGTGAGTGAATCGCCATAATGAGGACTAGCTTGCCGGCAAGCAAGTGAACCTCGGTAAAAAATCATTGTGTCATCATTTGATTCTGAGGTGATTGGTCTTCATTGGTATTCATTCTTGTGATTGATTGGTTCACTCCTCGACTTGGCGGTATAACCATCTTGCTCACTCTCTTTATATTACCGCAAACTAGTTATCAAGCTCTTTAGTGTAGCTAGTTGTGAGAGCTTGTTAGTTTAGTTAGTGTGGCCTTTTAGTTAGCATTTGAGAGCGCACTAACTTAGTGTAGTGACATAGCTATTATGTGGATAGAAACTATATAAACTAGAATTGTGGTAGGTGGCTTCCAATTTTAGTAGGCTAATGCAACACTTGCTTCGCCTCATAATTGTCTAACCGGTTTGCTAAGTGCTGTTGTAGAAATTCTTAATAGGCTATTCACCCCCCTCTAGCCATTAGGACCTTTCATGTTGGCACCTCTCTATCTCCCTCTCTAGTTGCTCCTTGGTCATGATGATTGCTTCGCTAGCTAGCTGGTAGTGTTGACCTTAGGTTCATAGAATTGGTTGAGCCTTCGTCGAATCAGTGAGCAGTTTTTGGCCTGCTTTAAAAAGCATGCGTGGCATCATTCCTAGTTTCTTGACCTGAGGCCACGGTCACCACGCACACCAGTGTGCTACCAGTGATTAGCTCAGGCCGTGGCTGGGTGGCTATTGCTGGTCAGTCTGCGGGTCGTTGTCGCGTGTCGCTTGGTGCCACGCAACGCCTTCGCTTTGTCATGGCTGAGTCCCACGGGCCAGCCCTGGTGGTCGGCTGGCTGTGCGCCAGGCTAGGCTTGGCCTCCACCGCCCCACGCTGTGTGCACATACTGCCAAGTCGCGCACAAGACTACACTCTGCCTTCCCTATCACCTTGCCTCGCAATGTAGCATGCGTTCACAGCCACTCACCTCACCTACCCCGCTCCTGCTCATACCACCTCCTACCGCATCGTGACGCCACGCTACCGCGTACACATGGCTGCATAGGCACCCCTAAAGGCTCCACCTGAGCATTAACCACGCGACCCTTGCCCTCGCTCGTGAGGTTATGTCCTCGTGCTACCATGCCTTGTCGGGTCTTGGCTGGGTCACCTCTACGGGGGCCACTCCCTATGACATGGCGGTGGCAGTGCGCCGCTCTCCTCTCCCCTTCATAATCACCAACTCAAGCCCTCCTAGTCTAATGTTTCACATCGGTGGGTAGCTTAGCAAGTTAGCTAGGTGTTGCATTCTCCTCGAGCCCAGCCTTGGTCTGTCAGTGGTCAATTTCGGTTTCTCCTCGCCGTCGGTCATGTGCGCCGCTATGACCAGAGGGTTGGGGGTAAGGCCCATAGGAGTGGTAATAGTTCAATTGCTTATAACCCTGAACTCGCCTTGACTCCCTCTATCTGGTGCTCGCACTATTTTGGCCAGGGAACTCATCGGCGACGTGGAGACGTGTCGGTGTCCGACTCAGGGCGTCGCCATTGTGCCCGAGCGCACGTGGCTAAACCACCTTAGCTTTTCCCTACCTCAATTGTCACCACAACACGAATTCCGGTGAGCTATTGGTGCTTATCCGCTATCTCTACCACCCTGATAGAATCTTAGGGCATCAAAACAGTCGCGCCGATGTCACAGATAGCCGCTCGCCGCTGCAGGCCACAACAGTGCGCCTCTGAGTCCCTAACCGCCACCCAGCCTTACGTGTTCAGCTGTAGATGGTGGTCGGTCCCTTAATTCTGTCGTAGCGAACCTAGTTTGCCCGGTGTAACCGCCTTATGCCGTCGGCCGCCGCGCCAACGCGCGTGGGGTTTCCAGGGATCTCCCCGTGGTAAAGGTGAAAACATCTGAGGGTTTGGTTGCAAGATTACTAATGGTAGGAATAGTGCGCATAGTAGTCGTATTAATCTCTGAAAGCTTGAGGGCTTTTTTGTAAAACAGCCAATGCGCGCGGGCGTCGTTGGCCTTGGGCTGTACTGGGCCGCCGCGACGCATGCGCAGCCGCGCCACGCCGGGCTGCCAGGCCTGAAGGGGTTGCTACCGGCCCTTTCCTTTTTCTAATGCATTTTCTAATTTAGTTTTTAAGACAAACTTATAAATGCAATATAAATTTGTGTAGTTGGCCAAAAATTGTGAAACTAATTTTGTTAGGTTTCTAAAATCATGATCTATCTGCTAGTATATTTTATTCACATAGTTTTATAATATTTTCAGGAGTTATCTAATTAATTTGATATTCTTAATATTGTAAGATATAAACTTGTAGGATTTTTTGTGATAAATTAGTAATAGTATTGGATCTAGAACTTTCACAGTAAATTTCTAACATTATTAGGTGCTCACTGTTATTTTTGTAGCTCTATAATAATTAGTTTGCTAAAGTATCTAAATGAGACATAGTTCGAAAATATATATTTAATCAATAAAATGCCGAAACACCTTGAGAGTTTAGAAATAAAACACTTGATGGAAAACAGTGCCTTATTCGATAACATGGTACATAGCCTAGCACATTAGTTATTAGAGCTATCTCGTTAGCTTGCGAGGCGTAATCGTATTTCTAAGAGTTTCGGTTGTCGTTGATTATTTATGTCTCTGCGTTGCATCCATGAATATCATAATAGGAACAACGATGGATCGTGGAGTCAACCAGGGAAACATAAAATATGGTGCCTCAGTGATCGTGTCACCATGATGGAATACTAACTTTTGGTTATATCTTACCCAGGCAAGCCCTAGTGCATAACCCTTATTATTCTACACTTTATTTTATGCCTGTGCATTAAGTTTTAAGGAGTTGAATGAAACCTACTTGCATATATATATATATATATATATATATATATATATATATATATATATATATATATATATATATATATATATATATAACCTTATCATATGAGTCCTACTAGTATGTCAGGATCATGTAGATTGCTATGCTATAGGATCCGGTAGAAGTCGAGTGATTACCTGTCACTCGCGAGAGATAGGAAAGATATTATTGTTGTTATTATCATATTACTATCACATGGAATATATATATATATATATATTAGGATGATAATTGGAGACCAGGCAGAATGGTACTTTGGATCTAGACTTGGTTAGGTATTCGAGCGAGGCTCGGATTGCACTTGTTCCGCCTGTGTCCATTGAGGACCGTCTGTTGCTGTGGACGGTAGTCAGGTTACAGACTTATTATCCTGAGCACATACTTGCTTATGGGAGCATGAAGGCTTGTTACGCTCTTGTCGTGGGTTTCGGCTCTTTTCGGACTGACTGATTGAAGGCGGGGAAATGTGGAGGTCTAAGCACCATAGTGAGATCGGGTCTTAAGTGTGGGGGCTTAGAGTCCAAGTTTGGACGGGGACCTCGACCCCTTGATAGGAGTGGAATGGGTTGGTCTTTGTTTGTGCCTGGGGTACAAATGGGGCATGTGTTTTGGGGTACCCAGCTAGGATACATTGGTTCGCGCATCGTTGTTTCTGTGAGACGATATGACTTGGCTATGGTCGAGCACCATAGTAAGAACTAGAACTTAAAATGTGATAAAATGGTTCTAATTGCTTACCACCTGCTTAAAAGTAGCATAGGTGCTTACAAAGAATGATTAGTTAATGAACTAATGATGACTGCTAATAAAATTGAATATAAGGACTCACGTTTAGTAATGCTTCCGCAGATGCAATAACCCACAAGCCAAATAAGCCTTGCATATCCTTGAAGTCTTTTATTTTTCTCTTGTCGGGTAAGTATTGCTGAGTACAATCTAGTACTCAGGGTTTTATTTCCTCTGTTGCAGGTGATTGGAGGATACTTAGAGCTGACTCTTGTGTGTGGAAACCTCCAGGTGGGCTCAGAGAGGATTCCTTTCACGCAACGACCGTAGTGTTTATTAATAACCCTCACTAAAGGTTTTTATAAGAAAAGATGTAAAATCTGCCAGCATCTCTTGTATAAAAATGTCCACTATGTTAATGCTCCACCATGTCATTAAATTAATCTTTGCTTCATCTGTAACTCTGATAACATTGTTATATTTCGCTGTTATAATCAATTGAGGTAATATTATGTTACTGTAATAAAGTGATGCAAGAAATGACTTAAGAATGTTGTAAGTTGTATTCTCTTATTTATGATACTGATGGAAAAATATGAATTTTCGAGTTCTCCCTTGGGGTGTGCTCGATGGAACTACGTAGTTTAGTGTCCTCTCTTGAGTACTTAGTGTCTAATGAAAGACAAATACTCCTGCGAGGCATTAGATTAGACGGTTCTGCCATAATTGGCCTAGCTAAAGATGGCTCCGTGTCAGAGAGGCTCACCGCGACTTGCTGAGCCTAATGCTTGAAGCAAAGGTGAAGCAGGGGTGACTGCCATTAGGAAGGACGATGACAGCGGCGTGGACTGGGCGGCGAGCTCATGTTTCGATCGGCCCTGCGCGGTAGCGATAAAAACAAATGGTCGATGAGCATCACCAGATCACAAGGGAGTGAGAACACCAAATGGAAATAGGAGAGATGCGCCCCAGCAGGCTAGCCACCGTGGAGGTAACCACAGCGGCCATGATGGTGCCGCCACGATGGAATCAGCACGCACGGTTTCGTTTGGCGATGAGGGGTGAGGCAAGCGGGCTTTGACGACGCGCGGGGTCAAGGCGGAGCTATGGGCACGGGGAATTGGATGGAGGTGGAGCGAGGACGATGAATTTGACCGACGAGGTGAGCTCGGCGGCGGCGGAGCTGAGGGAGGAAAAGAGAGAGACGACGGCCGGCTCGACGATTTGAAGGCGAGGCGAGACTCTAGCGAAACGTCCAGGCATGCCAGCTCCAGCTCGCGCGAGCCACGCAAGTAGCTGCATGTCATCGTGCGCGAACACGGCATTGCAGGGCGGCGGCGTCGGTGAGCAGCTGTGTGGCAGCTGCTTGCCAACCTACTGTTCACCATCTGAAACTCCAACTTACTCCCTCTCGTTCTCGTGATTTCACGTGGCAACATGGAAAAATCCAAGAGCGAAAGATGTTCAGCTACACGTGCGCTCCATCTTTGTTTAAAGGATCGACACTCAAAACTTGAGGGTTTTGAAGATTTCGATTTGAGAAGATGGCTACAATGAAACTGACAGATTGAATTCAGTTTCAGGTTTTGAAAAGCAGTTTTGATTAAGCTACTTTAGCATTTAATTACTAATCAAACAATAATCAATAATTACAACTTATTACACATTAACAAAGTACGAACGTAGTACCAAACAATGGAACAAGGGTTGAACAAATTTTATTCATGAAAATTCATTTAATAATTCCCCAAGGTTTGAACTCACTAACTACATTTCAGGGACTTGGGCACCAAGGCCAAGTGTAAGAAACAGTTAGTGAATTCAATCTTGGAGCTCAAATTTGAACATATTTGACTTAGAAATATTATCAATCTTTGATTCCTCATTATAAAGTACACTTAAAACAACAAGGTTTATTTTAACAAAATTTTAATTGTTTAAGCAAATTCTCATATTTAAATCCACATAGTTTCTTAATCACCTTTATTGGCATCATTTCATGCAACATGTGAAACATGACACATGCTACATATGAAACATATGAAACACTATATATGCAACATAGCAAAGCTATAAATGAAACATCACTTATGCAACATATGAAAGCTATTATTGCAACATGAAATGCATTTATGGCATGACACATGCTTATGCTTGATGATGCTCATGATCAAGTTTTAACTGCTATGGAAACATCTGGGATGTTACATCGGCAGAGTTCGGAATCAAAATATTCCACAAGATTAACGTGAATGGATCTGCATTACCGCTGTGTCAGGCTGATAGTTGTGGCCAATACCGACGTTCTAGCCTTGTAAGGTGTCTTTGCGGGATCCATATACGAAACAAGTAATCACAGATCTTAGCATCACTTTAAGACTACTAACACATACAGAATTATGTGTTTCAGTATAAGAAGATGTGTTCCATATCAACGTAGTGATGTTGCATACATTTTGCATTTTTATTAAATACCCAATCATGGGTAATAACCTAGATAGATGGCACGTGTATGTATGTGCTAAAACGATGTATGCCACCGTGATTGTGTTTACATGACACCCGTGTTCGCTTGTTCCTGGACCTTGCTATCACTCAAGAATCGAACCGCAATTGTCTCATTATATGGGTCTTGTGATTTTAGTCGGACATGTAGATGTGTACACTTGGGTGGTAATGAAGGGAGTACATACAAGTGCATGTGAAGTAAATGGCATATATAAATACATGTGGGTGCGCTATGTGATCATACTTTAAGGAAAACCTACGAGAGCCGCTTAATTGATTTTATCCGAATAACAACGAGGTTGGTTTGTCGCGTACATGTGGCAGCAAAAATAATACCAAGTGGCTCGCTACCTGCGTCACGCCAACCCCAATGACCACACGGTGGCGCACCATGGATGCATTTTAGACAACAAACACAACAATAGTTAGTAAATTAATAAGCAATAAGTAGGAGTACATTCAGCGGCGGATCCAAGAAATATTTCAGGGGGGCTGAACAACACTGCTGGTCTGCTGCTCGATCTTAAGTCTCAGCCCCCTACACTATAGAACTTTACCTAAAATTCATGGGGGCTCCACAGGAGGTTTCACTTCTCCGGTATAGGTAGGGGGCTCGAGCCCCCCACCCCACCGTTGGATCCGCCCCTGAGTACATTAGTACTGGTACGTACTGTGTTAGTGGTACATATATAAACAAGGCAAGGCAATGGTGGGTGTGCTGGGTGCACTCCAACAACGGGGCAATAGCAATAAATAATGGGCGCACGGCCGAGATGCGGAAGGTGACGTGGCACCCGGGCCTGGAGCACCACGTGTAGAGCAGGGAGTGGAGCAGGTAGCGAGAAGACGACGACGAACAAGTTGGCTGTCTTGGGCCGTCGCTGTGGCTGTGCGCGCTCCGGCCACCGCGTCGCAGCAGCCCAAGGTTACAGCCGGTTCGTTTGGATGGAGCTCGTCGAAAATGAGTGTAAATTTTTAGTCGAAATAGTATTTTTTTCTCACACGACGAACCAGTCAACCGAATAGGCTTAGGTCCCCCCTCCGATCTCGGACGGACGGGCTGCGGCCACCGGCCACCGGGCAGTAATGTTCTATCACCGCCCCCGCGCTCGATGGTGGCGCCTGTCCTGACGGCGACGGCTACGGCCGATGTACGGCCACCGGGCCGGATCGATCGAACGAAGAAGAAGAGGTCGTGGTCGTCGTCGAGTCGATGGCCACTTGCAGTCGAGACCAAGACCAGGACAGGACCCGGATGGATGGGATGGGATGGGATCGGATCGGGGCATCAGCACCTCCCTAGCATCTCCGATTATATCCGAATCCGATCCGTCCCCTCGCCCGCGCGCGCTGCTGGATTCCGATTCAGTCTGCATTGACTAGCTGCTCTGCTGCCGCCTGTCGTGTCTTGAGCTCATCCATCGATCAGTCATCACCAGCTTGCTTCAGTCTTCAGGCCCCGTTCAGTTGCCAAAAAATTTTACATAGTACCTGTCACATCGAATCTTATGGCATATGTATGGAGTACTAAATGTAGATAAAAAAAAACTAATTACACAATTGGTCGAGAAATCACGAGACGAAATTTTTGAACCTAATTAGTCCATAATTAGACACTAATTACTAAATATAAACGAAATGCTACAGTGAGCCAAAATCCAAAAAATTTTTATCTAAACGGGGCCTCAGATCATGCGTGCGTCTACTGGTCCACTTTTAATAATAAATAAATAAATAGTAAATGGCGATCGACAAGATTGTACGGACATAATGAGTCTCCTCTTTGCCTCTTGGGAGCATCGTCCGTCCATCGGAGTTTATAATTTTATTACGGCACAAGCTGAAAGATAATAAGCAGTGGAGGCTCCGCCCCCACCCGACGCCATCGAGTCCCTACGGCGTCTCTCCGATCCTCTGCGTGCAATTGCAACGCGACGCGGTGCCTTGCCTCCAATTCTCGCTATTTATTAATACCGTATATTAGGTATAGATCTGAGTTGACTGAAGCTCTCTTCTATCATCACAGTTGCCGACTCGTACGCCCGTACACAGTCGTCGTAGCCGCCGACTTGCATACTTGCTGTTACCTGTCTCTATTATTCACTCCACCGTAACACTTCTAGCTCCTGCTTATTGATCATCCTACTAATTAATTACATATCTAGACACAATGACAAGTGCCTTGCATTGTTATTTATTACTCCTTTCATTCTAAATTATAAGTCGTTCGGGTTGTTTAAGTTTCACTACGTATCTAAACATAATCTAAAAAAAAAACTAAACATAATATATAAGTATAAAAAATTAGCTACCCAGACACAACCCAACTTATTCATCCATCTCGTTTCTTCCATTCCATGGGCACCACACCACCTTCCCAGGCCAAGTGATGGAGGTTTTCAGTTGTTTGTGTAAAACAAAATAGGTTAACGAGGTTGCCCCTTGGGATCCTCGGTTTCATGTTATATAGATGGAAACAGCCTCCACCGTGGCAGGTTACAAGATCATGATTACAACAAACTGATTCCTAGAGTTACTCATCTACTTCCTTGTATAACAACCTAAGGATATACATAGAACCTGGACTACCTATATTGTCTAACACTCCTCAATCTCAGCCACTTTTAAGGTTGAGATTGTCCCTGAATTGACTAAGCTTGAACACAGGCAAAGCCTTGGTGAATCCATCAGCCACCTGGTCGCCACACTACTACAAAATGTTTATCCGCGGCGGCCGTTTTTGGTTTCCCGCGGCGGGCAAACCGGTCCGCCGCTGCCGGGAGGTCACGGTAAATCGTGGCCTTCCTGCGGCGGGCTGCTTTGCCCGCCGCGATTAATCAATTTACCGCGGCGGGCACCTAAGGAAGCCCGCCACGGTAAATCATTTGGAAAAAAACAAAAAAAAAGAAGAAAAGCCCACACGGGCTTGGATCTGGGCCGCACTGGACCTAGATCTCACCGTCGACGTCGATTCGCCGCTGTCACCTGGATCCGCCGTAGCTCCAGCCTGGTCGCACCACCGTCAGATCCGCCGTCGGCACCTCCGCCCGGACCGCCCCTGCTTGGATCCGCCCGATGTAGAAGAGGAAGGAGGCGCTCGCGGCAGATCAGGCCTCCCAGGCCACGCCACCGCCGGATCTGCCGTCGGGGCCTCCACCGGGGCCGCCCCCGCCTGGATCTGCCCGCCGGCACCTGGATCTGCCCGGTGGAGAAGGGGAAGGAGGAGCTTGCGGCGGATCCGGCCTCCCTGGCCGCACCACCGTCGGATCTGCCGCCGAGACCTCCGGCAGGGCTGCCGTCGCCTAGATCTGCCCAGCGGAGAAGGGGAAGGAGGGGCTCGCGGCAGATCCGGCCTCCCCGGCCGCGCCACCGCCGGATCCGCCGCTGGGGCCTCCGCCAGGGCCGCCGTCGCCTGGATCTGCCTGGTGGAGAAGGGGAAGGAGGGGCTCGCGGCAGATCTGGCCTCCCCTGTCGCGCCACCGCTGGACCCGCGGCCGTCCACGCCTGGATCCGCGGCCGGCGCCCTCGATCCACGCCTGGATCCGCGTCCGTCCACACCGGCGCCCTCGCCTGGATCCGCGGCCGCAACGCTGCGCCACCGCGTGCCTCGAGCCGCCGTCCACCGCCTATTGAGGGAGGAGGAGGGCCGTCGGTTGAGGGAGGACGAGGAGGAGAGGAAGGGAGGAAGAGGGACGCCGTGCCTCGTGCGAGAGGACCAAGAGGAGTGGTCGCTACCGCCGGTTGAGGGAGGAGATGATCGGAGGAGAGGGAGAGAGTGGCTGCCGGTTGAGGGAGGAGTGGTGGAGAGAGAGAGGTGGAGTGAAAACCCTAAAACCCCCGTATATATAAGCCCGATAAATCAGAATTGGATATAGGCCTCGCTGGTGTACCTATTGGGCCGTGGCCTTTTCCGTGGCGGGCCTTATAATGTGTCCGCCACGGAAAATCGATTTACCATGGTGGGCACCTTAAGACGGCCGCCACGGTTAATAGGGTATTTTCTGTGGCGGGCATCTTAATATGCCCGCCACGGTAAATCGTTTTACCGTGGCGCGCAAAAATGCCCGCGGCAGAAAATAAAAAGTGCCCGCTGCGGTAAATCATGGGATTTACCGTGACGGACAAAAATAGGAGCCCGCCACGGAGATCTTCGGGACAACGCTGCGTAAATTGAATTTTGTAGTAGTGCCAGTGTGTATGAACTGTATCTCCAGAAGTTTCTGTGCAACACGTTCTCGAACAAAGTGAAAATCAATCTCGATATGTTTGGTCCTGGCATGGAAAATGGGATTAGTAGATAAATATGTTGCGCCCAAATTATCACACCAGAGTCGTGCCTTGGCTGGATGTGGTATTCCCAATTCAGTAAGAAGTTTCTGCACCCATAATATTTTGGCTGTAGCATTTGCTAAAGCTTTGTATTCTGCTTCAGTGGAGGATCTTGAAACAGTGGGTTGCTTCCTGGCTGTCCAAGAGATCAAGTTATCACCAAGAAACACTGCAAAACCTCCTGTAGATCTTCTATCATCCACACAATCAGCTCAATCCGCGTCAGAAAATGCACTCATAAGTGTCGACTCGGACCTCCGAATACTAAGTCTGAGATTTACAGTTCCTTGAAAATACCTCAGGATCCTCTTCACGGCGCTCCAATGTATAGTGGTCGGTGTATGCAAGAATTGGCACACCTTGTTCACTGCAAAGGCTATATCTGGACGTGTCAATGTCAAGTACTGGAGGGCTCCAACCACACTACGGTAATTTGTTGCATCATCAGGTCCAAGTTTATCACCGGATTCCACACTTAACTTCTTAGTGGAGGACAAAGGGGTGTCAATAGCATTACAGCGATGCATACCAGAGCGCTTTAAAATATCCATGGCATAGCGTTCTTGGGTGAGAGTCAATCCATGACTTCCCCTCTTGACTTCGATCCCCAAGAAGAAGTGTAGATCTCCAAGGTCCTTGAGAGCAAAATCAGCCTGCAAGTTGGCAAGCAAAGCACTGGTGGCCCGGGGAGACAAACTAGCAACAATAATATCATCCACATACATGAGAACAAACAATCTATTACCTCCCTTTCTATAATAGAACAGCGAGGTATCAGCCTTGGAAGGCACAAAACCGAGTTGTTGAAGCTTGCCATAGAGTCTAGCATACCATGCCCGTGGTGCCTGTTTCAAACCATAGAGGGCCTTGTCCAATTTGCAGACATAATCTGGCCTTTGAGGATCAATGTAACCAGGAGGTTGGTGCATATATACCTCTTCCTCGAGAACTCCATGCAGGAATGCATTCTGGACGTCAAGTTGCCGAAGTGACCATCCTTGTGACAATGCAACAGAGAGAACAAAACGAATTGTAGCAGCTTTGACGACTGGACTGAAGGTATCTTCATAGTCTATGCCATACTGCTGCTTGTATCCTTTTGCAACTAGGCGTGCCTTGTAACGATCAACAGACCTGTCTGCTTTCCGTTTGACTTTGTAGACCCACTTACACCCAATTATGTTCTTGCCTCTCGGTGGCGGAACAAGATGCCATGTTCTATTTCGAATGAGTGCCTGATGTTCAGTATCCATTACCAAGACCCACTTACCATCCTTGCGTGCCTCAGAGACAGTAGAAGGTTCCTCAACAGCAGTGCTGGCAAGTTGACACCATCGAACTGTACCATCCGTGTAGACTTTAGGCTTGCTAATGCCATGTTGCAATCTTGTAGTTGGGCACTGCTGTTGTGGAGGAGAGGATGGGGCCACAGAAGGAGGTGCACCATCAGCGCTCGCACCGGATCCAGAAGCTGCATCAGCATCGGGTGCCGGTGCCGACATCTCGGCCCCGCCAC
Organism: Miscanthus floridulus; assembly: GCF_019320115.1. Classification (NCBI taxonomy): domain Eukaryota; kingdom Viridiplantae; phylum Streptophyta; class Magnoliopsida; order Poales; family Poaceae; genus Miscanthus; species Miscanthus floridulus. The sequence goes on from NC_089584.1 coordinate 1,426,501, forward strand.
TGGGATCAGGATGCGCCGCACCCGGTGTGGATTCCGACGCAGTCGATCCAGGTGTTGGCGTAGAGGATCCCGCGCTTGACGCCGTACTGCCCAGAGACAACGCGGTTGAGGAGATCATCTCTGATCCCGAGGTGGGTGCGCCGCCAGTTGTAGGGAACTGGACACGCGGATCATCATGTTGACCTGCGCTAGCTGCAACTCCAGAAGAATCATTAGGTGCATGAGTAGGTAATGGAGAGTTCAGCACATGATCAGACATTTGGAGTTCCCCAATACCAGAGGGATTGAGAAGGGTCTCGGGTAAAAGAAGAATTTCAGCGCACAAATGAGCACCGGCATTTGGGTGTAGTGATGCGAATGGAAACACATTTTCATCAAAGATAACATCTCTGGAGATATAGACTCATCCTTCCTTGGGATCTAAATATTTGAATCCGTTATGTTGGTTGCTATACCCTAAGAAAACACATTGTTTTGACCAGAAGTCTAACTTTCTAGCATTGTATGGATGTAGATGTGGACAGCAAGCGCACCCAAAAGTGCGCAGAGATGTATAATCAGGGTGTTGTCCAAATAGACGAAAATAGGGAGTATGATTACTGATGACTCTAGATGGGAGCCGATTGATCAAGTAAACGGCTGTCAAGAATGCCTCATCCCAAAATTTGAGCGGCATGGAAGCATGCGCTAGGATTGTTAGGCCAATTTCAACTATGTGTCTATGTTTTCTTTCCATGGAGCCATTTTGTTGATGGGCATGGGGACACGAAATGTGATGTGAAATGCCCATACGCTTAAAGAAAGGACTTAGAGCTTGATATTCTCCTCCCCAATCGGTTTGGATAGAACGAATTTGTTTGTCAAATTGCCTTTCTACGAAGCTTTGGAAATCATGGAAGATTTGAAAGACTTCGGATTTTTTACGCAACAAATAAATCCAAACAAACTTGCTATAATCATCTATGAACGAAACATAGTAATTGTTGCGACCAACTGAATTCGGGGCAGGTCCCCACACATCACTGAAAACAAGATCAAAGGGACTAGATGAAATACTAGTCGATCTAGGATATGGCAACTGGTGACTTTTGCCTTGTTGACAGGCATCACAGACACTAGAGTTATTGGACTCCTTGGCAAAGGGAAGCTGATGACGATGAAGGACTTGGTGAACTATGGCGGGTGCGGCATGGCCTAGGCGATGGTGCCACATGGACGTCGTTGGCTTGACCGCACCTAGCACTTCTTTATTTGGTGGCCTTACTGGGTAAAGGCCATGCTCACATTTGCCTTCGAGGATCATTTTCCTCGTTGACTGTTCCTTGACAAGAAAGCAATCAGGATGAAATTCTAAGAAAACATCATTGTCACGGGTAATACGATTAACATAAAGCAGATTCTTGCTTGCAGACGAAACATGAAGAATGTGTTTGAGTTGGAGATTAGTGTTTGGGGAACGTAAAATGCCATGACCAATATGACTGATCTCCATACCTGAGCCACTGGCGGTGTGCACTTGCTCACCACCGTGGTATTTGTCGCGCACGGTGAGCTTGTCCAGCTCGCTGGTGATGTGGTCCGTGGCACCGGTATCCATATACCAGTTGGTGTCCACGCCGTAGGATGCTGTTGCCGATGATGCCGACTTCTGTGGAGGCGTGTACGATGCGTCAAAACGCTTGAAGCAGCCTATGGCAGTGTGACCTTCCTTGGTGCAGACTTGGCAGTAGACCCCTGGTTGGAAGGGTTGTTTGCGTTGGCCACCACCGCCACCGCGACCTCCTTTGATGCTGCGACCGTAGCCTCCACGACCGGAGCCTCCGGAGCCGCCACGGCCACGGCCACCGCCACCGCTGCGGTTGCCACTGCCCCCACGATCTCCCCTTGACACCATGTTGGCCGAGGACTGGTTCCCACCGCCGCTACGCATTTCGAGACGCTGCTCGTGGCTAATGAGCTGGGTGTACAGCTCGGCGACGGAGATAGGCTCCACACGTGCAGTCACGGCGGAGACGACAGGGTCAAAGTCGAGGTCGAGACCCGTAAGGATGTAGGAGACAAGCTCCTCATCCTCAAGTTTGCGTTCGGCCGACGCCATCTCATCAGCCAAGGTTTTCATCCTCCCAAAATATTCACCAATGGAATTTGTACCTTTCGTGGCCGTAGCCAAGGCCATGCGCGTGGAGATGACTCGCGCGCGGGAGGAGGAGGAGAACATTTTTTCGAGCGCACGCCATGCACCCAACGCGGTGATCTCCTGATTCACCTGCCCAAGGATCTCCTTGGAGATGTTGGAGAGGAGATAATTGAGGACCATCTGATCCTTCGCCACCCATGCGTCATACTCCGGGTTGGGCTTGGGGGGGGTCCTTCGAATCTTCCTTCCCTTTCTCCGGGGCGAGGAAGGGAGACGGCGACTGCGCCTCTGGATGAATGTACCCGGCCAACTGATATCCTCTCAGGGCCGAGAGAACCTGAGCTTTCCACGAAGGAAAATCCGCTCGGGTGAGTTTTTCATTGGTTGGAAGAAAGCAAATGGGAAACATGGCAGCAGAAGGCAATGAGGATGAACTCACGAACGCCATTGAAGAGCTCCGTGTGGAAGATGGCTCTTGGTACCATGTAAAACGAAATAGGTTAACGAGGTTGCCCCCTGGGATCCTCGGTTTCATGTTATATAGATGGAAACAACCTCCACCGTGGCAGGTTACAAGATCATGATTACAATAAACTGATTCCTAGAATTATTCATCTACTTCCTTGTATAACAACCTAAGGATATACATAGAACCTGGACTACCTATATTGTCTAACAGTTTGTTTGTTCCTCGCCTTTGTTAATTAATATAATATAAAAGTCTCTTCTTCTGACTGCATATGCCTGCGTAGGCATGCAGGTCCACATGCATTGTGGTGGGTCGACCTCTCGCTCCATGATCAGGCGGTCGTCAGGCCAGCTCGATAGATAGATCGATATGAATTAGGCACATGAATGATATTTATGCGATGGTAGCGGGACGGATGATCCTTATGCATTAAATTGTTCCATTTTTTATGGATCCAAGGGGCAACTTCTGTGGCTTTCACAAGGAGAAGGAATTGAAGCAGCTATTGGCCAACAGCAAATAATGATGACAATGGTATTACGTAATTGGTAGTGTGTGGTCGATGCAAGATTTTTGTGTCGTTGAAGAAATGGCCACAACACACATACTACAGTATTATTCCCTCCCGGCCCACACAAAGATCGGATCCACATAACAAGCTCATCATCAAGCTGGCCATGTATTGTACTTACATATATACATCAATACATGCATGCATGCACCACCACATCGTCCACCTCTTCTATCTTCATTGCTTTCGCATATTTTTACACACTGCCATGGCTAATGGCTTAGTTTGCTTGCTCATATACTATACGTATAGTACTAACAAAGGTATATATAGAGATCGATATATACATCTATCATCATCAGATAATAATTTATTAAGTATCCACAACTTATGTCGTATATTAGCAAAACCGACAGCGGCAGACGGTGCCGAATTTTATGCATGTCCACAATACAACGGCGACGACGAGACTATTGTTCGTCGACTAATAATTAACATATGTATGCTAGCTGCAGGTTAATTTGCTTCTACGGAGAGGGACATCAGGGTTAATTAATTAATTTATCTATCAACATATATGCATGTGTGATGATGACGACATCGATCATATCCTCTTTAATTTCCAGAGTGTGAATCCATTGGCTCTCAGGACATGGAATCGCGACTGCATTCTTCAATTCCTAGCCAGCAGATTTTTTCTGTTTGGCTCGATGATGATTGTCTTGTTGTGTCAAGTTGCCGGCAAACCGTTTCTAATAACCCAGCCTATCTAGCTAGCTAGATAATGAGCGAGATCGCTTTAACTTGCCATCACTAGTCACATATATGTAATAACTGCCCTTCAGAAAACAGTACGTCGACCAAGCGGTGATATATGTCAGAAATACAATGTATTGGCAATCTAATTTATCGCTAAATTAAAACAATTGACCAATAAACTCCACCACTACTTGAGTCTCGAGCATTTTTTTGGTTCATTAGGGACAGAGAGAGTAGTAGTTCCCAATAGCTTGATGTACAAAACATCGTAAGTATAAATGTTCTCTCCTCTTATAGAATAATAATACGCTGCCTCGAATCTTCTTCTCCACATGACAGCACATATCATTCACCCTGTTCGCTTGTTGGTTTCAGCCAGCCTAAACCAGCCAGCCAACAGTGTTTTCCTCTCACAACAAATCAGCACCAGCCAGCCCAAACCAGCCCAGAAACCAACCAGCGAACAGGCCGATTATTGATTAGTTGATTTGTGTATATATAACTTCATATATATATATATATATATATATATATATATATATATATATATACACACACACACACGGTAAGGCTATTCTGCAGCTGGCCACAGAATAACTTATTCTATGGCAACTTTGATTTACGATAATGTTTGTACTAATTTACGATAATGACAATACGCATTTACGATACATGGGTTACTATAATTCAAGATGATACTTACCATAATGCTATAGTAAATCACTTACGAGGGAGTTATTATAATCTCGTAAATTAATATAGTAATTATCGCAACTCAAAGTGGCCACAGAATAACTTATTCTGCGGCCAGCTACAGAACAGTACGTCTATATATATATCGTAACTACTGCTCTGTAGCCACTTTGAGTTACGATAATTACTATGTTAATTTACGAGATTATAGTAACTCCTTACTAAGTGGTTTACTATAACGTTATGGTAAATATCCCCATGTGTTATAGTAACCCAACTATTGTAAATATGTATTGACATTGGCCCCGTCCGTTGGTCTGAATCTTGGCTGAAACTGGCTAAAAAACACTGTTCTGGCTGAATTGTTGTGAGAGGAAAACACTGTTTCGGCTGAAAAAACAAGCCGAACAAGCCGAATATGAGATAAGCCGAACATGACCAATAATTAGTATATAAAATTATCGTAAATAGAGGTGGCTACAGAATAACTTATTTTGTAGCTGGGTACTGAATATACTTATATATATGCAGCACACAGATGTAGAACAACAACACGAAATATGTAATATATATATATATTATTAAATTTGATCCCAATCTTGCATTGTTTCTTTTCCAAACGCCGAGGGAGTCTTTGAAAATGTACTGGATCTCTGGTCATGCCCACGACACAACATTTAAAATTATTTTGGGGGGATTTCTCTTGAGCCACAACAAAAGGTCAAAACACATAGTAGCAGCAACAAGATGATTCCAAGAACTAAATAGTATAGAACAAAAAAGTGAACATCAGCCCCTTTAATTTGCTCCACACAAAAAAAGGAAAGAAAAAGATGACGACATTAAATTAAATAATGGCACGAGCAGGTGGTAGTGGTACCGAGGGAAGCAGCCTGCTGATTGGCCCCAACGACCACTCACTTTCATTTGGTACCAAACAAAAAACCATACAATTAATTGTTGTTATATATGATCGTCGTCGTTTAGTCCGTGGCCAGGTACTGTACGTACGGCTGCACGATTGTATTCATCGTCCCTGTTAATGTTACCTATCTTTGCAGCTAAATCTAATCTACAGTAAAAATGCATCGCGGGTCGTCTCTAAACATTTCCATATTCGCATATGGGTCCATAAACTCTCGTATTGATCATCTGAGACTGAGACCTTCAATTTACCACTTGAAAGATTCGATGATCAATTTCGGAGTTCGTACACCTAGATGATCAATTTTCCCTCTTTAATTTAAACCCGTGTCTGTTAATAAAGACTAAAGAGATTGTAGCACTGTGATTGTCTAGCACAAGAGAAGCCTGCACGCCAGAAATAAGCCCATATAGAGGTAAATCAATAAAATGGCCCTAGAAAAACATGTCATGGGCTAGACGAAGCCCAAGAGAGGCGCAGGGGCTTTCCCCTAATTTGCAGCAGCTCTCCATCTCCCAGCCCAAGCCCAACTTCAACGACTTGGACTACCTTGTACACTTCGGTCTCCAAGATTTCAGTACGTGAGATCGCGTGAAGCGTTGGCACTTGTGGACTCTGGCCCAATAGCAGCAGACTGGAATCAAGCCTCGTTAGATTTTGCAGTCATCAATCATCAATTCAATCGAAAGCAAAGTTCAGCGACAAGCAAAAAAACAAAAAAGTAAAGACAACGGCTTGCTAAAATTTGGCTTACGCTGATGCTGATCTGTTGTGAGAAAAAACATTATTTCTACGCTAAAAAAATAGTGCTGATAGCGAACAGGGCCAACATGATTTTGAGTAGATTCTAATGATATACATGCACCCTGGTGAAGTGTTCGGTGTGGAGACACAATAGATCTCGTTCCAATAGATAGCATCACATATTTTATGACTTCATTATTCATTGACATGCCATAATAATTAAAGAAAGACATGGAATAAGCTTATGCCATCGTCTTTAAATTCCTGGTCTTCCTAGCGACTTTGGCTTCCATGACTAAGGATTTGGCCTTGATGCTAGCTGAGGTGGTGGCAGGGCCGTCCCTTGGCACGTGCAACGTGTGCGACGGTACAGGGCCTCCACTTTTCAGGGGCCTCCAAATATATATAGAGTATATATACGTAATTACGTATATATGTATTGCTTGGTAAATAAGAACGTACAGCAGTAGCTTTGGCCTTTGGCCCATTAGCAAAGCGACGTGTACAACAATTGACCAAAGCCCAATAAACAATGGCTTGTTGCCCGGCCGCTGTTCAGTTGGCAATGTTGCCGATCCCAATTCCCCAACTGAATCAGATCGCAAATCTTAGGTCTCACGTACTACCTCTCGACGTCTCGTCTCGTGTCGCCGCCATCGCCTGACGCCGTACCGGCCGCCGGCAGCGTTTCGCGAGTGACAGGGCGTGAGCCGTGACGATCTAGCTGCAACCGCAACAGCGAGAGCGAGGCGCTAAGGCCCTGAAGGTAATATAAATCATTCATATTTATTTTTCAATTCATTCACTGGTAGCCGCGAACAATAATAAGTAGTTGATCGATCTCTAAATTTTGTTTTTTTTTATCTTTTGATCTAGACACCTACTGGAATAGCATTCAAAGATTGAAGCCATGTCTTCTACAAATCGTTCTAGAAAATTTGAATCAGGTTTTCAAAAGCGTAAGAAGAAACAAAGAATAGAGGAATTAGTCCAATCTCAGCAAGGAGCTATGGATAGATTTGTTACAAAACAGTCACAAGTGTCGTCTGATAATCCAACACTTGAGGCAGGGGCCCTGCTTGAGGAGGGGCAGGCGATTGACAATAATATTGATAATGATCCTATAGATCCTCCAGAAAATAATGTTGAAGTTGAGGAAGCTGACAACACAAATACTCAGATAGACAGTGAAGACTTGAATCCTTTTTCAAATGCTAGTGATTCTTTTCAGCCTGATATATTTGATCCAAGATACTGGGATTCACTTGATAGTAGACAAGTTGACATTTTAGCACAAAAGGGCCCTAAAAGAGACCTATCAATTCAGAAGGGTCCTAAGGACATGTTATCTAGAAGATTTTCTTCACTATTCTATGATAGAATTCTGTCAAATGGAGAAAGCTGTGACAGGGATTGGCTTGTTTATTCTAAGGAACTTGATAGAGTTTTTTGCTTCAGCTGTAAATTATTTACAAAAGGTCATCGAAAAGGTCAGTTGGCAAATGAGGGTTATAATGACTGGATACATCTTGGGCAGAGACTCAAAGAGCACGAGACAAGTGCAGATCATGTTTTGAGCATGACAGCTTGGTATGAGTTGCGTAACAGATTGCAAACTGATCAAACTATTGACAAAGCTGCTCAACGACAACTTGAGAAAGAAAAGGACCATTGGAGGAAGGTTTTATTTAGAATTGTTGGCATAGTAAAATTTCTTGCCAAGCATAATCTTGCATTTCGTGGAAGTAACAGCAAACTATATGATGATAGCAATGGGAATTTTTTGGGCTTAGTAGAGATGTTGGCTGAATTTGATCCAGTTATTCAAGAGCATGTCCGCCGGATTACAAATGATGAAACTCACGTTCATTATCTTGGTCCTAGGATTCAGAATGAGTTGATACACTTACTTGCTTCTGCTATTAAGTCTGAAATTATTAAGAAGATAAAGAGTGCAAAGTATTTCTCTGTCATACTTGATTGTACCCCTGATGTAAGTCACCAAGAACAAATGTCTTTAATTATAAGATATGTGGACTCAACATCAGGTCATGTTGAAGAATCCTTTCTAGGATTCTTAGATGTAAATGACACGACTGGACAAGCACTTTTTGATGTGCTAGAGAATGAGCTAAAGATTCTTGATCTTGACATAGATAATGTGAGAGGACAAGGCTATGATAATGGTTCAAATATGAAAGGAAAACATCAAGGTGTACAAAGGAAGCTTTTGGATGTAAATCCTAGAGCTTTTTATTCAGCTTGTGGTTGTCATAGCCTTAATTTAACACTTTGTGATATGGCTACTAAGACTTGTGGCAGAGCTAAAGATTTTTTTGGAATCATCCAACGTATCTACACAGCATTTGCTAACTCTACAAAAAAATGGCAGATACTAAAAGAAAACATAATTGGACTGACTCTCAAGTCAGTTTCAGCTACACGATGGGAGAGTCGCATTGATAGTGTTAAAGCTATCAGGTTTCAGTGTGCAGACATTCGGGAGGCTCTACTTCAGGTATCCAACATTTTCATATTGGTACTGATTTAATAATGTACTTTTGTTGGTTATCTCATATATTAAAAATGTTTTCCTTCTTTTAATTTAGGTATCTGATATTGATAACGATCCAGCAAAGAGTAGTGAGGCTAAAGGTTTGGCAAATAATGAACTTGGACAATATGACTTTATAGTGGCAGTTGCTATTTGGTATGAGGTACTGTATGCTGCTAATTTGGTAAGCAAACAAATGCAAGAAAAGGATATGCTTATTGATGTTGCTATCAAGAAAGTGAAAGGGCTTATTTCTTTCTTCGAGGGCTATAGGGAAACTGGTTTCTTACAAGCTTTGGAGTCGGCCAAAGAAATTGCACTTGAGATGGATATTGGTACTACATTCACTAAAAAAAGAAAAATTACAAGAAAGAGGCATCACGATGAGAACCCAGAAGACACAAATATTGCCACAATGTCTCCAGAGGAGTTATTTAGAATAGAGTATTTTAACACTCTTATTGATCAAGCTATTGTCTCTCTGGAAACAAGATTTGAGCAGTACAAAGAATACCAAAAAAATTTTGGTTTCTTATTTACTTCGGAAACATTGCGGTCGTTGGATAACCAAAGCTTGAAGTCTTCTTGTGATAATCTTGAGGCTGTCCTTAAAAAGGATGAAAAATCTGATATTGATGCCAAAGAACTATATATGGAGCTGAAGTTTCTACAAGACTTCATTCCAGAAGAAAGAATGGGGCCTGTTGAAATTTTGCGGTTTTTAAAGGAGCATGGTTGTTTTCCTAATGCAACTATTGCATATAGAGTTTTGTTGACTATTCCTGTGACTGTTGCATCAGCAGAGCGAAGCTTTTCTAAGTTAAAGCTATTGAAGACTTATTTGCGTTCTACAATGACACAAGAAAGACTTAATGATTTGGCTATAATAGCACTTGAAGGTGAACTGTTGGAGAAGATTGATTATGAGCATATTATTGAAGACTTCATTTCAAAGAACACTAAAAGAATGATGTTATTCAAGTAAAGATTATGTAATATAGGTATCATTCTTGAATCTTGATATATATTTTATTGCAACATACTGCATGCTTTATAATATCGTATATTTAGTTTTTTTTTCTAGGCTAATAGGCCTCATTTCTTAGTATCGTACAGGGCCTCTAATTTTCCCGGGACGGCCCTGGTGGTGGTTGGACAGTGTAACCTGACAAACAAAGTGGAGGTTATATTTACTATCCACAATATAGTAACAATATATATATATATATATATATATATATATATATATATATATATATATATATTGTTACTATATTGTGGATAGTAAAATAATTTATTCTGTAGCCATTTTGAGTTACGATAATTACTATGTTAATTTACAAGATTATAGTAACTCCTTAATAAGTGGTTTACTATAATGTTATGGTAAATATCTCCATGTATTATAGTAACCCAACTATCGTAAATATGTATTGACATTATCGTAAATGAGTATATAAAATTATCGTAAATAGAGGTGGCTACAGAATAACTTATTTTGTAGCTGGCTACTTATTTTAGAATAACTTATTTCTTGATGATAACGGTAAAGATCGTGATAGCGTCACTTTGCTGCTCTACGTTGACGATATCATCCTGATGGCCTCCTCACAGGACATCCTGCATCGCATCAATGCACGCCTCAGCTCGGAGTTTGCGATGACGGACCTCGAGGCGCTCCACCACTTCCTCGGTCACGCACTCCTCTGACGGGTTGTTCCTCTCACAGCGCCAGTATGCTATTGAGCTCCTCCAGCGTGTTGGCATGTCCGAGTACCATCCTACCACGATGCTTGTGGACTCTAAGTCCAAGCTCTCAGCTACAGATGGTGCCCCAGCCCAGTCGCCAACCCGTCCGAGTACCATAGCCTCACCAGGACGCAACGGTACCTTACTCTCACCTGCCCCGGCTTGGCCTCCAGCAGGTGTGCCTCTTTAGCACGACCGCACCTTGCCCTTATCAAGTGCATTCTTCGCTATGTAAAGGGCATTCTTTCCGTTGGTCTCCACATTGGCACCGGTCCTATCCAATCTCTCACGGCATACTCAGATACGGACTGGACAGGGTGCCCCGACTCCCGTCGCTCCACGTCGGGCTACTGCGTCTACCTCGGCGACAACTTGGTGTCTTGGTCATCCAAGCGTCAGACATTGTCTCATGCTCCAGTGCTGAAGCAGAGTACCGTGTTGTCGCTCGTGTCGTCACCGAGTGCTACTAGTTGCGCCGGCTTCTCCAAGAGCTCCACTACCGCTACCCTCCGCCAAGTTGTCTTCTATGACAATGTTAGTGATGTATACATGACACCTAACCCCATCCATCACCACCGGACCAAGCTGAAAGCCCTAGTTTTGTTTTAGCTAATTGATGAATCCTATTTGGACTAATCCTTGCATCTAAGTGTGTGACAAGATAGGATGGTCCAACCCAAGTAAAGGAGCTAGGTGGCGCTCCTGGATGGAGATGGCCACATAAAATGAAGTCCATGGTGGTGGTGTGGACATGTGATGATGATCAAGCTCCGGGACTTGGAAAAGAAGAAAGAGAAAAATAAAATGGGCTCAAGGCAAAGGTATAATTATAGAGCCATTTTGTTTTCAGTGATCGAGACACTATAGAGAGTGTGATCACATTTAGGATAGATGGACGTACTATTAAAAGGGGGGCTCTTATCGGACAACTCCATCATCTAGTGCCACTAGGTGTTGAAAAACATGCATATGCATTTTAGGCCTAGTGCATAATCGGTGAGAAGTAATTAACCTTTGAAAAATGATTGTGAAAATGCTAACACACTTGCTCGTGATGGTGAAACACTTGGAGTGTTAGCACATTTGCAAAGGTGGAGAAAAAGGAAAAGAAAATAAGGTGAAACATGGCTTGGGGTGCTGCCCCCGGGGGCAACGCCACCCCTTGTCCGGTGCACCACAACCCCTATGGAGGTGACCGACTAGAGAGGTCGAGAAGGAGGTGCTCAGGTGGGGCACCGCCACCTTGTCCGGTGGCACCGCCACCCCTAGGGTGGTGCCCACCTGGATGTGGCCGAAGTGAGCTGGTGCAGGGGCTGGCACCGGAAGTGGCGGTGTGCACCGCCACTGGCGCGATGGTGCACCGCCGAGGGCACCGCCTCCCTATCCGGGCACCACACCTTTTATCCAGAGAGCAGGGGAAGGAGAGCTGGGCACTGCCGCGAGCACCGCCACCCTATGGCTGCTGCTGCCATTGTCCATTTTGTAGTGACAGTGGCCCATGATGGCACCGTAAAGGTGGTTGCTCACTGCTTCTCTCATCTATTATAGATCCATTCTACTATATCGATCTCGGACAGCGTAGCCTTCGCTCTCATCAGTGACAAGCACAATCATTGGGATATTGAACGCCATGCCCCTTGGTGGTGTTCCTACTCCTTGCCACAATATACGTGGTCACGAATTATGCGCTTTGGATACCTGGGCATATTGTGATTGGCCGGATATGGCGGTTGTCTTGGCTAGTCTGGTGTTACGCACAATTTTGTTGCCTGAGTGACCGAGAAGTGTGGTCTAACAACAATATTTCTGATGGCTGGTGGTTGAAGGTTTTGGCAACAATCTAGGTACTAGTTGTCTGTATCGTTGATGATGACGTCTGTGGATGCCACTTCCACTAGAGGCACCTTCATAGCTACCCTTTTTCCTCGCTTGCAGGAGCCTATTTGGATAAAAACCCAACACTAGTCATCTAGTCATGTGATGGCGTCGTCTTTGGACGTTACTCTCTCCTTAGAGATGTCACGTTGGAGGATCCCCTTGAATTGTCGATGCCGTGGGGTTTTGGTGTCGCTTGATGGTGGTTGTCTTGCTCTTGCTCACCAAGGCCTTGGTGCCATTATTGCAAGGTATCTAGAGACTTCAACAATGGTTGATGTCCTATAAACTCTCATGGTCCTCAAAGGTTTAGAGGCATGTTTTGGTGGTGAATTCTCAACTTATTGGCTAGAGTTCTTCTAGTAGGCGGAGTTTGTTATTTCACCTATCTTGGATTTAGCTCACGCACAGTTCTTTTTTGACCCGAAGTGTGGTGAAGCTAGTTCTTTTAGAGCTGACATCACGTGTAGCAACTTGGAATGATGTGAATGACTACTCAGGTTATGTTGTGATGATTTGGTTTTTCTTATTTTTCTTTTGTTTTTTAGTTATATCAGGCTTATTTGTCGTCTTGCATATATGCCCTTTTGGACATGTTTTCTGTCGTAAAACTAACTACCTTTTCTAATAATTGTGATATGATTCATCCTCAGTAGAAGATGCCTGAAGCCAGAAACTTTTTTATTTTCTAAAAGTGCAAAAAATGCAGAAAAATAATATTCGATACAACTTAAAATCTAAACATCGGACTCTATTGTGTAGAATGTGGAGTTCACATCCATTTTTTCTTGAAATTGGTAAAGCATACCCATCATCGAGAAAAAAAACCAACAAAGGATGGTGTGGTTACATTACATTGCCTAGAGGCTAGAGTGTCATAGGGACACAAGTGATTTATGGATCGAGTGGTTAGAGAAGATACGTGTGAGACTACAGGCGCGGGGGAGGGGGGGGGAGGTCGATCCCCTTTGGCCGTGAAGTACACGTTTTTCACGTGAAAAATAACTTACTTGTGACTTGCGACGGCGCGGGGTCGTCCCTGATCAAAAAGAATTTGCTATTTTTGACCCGATTTGTGATCTCTCTAGAAAACGATTGCAGAAGCGGTTCGCTTTCTAACTGCCACTACAAATCAATTTCTATAAATGGATGGTTAGGAGCGCCTAACCCATCCACCTCTACAAACCATATAGAGCCGTGACTAAAAATCCTCCATATAGTACTGAATTAAGGTTTGTTCTATAAGTTAAAATTTACCTTGTCAGCATTATCTTCCATGAAAATTTGGCTCTAATAATTAATAAACTTCAATGCTAGGTTTGACCAAGACTAAGGCCCTATTTGTTTCAGTTTCTTAGGAGCTTTTGGACCTCGGCTTTAGGCCAAAAGCGAAAAAGCTCACAAGACAAAGCTCTGGCTTCTGGCTTTTAGCTTTCGAGAAGTTTCTGGCTGTTGGAAGGTCCCAAACTAAGGTCGAAAAGCTCCCAGAAAGGCCAAACAAATAGACCCTAAGCTACATGCTTAACAGCAAGGGTGTTATGGATAAGCGCTTGGATTTGCAGTGGAGAAATCTTAGTTGGACTGGTGTCTAAATCGAGGTACGGCTCTAGTCAATCGAGGTACGCGGTTGTTTAAAACTTATGGGCCTTTTGCATCAGAATTGAGCAGCCTCGATCATGTGTCTGCCGTATAGGCACGTGAATGAAAACGGGAAACCAACCTTTTGGCAAAGCAAAACATCACATATATCAAAAGATTCAGTTAACACCAGACTTTGGTTCCAACATCCCAGCAATCAGTACTCATCCAAGTAACTGTACAACGACTCATCGTTCCTCCACCGGCGCCTTGTGAGCAGCGACTTGAGGAAACCCCTGCCTTTGCTTGAGCTTTTCTCCTGTTCCTTGTGCTGGTCCCAGTCGGTGTGCAACTGCATCGAAGTTTGTCTCTGCACATTACAAAAGGTTGACCGCATTACAAAAAGTTGTTTTCTATGATCAAACACGACAGGAACCCAATAATGTTTTTAGAAACCTATGCCTAGTAAGCTAGAGTTCTAGACAAACAAGGGTTAGCCAAAACTGACATAGCAATGGGTAAACACTATGCTCAGGGCATACCAAATGCTTTGAGTTCAATGGCGGTCTTCTTGCAACTGTAGCGGACCGTGCCAGAGGATTAGAATTTGGTATCGGCAAGCCTGCCCTTGTTTCTGTGTAGCAAAAGTGAATGCGAGAATATCCAATTAATGTCCTTTTATTATGCAAGCTTCACATTCAAATATCCGCTCAGTCAGACAAAGGACAATGTACCTTTTGTAGTGTTTGTGTTCACGATTTGAGGAGATGGAGATTTAGCTCGTGCCTTCCGAGAAGGTGACAAGGACCGTGACCGATGATATGCATTGTTAGGTGTAGGAGATGGTTCATGAGCACGCCTGCAGCAGACCAGGCATTAAAGAAAAATTCCAGCAGTGTATCTCTTTGGGCATTGAACATTGAACAGTTGACTTTGACCCCTAAACAAAAGTGAAAGGGACCTGAGAGTTATTATCTGTTTACCTCATCGTAGTCTGCCGACAGACTGGAGTAGAAATGGCTGCAAGGACTTCTGATCAGTTTCAAAGTAATCTTTTGAGAAATTCAGAGATTAGAAATGTGATGAACTTACAAGACTGAGACTTGTGCATTTTGCGACTTGTATATTGCCTGTTATACCATGGAGGTTCCGAAACCGGGTGAATGGAAGATTCCAATAGATCCAGGCCTATACAAAATACAACTTAGCTATGATGATCTGTACGTCCAAAAAGGACTACTATATAATGTGTTAGTAAAATAGAGCGTGAAATTGCCTGGTAATATGTAACGCCTATGGTACTTTGGCGCCTTGATGAGAAGAGCTTGTTGAGATCTTCCTTCCTGGTCAGTTGTCTGTTGGCAAATTCGAACCCTCTACAACCATAAGAAACAGTGGTCGATATGAAGGGTACAGATTGAAAAATGTAATACTATCTCTGATATTCATTCCATCTTACCAAACTTGTAAAACAGGGTCAAGAGAACAATCTACTAGGAGGAATTTTTTCCACAGTAGGCACTTAAGCATTATACCTGTTCAACTGAAGACACGAGAAATTCAGTTTCGTTAACCTCATCAGCTTTCTCGCTGACAAGATTATCCACCTTGTATGACACAAAACCCAGATGGTCCACTGTGCTAACAACGGCCTCAACTGTGTAATCTTTCAAACTCGTCATGACCCTACATAAGAAGATCAGTGCGAACATGATGAGAGGATAAGTGTTGCTACTTCTTTATTGAAGCAAACAGCAAACAGGACAAACAAGGAAACAAAGATCCAGAAAAGGATTCATACGTAGATTTGTGCGAATTATTTCGGTAGAATACTTCAAAATATTCTGCCGCTGAGTACAGTTGTGACCGCAGATTCCTCAGGTCCTACAAATAAAGCATACTTTATTAAACCCAGGCGGATAGGGCATAGGAGATAGTAATAATAAATGCCAGCTAAGCACATATGGAAGACACATTAATCATTAACAAAGGTATAGCCATGTGGGGGTTTTGTTGTGGTTGTGGACAAGGATCCTATCTGCTTTTCTTTACCCTAAGCAGAGACAAATTTGACAATAGATGGCAGGAAGCACGTTATAGGTTGACATTAGCAGAGCAATAAACTCGGTAACGCTCAATTCAACGGCAGGTTAAAACTTTTGTCGAACAAATAGCACAAGCATATATGGCAAAGCGATGACATAAATCACAAAAAGCGTTGATGCTGCTTTATTAGCAAGAGCCTTGGTGCTGAGTCGGTGTCGTGTTGCTGTTATGCAGACAAGTCCATTTTCAAACTCTAAATGAGATGGCGCTTTAGCTTAATAAGCGCAAAAGTAGGGGGAGAAAAGGTGCGGCCATTATAGAGCTGCAAAGGCAGTTATTATACCAGTAACGCATGATTCTCTCACTTTTGTCGAAAGGAAGAGAGCAATGCAAGATTTCAAGGTTAGACCTTCATAAATGGTAAGATGTTATTGGTTGTAGTATACTCCTACTCCTACAAGATTGATTGTATTACTGTAACAAGATATGGACAGGACAACACACCCTACAGTAGCAGTGTGTGATAGAGATACTACACGGATAGACCTGATTGGGGACAAAATCTTGTGATTGACATGGACAGGAAAGCGCACAGGGAAATGGGACACAGCATCGCATTTTGTTTCTGTTTTTGGTGTGAACGCCGGAAAGCAGTAATCAGCCTGGTTTCTTCCGCAAGCGCGTGAGCTAGATCCACAGCAACAACAAGAACAGAGAACAAGATGGGGGGAGTGATAATAAGTAGGGGGGGAAAATGTATCTTTGTGTAGATGAGAAGAGGGGGATGCTAGTTACCAGTACCTTGAGGGTGTCGGGGAAGAGGAGGCCTTCCTGCAAGGACATGTCCTCGGTGCCGGAGGCGACGTCATGGTCGTCGTGGGTGTGGGTGTGGGAGGAGACGGATGACGGCGACATTGCGACCGCCTCCATGGGCAAACAGGACGGCTCCCTCCCCTGTTGCCAAGATAGATTCGTCCTCCCAGGCACAGGAGCACCAAAACCCCTCCCCCCAACCTTGTTGGGGAACCAAAAACCCTCAAGAAAGCAGGGAGATTTTGAATGAGGAGGATGAGGAGACGAGGAAGCTCCAATCCCTGGGTGGGCGGCGGTGGCTCACCTATGAGCCTATGAATATGACACGAAAAGAGGGAGAGGGAGGGAGTTGAACCACCTCAGCCCTACTCTACCTGTGTTTCGGGGGAGTAGTGGTGTGTTGCCAAGATCTGGTTTGGGTCCCCTCACTTTCTCCGTCCGTCCTAGAGCAGAGGTTTGGAAGCTTGCTGGTGCGCAAGCCGCTAGAGATTGGTGGAGCAAGGGTGATGGGCCATGGGAGGGGAGAGGGCGGATCGGATGAATGCAACGGACGGGGAAGAAGATGGACTGGGAGTGGGAGTGGAGTAATTTGCGCAAGCCGATTTGTTTGTTGTCTGCTGGGACTGGGAGTGGAGTAATTTGCTTCAGACGAGCATGAGCTTCCGTTTCACATTCAATCCTCGTTTCCACTGGTTTTGTGCAATGAACATCACAAGGTCAGGCACAACACAACGGCAGAAAACAGAGGGAGGTCACGTGACACGCATGAGTGGAACATGGACCGCTCCGGTGTGGTCGGACGCCATGGCCCATGGATGAGGATGACCCTCCCACTCACTCTCATGGCCTCACTTTTGTTACTGTGAGTCTGGACTCTATTTGGCATTCTTGTCGCCGGACTAAAGTTTAGTTCATCATTAGATAATATGCTAAATGTGGGTTAATTAAAATTTTCTTTTTTCTATTGAGTTCTACTCATCAGCTAGCCTCTATTAGTTTTTGCTAGACCCTGATTAACTTATGTTTAATCCTTTTATTTGGCATCCAAAACATAGACTAAACACCCCTTCAATACAGAAAGGAGCCAAAGCAAGCGAGGCACAAAAAAAAGTTTTATTGATTACTATTTATTATAAAAGAGATGGTCTTATTTGACATGTTTTCTCTACAACTAGTTTGACATAAAAACCAAAAGAAAGCGTAGTAGAAGTCACATTTAGGGCCTCTTTGGCACGGCTTATGTCGGCTTCGGCTTCATCTATTTTACGCAAATCGAGGCACTGTAGCGTGAAACCGTTTTGTAAGCCGGGGTTAAAATGAACTAGAAGCCGAAAAAAGTCAGTTTTTCTAGCTTCACCGGCTTTGGCTTCACCGGTGAAGCCGTTTTGGATGAGTCGTGCCAAAGGGGACCTTAGATGGCTTTCTCGTTGTAGTAGTACAAAAAAAAATGGCTTCTTCCTCCGAATCTTCTCCTGCAGAGTCATTTCTTCGATTAGTGTTTGACAAAGATTCACCTACTACTACTACAACATATAGCCTGTTCGGCTGGGGCTGAAATGATCGTATACGATCGTGGACTATTACTGCTATCTGGTTTGGTGTGAGAGAAAAATACTGTTCTGGCTAGAAATTTACGATCGTTTACGACCAAACGAACATGCTGATAGCCTTTCAATTCCAAACAAGTTAGGATAGACTAGAGTTAAAACCTATCAAGAGCCCCAAGTCACGGTTCAGGCACTTCAATAGCTGTTTTCCAAGCACTCATATTCAAACATAGGTCTCTAAAGCTTTCAAATCTCTTTTTATTATCTCCCCATATCAATTTCGATCTTTCTCTACCTCTCCTCATATTATTAGTTTGGCTTAGAACTCCACAATGCACTGGTGTCTCTAGAGATTTTCTGTGGACATGGTCAAACCACCTCAACCGATGTTGGACAAGCTTTTCTTCAATTGGTGCTACCTCTAGGCGCTCACGTATATCATCGTTCCGAACCCGGTCCATTCTTGTGTGACCGCAAATCCATCGCAACATATGTATTTCTACAACACTCAGTTGTTGAACATGTCGAATCTTTGTAGGCCAATATTCTGCTCCATACAACATAGCCGGTCTAATCATCGTTCTATAAAATTTACCTTTTAGCTTTTGTGGTACCCTCTTGTCATAGAGAATGCCAGAAGCTTGTTGCCACTTGATCCACCCTGCTTTGATTCTATGGCTAACATCTGCATCAATATCTCCATCCCTCTGTAGCATCGATCCCAGATACCGAAAGGTATCCTTCTTAGGCACTACTCCTTTCAAACTTACATCTCCCTCCTCCTGTACAACTCCGCTAAAGTCGCATCTCACGTATTCGGTTTTAGTTCTACTCAATCTAAAACCTTTAGACTCAAGGGCCTACTGCCATGACTTTAGTTTTCTATTTATTCCCGTCTGGTTTTTGTCCACTAACACTGCATCATCAGCGAACAACATACACCAAAGGATATCCCATTGTATGTTCCTGATAACCTCATCCATTACCAAGGCAAAAAGATACGGGCTTAAGGCTGACCCTTAATGAAGTCCAAGTTTAATCGGGAAGTAATCTGTGTTACCATCGTTTGTTCGAACACTAGTCACAAACATTGTTGTACATGTCCTTGATGAGGGTCGCGTACTTTTGATGGGACTTTATGTTTGTCCAATGACCACCATATAATATTTCTTGGTATTTTGTCATAAGCCTTCTCCAAATCAATGAAAACTAAGTGGAGGTCCTTCTTCTGCTCTCTAAACCGCTCTATAACCTGTCTTATTAAGAAGATTGCTTCTGTGGTTGATCTTCCGGGCATGAAACCAAAATGGTTTGTTGATATCTACGCCGTTCCTCGTAGGCGTTGCTCGATGACTCTCTCCTATAACTTCATAGTGTGGCTCATCAACTTAATTCCCTGATAATTAGTATAACTTTGGATATCTCCCTTGTTCTTGTAGATTGGTATCAATATGCTTCTTCTCCACTCCTCAGACATCTTGTTCGATCGAAAGATATTATTGAACATCTTGGTTAGCCATACTATAGCTATATTCCCGAGACATCTCCACACCATAATTGAGATACCATCAGAGTCCATCACTTTGTCTCCTTTCATCATTTTCAAGGCTTCTCTGACCTCTGATTCTTGAATCACATGAGAAAACAAAAAAGCCACAACTAAAGCCTTTCAAGAAATCCTACCAAACAGACTATAAAAGATTGCTACTAATTACGGTGCACCAAAAAACTAGAGTCGAAGCAGACGAGAGCTCCACTTAACGAGTACGGAGTACTAACCAGCTTGAAGAAAAAGTTTCACAAACAAGTATACGAACAACAAGATATCTGTGATGCCTTCGCTAATTTTCAAATGGAACATTTATAATAACATCTCCAGGATTTGTAAAACAACTCCCTATTTTATTTTTTTAGTAAAACAAGTCAAGCGGAACTCTGTATCCACTCCCCTTCAGATGTTTTTCTCAAAAGATTAGAGTAAATTGGAGGCATGAGTTAATTAAGAAAATAAAAAGGGTTCTAGATGAAAAAGTGACGAGTGACAAAGAAAATATTAAAAAGGGTTTAGTTGGTTAGAAATAATTCATGGTTCTTAATGAAAATTGTTTAGGAAGTTATTACAGAAGACGGTTGAAGAAAGACAAAATTTAAGGTTGCTATTTTTTCCGCAAACTTGCTAGATCCATTAGTTTAGCAAGTAAACTGTACTAAACTCCTGGAGATGCTCTGATGTTAGAGAACTCCAAGTGTTCTTGTTTTAGCAATAAATAGATAGAGATGATTATCCTTGAAAAATTATTTTTTTTAAAAATGTTTAAAAAAGCAATAAATAGATAGAGTTGATTGTCTTTGAAATATTATATTATTTTTAAAAAGCAGGTGTACCCGAACCCCCCCCCCCCCCCCCCCCCCCCCCCCTCTGCCGTGCCGCCGCCGGGCAGGGCCATCCGTCTAATCATGGGCCGGGCCAGAACCCGAGAAGCCCAGCAACTGCCGAGTAACGAGAGCAGCCTCGGCATATCTCACGGTCGCCTCCCGCCTCTCGCTGCCGGTGTCGGCCAAGCGAACGCAGAGGCGGTGGTCGCCAGTGATCCCCACTCGATCGTTCTCTTTCGCAGGCAATCTGATGAAAATGCTATGGAATACATTACATTACATTACATGTTTGCTCTGTAATTACCATAGTAGTAGTATATATATATAAGTAAATCTCGATTGAGCGAGGGAGGATGGGTAACAACAGCTCTTAACTAATTTTCAGCAATCCTTTTCAGGCATCTGACTGAGTCTGGCTTGCCTCGCCCATTCAATTTTCTCTCCCTCCCACAGCAGCTAACACCTCAATAACCTGTAACAATATGAGTACGCCACCTCAGGTCTGTCTCAACCAGGAAGAGTCAAGAGACACCCCTAAACTTCAATTTACATGCGGTGTAAATTACAGAACACCAGTGACTGTGACTCTAGTCAGTACTACTATGCCATTACAAACGAGATGTTGGCCATCGATCTATATGTTGGTCAGCTCTACAACACAACTCCGATTTACAAGCGCCTGCAAACGTTGGTCTAGGTACAGGAAGACTACAGCAGGGAGCGGGGAGAAGAAAATCACACCAATGCCCTAACATGACCAACAAACCTCAAAGCATCGGTCTAGAATCTACACTCTCCTAATCACCTGAGACAACAGGGGTCATCAGCACGTCCTGCAACAACCAACGAACCACCTCCACAGTCGCGCGGCTGGGCATCTGTGCCACATGCGGAAGAATTCAGTAAGCAACTGGAACTATTCCTGCTGGACTTCTATGTCTAGCATGTTACATCTCCAAAGAATTCCGTAGGGATTGGTGGTGGGCACTGCTTCCTTGCAACAAATTTGTACTGATGAAGGAAAGGGAGAGGATGGCGTTAGTACTACTAGCAACAGAGTTGTTAACTGAAGACATTCGGGACCAGGCCCAGTCAGTTACCTTATGTTGACTGTATTTTTCTCTGATGGCTGGAAGGTTACTCCCAGGATCAACGCTGAAAAGCCGGTGCAATGCCTTTACACATTCACTCAGTTCCGACGGCTTACAATGTGTGTAATGAGCAAGTGTGGAATTCTGCTCCAATTCACAGTGAGATGCGTAAGTTAGCTCATAATGACATTTCAGCAGGCAACTGCTACGAAGATATGTATGGAAAAAGCAACATGATTATGCCTCCTACCCAAGGATACTTTGTTGGCTGGAGTACATATCTTGCCAAGAAAACAGTGATGGAGGGTAAGAGAGTAGATTGTACTCCAGCAGTGATAGCTCGGCGATGTAATTGGCGAGGAACTCGAGATGCAAAGCAGGATCCTGTACAAGATAAGTTGTCAGTGAAATGGTATCATATATCATATATGTCACTTAAGGAATTCCTCCTTCCAGTGAACAGAAGCTGACTATACAGTAACTCATCACACGCTTGTGCAGCACGGGCAAATCTCCTGTTGTAAGCAAGAAAAAGAGTTAGTGAAGTTAGGTTAGTATGATAGTCATAAACCTTACTTAATAAATGAAATAAAACAGAAAAGCACCTCAAAAAGCACTTTGGTGTAGCTGCTGTCATTTCAAACTTCAAGTAATTCAGTACAGAAGCTTCCATCTCTAAAACCTGTAAATGAACAAGTTATTTAGTGACAATGACAAACAAGGTCTAATAGACAAACAGAGGGGATGGTTGGAAGTAATATATCACAGACCTCATCTCTGAAGTATGTATTGTCAGTTATGTAGCAGAACTCATCTATTTGGGGTGCACATATCTCCTCGTATTTTCTGGATTTGAATATTGCAACATCTCAAAATTGATATGCCAACAGTGTACAGATAACTGAGGATAACTGAAAGAAATAAATGTAAGGAGAACTAGCAGAAGCTTACGTGGCTATAAGCATGCAAGTAACACCAAGTAGTTGCAGCCTTTGGCGGTCAATTTCGTTGCCAGAAAGATAACGGTCAATGTAGTTAACTGTCAGGTACAGAGTATCAGGAACAAGACGATATTCTTCAGCAACCTACAGGAAGGAAAATCATATGAATACAGTAGAAAGTCAAAATCATGAATGTAGCTAATCAATTGTGCTTCTGCTTTAGGTTTTTCTTTATGATTAGCAGAAAAGGCTTAGTTCCAAGAGCCAGTCGATCAAAATAGCCCTCATGCTTGGGTTCACATTTTTTTGAATCGTTTCCATGAAGTCAGTTGATGGTCTTTTCTTCGTCTGCAGAAAGTAAAGCAGCATTATTAGTGACAATGAAGGAAGAAAGAGAGATTTTCTAAGATTCACTAAGGTATGTACGTATCAATCTAGACCAAATTTCCTCAAAACAGAAATAACATTCTTTCGACCGAATCGAGCTTCATTAATGCACCAATAAAAGAACTTCACATAAAAAACAGAAGTTGCTCACTTGCTCCCACACTGGGAAACAGAAATTATATATGATCAAACACACTTGAAGTAAGCATACTGAGGCTCCCACACTGGGAAACAGAAATTATATATGATCAAACACACTTGAAGTAAGCATACTGAGGCACCCACACTGGGAAACAGAAATTATATATGATCAAACACACTTGAAGTGAGCATATTGGGCATTGTTTATTCGGTGACATCAGTGTAGAGCTATTGCTAGTTGATTAGATGCAATCTACATGCATAGAGATTTTTTTCTCCAAAATGCAATTCCTTATGTTCAGTGCTTGAGGGAAACCATTTCAGCACCAGGGTACAGGAAAGAATGTGTCACCTCAGCCTCTCGCAGGTGCATGTAGATTTCGGAAGCCAGAGTAGCGCACAACTGTGGGTCGTCGTAGTCATTGTCAACATCACAGATGCGGTCGATTTCAATTGGGGCAGGGGCATTTTTCTTCCACTTATTTTCTGCAAAAGAATCCAGACCATTAGTAACCGAATCAACAAAAAAAATTAACAAAATGCACTTGAAAGTCAAATCTCATAAATTTCAGCAGACCTTCGACATCTCTATCCTCTGATATGCGCAAATGTTCATTTGCCCGCCGCTGCAACGAAGCCAGCACCGAGGAATCCCCATTGTCTATGTACTCAAAGTCCGGGCTTTTCATTGAGTCGCAAATCGACATGGTCTCATCAATAGAAACTGAATCTCCTGAACGTCCAGGTGACATGAAGCTGCTGCAGGTTACCAAGGCTGGAGCACAACGTGGCACATCGACAGTGCTATGTGTTAGATTGATCCCACCTGTTTGGCCCAACGGCTAATTGGGCCTTGACCCACGCCCTAATCGAGGGCGTCCAACCCTAACTATGATTGGTGGCCCCCCGTCGCACAGCGCCATAAAAAGAAAGGTGGGGGCCAGGGCACAAGGCACGAGGTTCACCTGAGCCGCCAGTCACCCCAACTACATCCCAAACCCCAACCGATCTAGAGAGGGGACGCTGCCAGCGACGGGGAGCACCGCCACCGGCTTCACCCCGTCTCTGCACCTCCGCCCTGCGACTGCGCCTCCACCACGTCACCATCGCGCCTTCACCGAGTCACCACCGCACCTCCACCGCGCACCAGCGATGGCCAGCTCATCTTTGTCGAAGGCGGCCGATGGTTTGCATCTCTGCACCCCTCTCTCTATCTCTCTGTTTCCCCATTAATAGTATATGTTCTAGGGTTCACTATTTTATCCCAAATGTCAGTTAGACCCAGCTGATCTACACCTAGCTGATCCTATGTAACTATCAATGGGATCAAACGCCTAACTAAGTGTAGATCTAGCTTTTGAGGTAGATCAGAACAAGAATTTAGAAGGAGGTGTTTCGATTTGCGAATCGGACCCTAACCCTAACCCTAAAAGAAGTAAAGACGGAGAAGGGGAGAACCTACCCAGTTTTCTCGCCGCCGTCGCTACCACCGCGCGCGAGAAGGACCCGCTGCCGCCTCGCCGACATGCGGGAAGATGGCCGAGCCGCGCTCATCGCCGTGCGCACGAGCCTTGGCCGAGGGCACTGTCACAGGACCGCTCGACGGAGACGCGCTCACCCACTGGGGAGCGCGCGCTCCGGCGAGGGGACCCGCGGCGGCGCCGGAAAGATCTAGGGTTTAGGGCAAGTCCCACCGTAGCGCGTGTGTAGGATTAGGGCACCATCGCCCAGACCGCTCGACTGCGGCGCACTCAGCCTAGGGTGAGCATGAAGGGAATATAGAAAGATTCAAAGCACGACTTGTGGCAAAAGGCTTCACGCAAAGAGAATATATAGATTATAATGAGACATTTTCTCCAATCTCATGTAAGGATTCTTTTAGAATCATAATGGCGCTTGTAGCACATTACGATTTAGAATTACATCAGATGAATATAAAGACGGCGTTCCTAAACGGGGATCTGGAGGAAAATATTTATATGGCACAACCGAAAGGTTTTGTTGTAGAAGGAAAAGAACATATGGGATGCCGCCTGAAGAAAATCATTTACGGATTAAAACAAGCTTCAAGACAGTGATATTTAAAGTTTGATAGTACAATAAAAAAGTTTGGGTTTCAAAAAAAATATAGAGGACAATTACGTTTATGCAAAGGTTAAGAATGAAAAATACATTTTTCTAGTCTTGTATGTGGATGACATCTTGCTTGCTAGCAGTGATGTTAATCTACTACTAGAATCAAAGAAGTTCTTGTCCTCGAAGTTTGATATGAAGGATCTTGGTGAAGCTTCGTTCATCCTAGGAATAGAGATTCATCGAGACAGAGAAAAGGGGGGTTTTAGGATTATCACAAAAGACATACTTAGAAATTTTTTTAAAGAAATATAGTATGCAAAATTGTAAGTCTTCACCTGCTCCCATAGTCAAGGGCGACAGATATGGGGAATTTCAATGTCCCAGGAACCAATATGAGATCGATCAAATGAAAGCGGTTCCATATAGTTCAGCTGTCGAAAGTTTACGGTATGCTCAAGTGTGTACTCGCCCTGACTTAGCATTTGTTACCGAGTTACTTGGTAGATATCAGAGTAATCCAGGAATAGAACATTGGAAATTAGAAAAGAAAGTTTTGCGTTACCTGCAAGGTACGAATGGCCACATGCTAACGTACAGAAGATCTGATTCCCTGCACATAGAGGGGTATATAGATTCTGATTATGCGGGAGATGACAGAAAGTCCACGTCAGGATACATATTCATTCTCGCAGTAGGAGCTATATCGTGAAAAGCTCAAAGCAAACCGTCACTACATCGTCCACAATGTATGTCGAGTTTGTAACATGTTATGAGGCCACAGGGCAGGTAAATTGGCTGAAGAAATTCATGTCCGGATTGAAAGTGGTAGACGACATACATAAGCCACTCAAGTTATACTGCGATAATAATCCAGCAGTATGTTATGCTCACAATAATAAGTCAAGTGGTGCTGCCAAACATATTGACATAAAGTATTATGTTGTGAAAGATAAAGTTTGGGATCATATAATTAGTCTTGAGCATATAAGAACAGAAAAGATGCTCGCGGATCTGCTTACAAAAGGCTTATCACCCAGCGTGTTCAGAGAACACTTAGCCGGTATGGGTTTAAGGGAAAGCTTATAATTTATGGACAATAAGGGCCTAGTTGAGAATCTGTTTCAAAACAGAGAGGTGCATTGTAGCTGTTTAAACTAATGGCAACAGACCATGACGATGACGCACGCTCTATGCTCTGATCTATGATGGAATGGAAATAAGATAAAGTAAGTAAGTTAAGTTTAAGTCATAAGATGAGATCAAGGGGGAGAATGTTAGATTGATCCCACCAGTTTGGCCCAACGGGCAATTGGGTCTTGATCTGCGTCCTGATCGGGGACGTCCAACCCTAACTATGGTTGGTGGGCCCCTGTCGCACAACGCCATAAAAAGAGAGGTGGGGGCCGGAGCACAAGGCACGAGGTTCACCTGAGCCGCCAGTCACCCCACCTACATCCCAAACCCTAACCGATCTACAGAGGGGGCACTGCCAGCGACGGGAAGCACCGCCACTGGCTTCACCCCGTCTCTGCACCGCCGCCCTGCGACTGCGCCTCCACCATGTCACCGTCGCGCCTTCACCGAGTCACCACCGCACCTCCACCGCGCACCAGCGATGACCAGCTCGTCTTGGTCGAAGACGGCCGATGGTTTGCATCTCTGCACCCCTCTCTCTATCTCTCTCTGTTTTTCCATTACTAGTACATGTTATAGGGTTCACTATTTATCTTAAATGTCAGTTAGATCCGGCTAATCTACACCTAGCCGATCCTATGTAACTATCAGTATGCACTTTAGGAGGAGGAACATTATGCTTCTGCGTTGTGCTGCTGTCAAGGCGTGATGCTCGTGGAGCTGGCTTGATGGAAGCCGACTTCACAGCAGAAGCCCGAATGGAGCTCACATTGCGTGCATTTGCTGGATATGGCTTCTTCAAGGCTGCTGCTGAGGTTGCCGGATTCAACTTCTGCATGAGATTTGAACAAAACAGATAAGTTAGTTCAAGCCTATAAAAAATATAATGTATAGCAACACTTCAGAGGCAGTATCATGTTGAGTTATTGACAAGAGAAGATTCCAAAGCAAACAAAGACAAAAAGGTTGCCACGTTGTGAAAACCAAGGAACCTTCTTTTGAAAATGCCGATACATCTGTACTATGGTCTAGTCTTTTGACCCAGCAGAATCCAACCAATAATAAAAAGTAGTAACAAGTCCACGAGGTGGAGCCTTTAAAGCAGCACAAGAGGAAGAAATCTTGCAGGTTTTCTCCTTTTAAGACAAGAAAAAAAAAAGAGTTCCCATAAAGTTGCAAGACTGATTCCGAGTAATAGTAGGAAATCACAAAATCTGTAGGATACGCCGATTCAGGTAATGTGGAAGAGGTGAAATCTCCAAAGCTATACCCGAATACAGCCAGGACACGAAGTACGTACGCCTCATTAGAATATTATACACGTAGTATTAGACAAACAAACCCTTGTAAGGAAAACGTAGACTGCATTTCGAAATCAAGAAACCGCCAAACCAAGAAACTGGGAATGCCATCGATCAGTCTCTCAAGTCAAGGGACCAAGAAAACCATTGAGCCCAGGCAAGAATCTTGGGCCCGGGAAAAGCGGAATGAGTTCCGTTCCGCATGAAATGAAATTCCCCAATCCTAGTAACGATCCCTGAGAAGCTGAGACCCTGACGAGCAGAGGCAGTGTACGTACCGCGCTGGTGGCGGCGCGTGGCGCGACCTTCCCCACAGCGGCCGTCCTCCCTGGAGCTGGAGCGGCGACGTTGGTGATGTTGCCGAGCGCGACACGCTTCATGGCCTGCGTTCTCGTCCATCGTGGTCCACCGGCGGCGTTCTCGTCCATCGTGGGGCGCTTGGCGGCCGCGGACGAGGAGGAGTGGCGGGAGGCGGCGAGGGTCGACATCGTCAGTCTTGGCGAAAGAGGATCCCCTGGCCGAACCCCCCTCCTCGGTCTAGTCTAGGGCTAGGGTTTGGGCTTGGGGGAGCAGGGAGAAAGGTTTGGGTCCCGGCCCGGCAGCGGCGAGGCGAGGCGAGGAGAAAAGAAGAGGAGAGGACAGGGGAGGGGATGGATTATTTAGGAAAAGACCCCTGTACTTTCAATTGTGTTATGTCGCCATGGTTGGTAGGGTAGGGTGATTAGGCCGTTGACTCGTTGAGTACTTGCGTTGATGATGATTCCCCACCGTCTTCGAGCAGTTAGTTTTGAAAATCAAATCGGAAATGGTCTCCCAGGACGTCCGACGCTCCGAACGCGCCTTCCTGCGCCTGCGGAGCCCAATACGGAGTCTGCTACTAGCTTCTCAAAAAAAAATTATCGATTCCCTATTCCTCTTCGTCGCGGCCTTTTTTCACCGCGCACATGTCTCTTCCATGGCTGACTCCACAGCATCGTCCGCCCGCCGCTCACCTTCCTAGCGCGGGGGACGCTTGCCGCTGGCAGCACAGTCGCCCGACGCTGTTGCCTCCACCGCGGGAGACCGCACCCGCCCGTCCTGGCGCCGGGAACCGCACAACAGCTCGTCAGTGTCTGCACTGCCGCTCATCGGGGCCGTAGCCGCCCGCCCACTGGCATCCCCCCAGCGCCATCCGTGGCATCGAGCTCCGCGT
This sequence comes from Miscanthus floridulus, assembly GCF_019320115.1. Classification (NCBI taxonomy): domain Eukaryota; kingdom Viridiplantae; phylum Streptophyta; class Magnoliopsida; order Poales; family Poaceae; genus Miscanthus; species Miscanthus floridulus. The sequence continues at coordinate 1,455,540 of NC_089584.1, forward strand.
CGACAAGCCTCCATTCGTCAGCAGCAAGTATATATGCTATGCTGAAAGCGCATGTTGCAAGAGTATGTTTTGAGTGTTGCAAGTGTTGTATATCGATGTTTCAAAAGTAGATTGGGATATTGCACATGTTATAATTGCTATACACGTATGTTTCAAGTGTATGTTCTAAATATTTCATATGTTTCAGACGTATGTTGTAGGTGTTTTATCTTGATATTGCAAAAGTAGATCTTGATGTTGCATATACATGCTTGTTGCAAGCATATGTTTCACGTGTTTTATACATATGTTGCAAGTGTTTCATCTGGATGTGTTCATATGTTTGTAATGGTTTTCAAGTGTTTTCAAGCGTTTTCGCAAGTATTTCCAACGTTTGTTTCAAGTGTTTCATCTGTCTTCTTTTGTATATTGCAACTATTGCATCTGGATGTTTCAAAAGTAGATCGGGTGTTGCACATGGAATGCGCGTGAGAAGCGGTTGGCGTCGTGGGCAATGTCTGGGGTGGCGTGGGCCCGTTGCTGGGTGCTCTCTCGCGAGCCCGACGCTCTAGGACGCTCATTGTACGGACACCATCCGGACACTAGCGCCGCTAGATCGGACGTCCAGGCACTAGCAAGTCTGAAATCAAATAGCCTTGGGTTGACGTCGGTGGTGCTGTTGTGAGGGCGTTATAGAGGCGGCTACGACTGCAACTGTTTCGGTCTATTTGCTATAGCATGGGTCTATTTGGATGTGCTAGAGCTACTTACTACTTGGGCTAAAAATAGTTAAGGTTGGCTAGCTAATTGGCTAACAATTAGTCAAAGTCTGGCTAAAAAATTAGCCCATCTATTAGTTCTCCTGCTTACATGCACTAAGAGCTAATTGCTAGCTACCAAACAGGCACTAAATCATAATTGTTTACTCAACAACAGCCATAACAACAACGAGCAGAGCTAGTATCATTACCTAAGAGAGAAATTACTTGTCAAGCCACCAATCAAACATGCTCTGAATCCCCTTCTTTAACCACCACTAGTATAGTGTCAGTGCTAACGCTACGGCTTTATTTTAGGAGTGTACATAGAAACAACCAAACAACGATTTTTTTTCCAGAGTTCAACTTTCACACAATTATATATAACCATGTATATACAATCCGAGAAACACTTACACATAACAAGGCATACTAAAGTTATTTCTCGCATTAACCATATAATTTACAATCTACCTAAGTCCTTAAACATGTCTTGGAGATCTTCATAGCCACTTCATGCAAACTTTGTTCCAAATAATCAAAGATGTCGTACCAAGCTTTTTAAAGTAACTCTATAATTCACTTTTGATAAATGAAAGAAAAAATTGTATTTGATCTTTTTTAAAATTAAATAGTAGATATAGTCGTAAATATATGTGCGCAACCGCGAAGGATATTTATCTGATTGTTCCTCGGTTTCTCCCTCTCTCCCATCCTATTTTTTTCTTCAGACGATTTTTGGGTATTAGAAAGCTAACTAATGAAAATTATTGGACAAAAGAAAAAAAATCATTTCTTCTTGGCATAATCAACTGATTTATCAACTAAGTTTTAAGTACTCCATCTGTTTTAAATTGTAAGTCGTTTCAGCTTTTCTAGATACATACTCCCTCTATTCCAAATTATAAGTCATTTTGATTTTTTTGGTTCATCCATTTTGCTATGTATCTATACATATTATTATATATAGATGCATAACAAAATAGATGTACCAAAAAAATCAAAACGACTTATAATTTGAAATGGAGGAAGTAGTTTTTACTATGTATATAAACATAATGTATATTTAGGTGCATAGCAAAAGCTATATATCTAAAAATTAGAACAAAACTAATTGTCTCTAGCTTGCGTGTTCTATTTCATAATAGCCTTTTATTTTCATAATCACATGTCAAGTCGGTTCGTTTATTTTGTAAACTCGGTCGGGGCGTGTAGTGTGTTACTTTTGTAACGCAGTGGTCTAACTCCTCTCTTTGGAGGATGAAACCCAATATTTCTTCTATTTTTTTTAAAATAGGCAAAATCAAATGTGCTAAACCTCTTCATCGATCTCCTCTCTATGGGCCTGGATTGTAAGTGACCCATTTTGCTTCCTTGTCTAGGGTGCCGCCGTTGGTATTTTATGAGAAGAAAGGGGTAGACCTTTCTAGGTTTAGCCACGCTGCAGACGCTCCACTGCTCCTACTGACGTGTGGGGTCACCAAACTAGGTCCCCACGTGTTCTTGACGAAAACATGCAAGTGGGTATGTTGGCAGGTCTGTCGCCATTCCTTATTGACGCAATACCAGAACGACACAGAGAGTTTTGGAAGGGGCGTGTCAGATGGGGCCAGGCTCGGCGTGGGTTTTTCTATTATAATGACAATTTTGGAAATTGCCTTGATCGGAGTCACGGATCCCTCCTTCCTATTTGCCTTGATTGACTTCCATATTTGTCTTGATTGACTTCCATATTTGCCTTGATTGACTTTCATTGGTTTCCATTTTACCATAGCCTACGGGATGTGTGAGGCGTGCGTTGAAGCCTGGGTGGGGGAGATTCAAATAACGCTGGCCATCGAATCAAGTTGAAGCCTGTGAGAAAAGATTAGGAGCCATAGATTTTAATGATACGGTAATTCTGGGTACAATTTTGTTGGTGCACAATGGTTGTAGTCTCTCAGCGGGGGACTTTTTTTGGGAGACCTAGTATAATTTTGATTGGTCCCTTATAGTAGAGATTATGAGAAGAAAGGGGTAGATCTTTCTAGGTTTAGCCATGCTGTAGACGCTCCACTACTCCTACTGACGCGTGGGGTCACCAAACCAGCTCCCCACGTGTTCTTGACAAAAACATGCAAGTGGGTATGTTGTTAGGTCTGTCACCATTCCTTATTGACGCAATACCAGAACGACACAGAGAGTTTTGAAAGGGGCGCGTCATATGGGGCCAGGCTCGGCGTGGGTTTTTCTATTATAATAACAATTCTAGAAATTGCCTTGATCGGAGTCACGGATCCCTCCTTTCTATTTGCCTTGATTGACTTTTATATTTGCCTTGATTGACTTCCATTGGTTTCCATTTTACCGTAGCCTGTGGGATGTGTGAGACGTGCGTTGAAGCCTGGGTGGTGGAGATCCAAATAACGCTGGCCATCGGATCAAGTTGAAGCCTATGAGAAAGGATTAGGAGCCATAGATTTTAATGATACGGTAATTCTAGGTATAATTTTGTTGGTACACAATGGTTGTAGTCTCTCAGCGGGGGACTTTTTTGGGAGACCTAGTATAGTTTTGATTGGTTCCTTATAGTAGAGATTATGAGAAGAAAAGGGTAGACCTTTCTAGGTTTAGCCATGCTGCAGACGCTCCACTGCTCCTACTGACGCGTGGGGTCACCAAACCAAGTCCCGCGTGTTCTTGACGGAAACATGCGAGTGGGTATGTTGGCAGGTCTGTCGCCATTCCTTATTGATGCAATACCAGAACGGCACGGAGAGTTTTGGAAGGGGCACATCAGATGGGGCCGGGCTCGACGTGGGTTTTTCCATTATAATGACAATTCTGGAAATTGCCTTGATCGGAGTCACGGATCCCTCCTTCCTATTTGTCTTGATTGACTTCCACCTTGATTGACTTTCATATTTGTCTTGATTGACTTCTATTGGTTTCCATTTTATTGTAGCCTGCGGGATGTGAGGCGTGAGTTGAAGCCTAGGTGGGGGAGATCCAAATAACGCTGGCCATCGGATCAAGTTGAAGCCTGTGAGAAAGGATTAGGAGCCATAGATTTTAATGATACGGTAATTCTGGGTATAATTTTGTTGGTGTACAATGGTTGTAATCTCTCAGCGGAGGACTATTTTTTAGGAGACCTAGTATAATTTTGATTGGTCCCTTATAGTAGAGATGTGTAGTGTAGGATTTAAGTTTCCTCTACTATCTTGCCTCATTGTGTGACGATTCTTGGAAGAGAAATACATCGAGAAAGAAAAATGGTTGCACCTTCCTTTATAGTTTTTGTTTTTTTAAACTAGATGGTAACAAGGAAAATGAATCAGAGCGGAAGTAGAAATGACATAATTTCACTTTAAGACCCCCTTTAGAGTGTGGGGTTATAGCTTCAGAAATGCAATAGTCGAGCTATAGCCCCCAATTTTAAACCTTAGTCCTAACTAATTTACTTGCACACTAGAGCTGTGGAACTAAACTTGCGCTCGATTTGGCCATGATGTTTCGCGGGGCTGCTCTAACTAGTTGCTTGTAAGGACCTCCATGGTGTGAGAGAGCGAGAGAGTATTCTACCCCGTAATATCACGTATTATAATCCCACTAGTAGAGAACAGACCTTTGATCCTCGATCAAAATGGGCTCTAGTCCCGGGATTTTTTGCGCCCGGGACTAGAGATACCTTTAGTCCTGGTTGGTGGATCCAACTGGGACTAAAGGTCCCTGCCCAATGGCTACTGCGCCAGACAGAGGTGGCAGGGACCTTTAGTCCCGGTTGGAGCCACCAACCGGGACTAAAAGTATACTTTTACTCCCGGTTGGTGGCTCCAACCGGGAGTAAAGGTCTACTCCCGGGCCGTGGCTGCGCCCGGGGTTGGAAAGTTACCTTTAGTCCTGATTGGATCCATCAACCGGGACTAAATGTTCTCCCTTTATAAATCGGCCGTCTCCTCCTTCCTCCCCGAGCCCGAGCTCAGCACATTTTGAAGCTCACTGCAGTAGTGTTCTTGCTTCCTCCCTCCCTCCATTGTTCCTCCATCCATTCTTCGATTCCTCCGTCGATTTCTTCGATTCCTCCGTCGATTCTTCAGTTGTAAAGGTTACCAATCTCATACTCTCATTTTTTACCATTTTCTTATGCCATTTTGTTCACTATATATATTTATGGTTCTTTATTGTGGTTTTTTTCATTTGTAAGCAATTTGAGCTCAAAATCACTTCAAGCTTGCATATTTACATGAAAGAAGGTTAAAGTATATATAAATATAAAGTTAGAAAATAGTTAGAAAATTATAGCAAATCCTTACTAGTTGAACTTGCGGACCGTGTTCAGGTCGGCGAGGATGTTCTCTGCCGAGCGGTAACAGACGTCAAGGAGGAGCTTTGATTCTACGAGGGAGAGCGACAACGGTCGTGGAAGACCGTGTTTCCTTCCTCGTAGAATCGGAGCTCTTCCTTGACCAAGTACGGTGCCGTCCGGTGGAGAAATGCTCGCCGAGCTGATCACGTAAGCAAGGTCAACTAGTACGGATGGTTATTTATTCACATGTCCCGATATCGTCACAGTAGTCTGTCAATCACCGTACCTAAACGTAGTATATATAAATAAAAACTTAGAAAATAGTTAGAAAATTATAGAAAATCCGTACTAGTTGAACTTGCGGACCGTGTTCAGCTCGGCAAGCATGTTCTCTGTCGAGCGGTAATGGACATCAAGGAGGAGCTTTGATTCTATGAGGGAGAGCGACAACGGTCGTGGGAGACCGTGTTCCCTTCCTCGTAGAATCGGAGCTCTTCCTTGAGCAAGTACGGTGCCGTCTGGTGGAGAAATGCTCGCCGAGATGATCGCGTAAGCAAGTTCAACTAGTACGGATGGTTATTTATTCACATGTCCCAATATCGTCGCAGTAGTCTGTCAATCACCGTACTTTTTATTTTAACTTTTTATGAAATGAAAAACTTAGAAAATAGTTAGAAAATTATAGAAAATCCGTACTAGTTGAACTAGCGGACCGTGTTCATTTCGGCGAGCATGTTCTCTGCCGAGCAGTAACGGACGTCAAGGAGGAGCTTTGATTCTACGAGGGAGAGCGGCAACGGTCGTGGAAGACCGTGTTCCCTTCCTCGTAGAATTGGAACTCTTCCGTGGCCAAGTACGGTGCCGTTCGGTGGAGAAATGCTCGCCGATATGATCACGTAAGCAAGGTCAACTAGTACGGATGGTTATTTATTCACACGTCCCGATATCGTCGTAGTAGTCAGTTATGTGTGTACATTCTTATTCTTCTGTTAATTTGCGGAAATATCATATGAATTACTTACCTGCCGCAGTAAAAGACGAGAACACAATGACCATTAAAAATATCATTGTTTAGAGATCTAGATAATTTTATAGTTTGTTAATTTTATTTGTTTATAAAAGGAGAAATTTATAGTGTATTAAAAAATGAGTATAGAGAGTAGATGGCAACTGCTTTCGGGTCCTCGGCCTCTCATGGGTTTCCAAAGCGACTTAGGCCAGGCCTTCCTCTCATTCCATGCGGCAAGTGTCGTGATGAGACGAAGATTGTGATGGAGTATCGAGTGAAGAAGGAGGGTCCCAACAAGGATCGTATCTTCTACAAGTGTCCGGATCGCAATGTGAGTTATTTTATCGTATTTAATGATTATGGTTAGTTTATACCTATTTTTATGATGGTTGTGATTAAAGTTCTAATTTTTTGTTTTAATTTCAGTGGGATGGCAGTGGACGATGTTCAGGCTTCTACTGGGAGGAAGAGTATGTTGAACTCGTGCAAAAATATCTTGCACAACAGGCAGATACGGCGACTAATGAGGCAGTGATCCAGCCGAAGAAGCCCAAAGATGTTGCACAATCGGGGGATCTATCTGTTTTAGTTAAGATTGGTCGTGAAATCCTTGTGCTCCTGAAATGTATTTTAGCTTTAGTTCTTTTAGTGGTAGTTGAGATTGTCTACATTGTAGCGATGCTTTCATAAATTTGTATCTTTTGCGGTGGCACGTATGTTGTATAAATAATTAATTATGATCTAGGTTTTAATATGATATTTATATCATGTAATGCAGATGAGCCGTCATTGGATGTATAATGCTGATCGCCGCTCCCAAGAGTTCATTGACGGCGTGCATTCTTTGTTACGTGCGGCCGAGGCAAACAAACGCGACAGTTTCATGTGCTGCCCATGTGCCATATGTAAGAATACGGTGGAATATCCTTGCTCAAGGACTCTTCATTCACACTTGTTCAAGTCGGGTTTTATGCCAAACTATATTTGTTGGACAAAGCACGGAGAAACTGGTGTTGTAATGGAAGAAGGTGAAGAAGAACAATGGGACGACAATGATATTATTCCTGATGGTGCGTGCTTCAATGATACTGCAATGGGAGAAGCTGAAGAAGAGGTAGCCGCAGAAGATAAGCCGGCTGATGATCTTTGTCAGGTCATTCGTGATGCACAAAGAGAATGTGAAAGTGAAAATGAGAAGATCAAGTTCGAGCGGATGCTAAAAGATCACAAGAAATTATTGTACCCAACTTGTGATGCAGGGCAGAAAAAGTTGGGAACCACACTAGAATTGCTGCAATGAAAGGCAAAGAATGGTGTATCTGACAAGGGATTTGGAGAGTTACTAAAAATCCAAAAGAAAATGCTTTCGAAGTACAATGAATTGCCCGCCACTACCTACGAAGCAAAACAAGTTGTCTATCCTATGGGGCTAGAAATAGAGAAGATACATGCATGTCCTAATGACTACATCCTATACTGTGGCAAAGAGTACGAGAAATTGGATGCATGCCCGGTATGCCATGCGTCGCGGTATAAGATCAGGCGAGATGACCCTGGTGATGTTGAGGGCGAACGTCCGCGTAAGAAAATCCCTGCCAAGGTTATGTGGTATGCTCCTATAATACCACGCTTGAAATGTCTGTTCAGAAACAAAGAACATGCAAAATTGTTACGATGGCACAAAGAAGACCGTAAGGTAGATAATATGTTGAGACACCCTGCTGATGGGTCCCAGTGGAGAGCAATCGACAGAGAATTCCCGAAGTTTGCAAATAACGCAAGAAACTTAAGGTTTGCTTTAAGTACAGATGGTATCAATCCTTTTGGAGAGCAGAACAGTAGTCATAGCACTTGGCCTGTTACTCTAAGTATCTACAACATTCCTCCTTAGTTATACATGAAGCGGAAGTTCATTATGATGCCTGTGCTCATCCAAGGCCCGAAGCAACCTGGCAATGACATCGATGTGTACCTGAGACCACTATTGACGAACTTCTCATTTTGTGGAATAAAGAAGGTGTACGTGTGTGGGATGAGTACAAACAGGAACACTTTGATCTGCGAGCATTGTTGTTCATAACAATCAATGATTGGCCTGCTCTAAGTAATCTTTCAGGACAGTCAAACAAGGGATATAATGCATGCACACACTGCTTTGGTGATATTAGAGGTGTATTCTTGAAAAAATGTCGAAAGGTCGTGTACCTTGGCCATCGTTGATTTCTTCCTGCAAATCACCCCGTAAGAAAGAAAGGCAAGCATTTTAAAGGGAAGGCAGACCACCTGACCAAGCCTCGCAACCGAACCGGTGAGGATGTACTCGATATGGTCAATGATGTGAAAGTCGTCTTTGGAAAAGGACATGGAAGCCAACCTATTCCGAAAGACGCTAACGGTCACGCACCCATGTGGAAGAAAAAGTCCATATTTTGGGACCTACCCTATTGGCAAGTCCTGGAGGTCCGTAGCTCGATTGACGTGATGCACCTGACGAAGAATCTTTGTGTGAACCTGCTAGGCTTTATGGGTGTGTATGGAAAGCCTAAGGACACATTTGAAGCACGACAGGACCTGCGTTGTTTGAGAGAAAGAGATAACCTGCATCCAGAGAAGACAGATGATGGACGCCATTACTTATGTCCTGCTAGCTACACTCTAAGCAAAGAGGAGAAGGAAATCATGTTTGAATGCTTAAACAACATCAAGGTACCATCTGGATTCTCCTCGAATATAAAGGGTATTATAAATGTGCCAGAGAAGAAATTCTGTAACTTAAAGTCCCATGACTGTCACGTTCTCATGACGCAATTACTTCCAGTTGCATTAAGAGGAATTCTACCTCCAAATGTACGTCTAGCCACCATGAAGCTATGTGCATTCCTCAATGCAATTTCTCAGAAGGCAATTGATCCAACTGATCTAGCTAAACTATAGAATGATGAGGTTCAATGTCTTGTCAGCTTTGAGTTAGTGTTCCCTCCTTCCTTCTTTGATATTATGACACACCTCCTAGTTCACCTAGTCAAGGAGATTTTCACTCTCGATCCTGTGTTCCTACACAACATGTTTCCCTTAGAGAGATTCATGGGAGTCCTGAAGAAATATGTTCACAACCGTGCTCGCCTAGAAGGAAGCATCGCCAAGGGCTATGGAACAGAAGAGGTCATTGAGTTCTGTGTTGACTTTATTCCCGACCTTGACTCGATTGGTGTTCCTGAATCGAGACATGAGGGGAGACTAAGCGGAAAGGGGACACTAGGGAGGAAAACATATATTGGTACAGATGATGATTATTTCAATAAAGCGCACTACACAGTTCTACAGAACTCCTCTTTGGTAGATCCGTATATTGAGACACACAAGGATCTCTTACGATCCGAGTTTCCAGGGAAGACTGAAGCTTGGATTACGCATAAGCACATGGAAACTTTCGGCGGTTGGTTGCGAAAAAAATGTCAAGGTGATGAGAGCATCCATGAGCAACTGTATTTTTTGGCTATGCAACCATCATGGCATATCGTCACATACAAAGGGTACGAGATAAATGAGAACATATTCTACACAGTAGCCCAAGATAAAAGGAGCACCAACCAAAACAGTGGTGTCCGCATAGATGCCACAGACCCGAATGGGAATAAGCAGACATATTATGGACGCATAGATAAAATATGGGAACTAGAATATGCACCTACTTTGAAGATCCCATTGTTCAAGTGCCAATGGGTCAAGGTGACCGGAGGCGGGGTAACAGTAGACAACGAGTATGGAATGACAACAGTAGACCTTAGTAATATTGGGTGCAAAGACGAACCATTCATCCTTGCCAAGGATGTGAATCAGGTGTTCTATGTCAATAATACGTCTACCAAACCAAAAAGAGGGAAAAACGATAATGACTCAACCAAAGAGCCAAAGCGCCACATAGTTCTTTCAGGGAAAAGAGTCATCGTGGGAATTGAGGACAAGTCGGACATGTCAGAAGAATATGAAAAGGATGACCGAATTCCGCCCTTCAAAGTGAACAAAGACCCTAGCATCTTGGTAAATGATGAGGACACTCCATGGTTACGAAGCGATCATAACCAAGGGACATACGTAAAGAAGAAGTTCACTACTGTGCCCACTTGATGATATAGTGATTTAATATAGTGTATGTTTGAGATATTATGTAATAATTGTGAATTCAGATGTTTATTATGTCATGTTTCAAATTAAATCAATGTTTGATTTGGTGGGATTTCTCTCTCAAAAAGGTAAATTAGGATACTGAGTGATGAAAAATTAAAATATTAACGTTAAAATGATGTGAAAATAAATTTCCTGTCCAAAACCAATAGTTTTAATAATTTTAATTAAACACTACATTTTTGCATTAACGAAATAATAAATATTAGTTACATTATGTTTTATAATTCTAACAAAAAATAAAAAAAGTTAGGTTATAGATTTTTCCTATGTGCAATAAACAAAAAGAAAATTCATATTTTTAACAAAATAATTTTATGCCTTTTATTTAATTTACTATGTATTTAACAAAAACTATTGCATTTCTATTATATTTAACAAGACTATTGCTTAAAACAGGCGGGAAACGAAACTGCAGGCCACCTTTACTCCCGGGTGGGAAGCCCACCCGGGAGTAAAGGTGGGCTGCAGTTTCGTGGCCCGCCAAAGAAAACCCATTACTCCCGGTGCGTGTTACCAACCGGGAGTAATACCTTTACTCCCGGTTGGTAACACGCACCGGGAGTAAAGGTACCTTTACTCCCGGTTGGTAATACTCACCGGGAGTAAAGGGTTTTTACTCCCGGTTGGTGGCTGGCACCGGGAGTAATTCTCTCTGATATATAACCTCCAGCGCCTGGCGCAGATCGATTCGCTCGTCTTCTTCCTCGTCGAACACCGCCGCCCTCTTCTTTCTCGCGCCGCGTCCGTTCGCCTTCCGTGACACCGGCGCCGCCCTCTTCTTCCTCGTGCGGCCTCCACCGCGCGCGCCCGTGCCCCTCCTCCCCGCGCGCCCATGGCCCTCCACCGCGCCCTCCTCCGCGCCCGAGGCCCTCCACCGCGCGTTGCCCCACCGCGCCTGAGGCCCTCCACACTGCCGAGCTCGATCAAGGTGATATATTCGTCGATCTCTTTGTACATTCGTCCGAGCCCTCCACTGCCGAGTTATAGATCACGTCGAAAACTACAACTTTGGTGTAAGCCATGTCAACGCTCGAGGTCGATTGAAAATTCCAAATTTTGAATCACAAAATCTAGGAACTAAAAATGGATATTTGGAACTCTAAATGATTTTAAATAAAAAACATATCTTAACGCAAGTTTTGAATATTTAGATATTATATGGATAAATTAGCAAGTTTAATTAGAGTGTCAAAAACTGCATTTTATGGTACAAAAATACATTTTAAGATCACTGAGACCTGAACTCATGACAAGTTTAATTAAGGACCACCAATGAAATTACTTTAGAAATTAATTAGATCGATGTAAATCCATGGCTTGTATAATAAACACGCTATATATTATTTGTAAATCCTGGTCAAATAGGAACTCAATTTTGATACCCAGTTTGTAAACTAAGCGTTTTTTAGTTTATCAAAAATATCATATGTGATGATGTTAGCAGTTTTGGTTGGACTTGCATGCATGGCTACAGACAAATGAAGGAAAACTTCAACGTTTCTTCATTTGTGAACTTTGAATATACAGATATAATATATTAATGTTGCTAAAGTAATATGAGCATTACATATTTTTTTCCGGGAAGACTATCTTCAAACTTCATATCATAGCATCAGAGATCGCCTGTAGAAGAAGAAAATAAATTCTTATCATTTCAGAAATAGTAATGGTTATATGAGCAATAAGACACATATACTTACATTTCATAATGACTTATACTTACATTATTAACATAGAATTTTCTCATATGATGAATGACTACATGGTTCACATGGTACATAGGATCACAACATCATGCACCAACACCGCCTCGGCCCGCCTCACGTCATCGTCGTCAGCACACCGGCCACCGCACCGACACGTATATATACGTCATTTGTATTCATATGCATTTCGTCCATGCGTTTCTATGTATACGGCGGAGCACCGCCGCCCTCGTTCACCCATGTGTACAGACATATATACGGCGGAGTGGAGCATCGCCACTCTTGTCACACCGCCCTTTCTCGTGGCCTAGTTGATCAACATTCGTATTATCGTTATCGTTAATGCTAAACAATCACACCAGGGCGAACCGCACTGTTGATGTCATCGACGTGGTTCGCCCTAGTCACCGACGCAATTTGCCCTCGGCCGTTTATGTATAGCCCTAATTCGCCCTAGTACCGACGTAGTTCGTCCTAGTGTGGCGAATTGCGTCCGTGACCGAGGGGCAAGATTTAATAATGCATATTGTTCGTAGATTTTACGCATGTAATAAGCAAAGATTTGACGTACTATATATTGGTTTTGTTTTTTGAAGCTAGATGGCCGACCCGAGAAATATGGATGAGGAGGAGTTGATGATGAATTTGATCAACACTGGCACTCAAGTTGCCGGCGATGATGGTGCTAAAAATAACGTGCAAGAGGATGCAGATGACGGGAGTCAGTACTTAGCTCTTGAACAAAATGAGCAACAACATATTGGCCAAGTATATATTTTTTTATTATTAGCTATATATATTATCATATGTCTTATGTGTGCTCATGACATTAAAAATAATGTTTATATTTTGTAGCCCTCTGGATCGACATCAACAACTACAACGAAGAGTAAAAATGTTCGAGGTCCCAAAAAGCCATTGGAGGGTCGCTTCATCATCTCGGAGTTCAATGTGGATACAGGAGAACTGGGGGGGCCGAATAAAATGAAATTTGTGCACCACTGTGGTTACCTTGTACGGGACCGGCTCCCGATTAGTACCCGTGAATGAAAGAAGAAGACCAATGCTCCTCATATCAGTTTTGTCTCCAATCGTGACAAGGCGTTAATTTGGAATGATGTCTTGGTACATTTCACGCTCCAAACAGATGGTTATGATGATATAATAGATGGTGATGAATTAAAGGAGCGAGTTAGGGATTGGGCAATGAAGAAGATGGCCACCCAGTTTCAGACTTGGAAGAAACACCTATACACGACGTATGTCAAGAAGAACATAGCACCAGATTTTACTGTCCCAGGCCCGATCTCAAAGTAGAGGCCCTATTGGGATGAGTTTGTATAGTACAAGACTTCGGAAGAGGGTGTGAGTCGGGTGATAAAGAACCAACGTAATGCCCAACAGAAGACATACCACCATACCTTGGGATCAGGTGGCTACCCGACTGCCATTAAGAAGTGGAACAAAATAGAAGCAGACCTTCTTGCTAAGGGTATCAGACCAGAATCACTCGAGTGGGGAGAATGTGCAAAGAATTGGTTTTTCGGTCATGGGAGAACACTAGACCAGGAGACAGGGAAGTGCGTTTATGGCGCAAGACTGCAAGAAGCAGCAGAAAGATTGTTTTATGCTCAGAGAGCTACTGCTAGTGGTGCGTTCAGGCCCAACAGAGAGAAGGATGAGCTGACATACGCCATCGGGACTATTGAACATGGTGGCTGAACTAGAGGCAAAGGAAGTGTCTCGTAAAAGCATGGATTCCCTCAGGACAGACCTTCCTACAGAAGTCGCCAGAGAAAGAAGGAAGAAGAGGCACAACAGCTCCAGAGGTTGGAGGAAGCGGTGCGTGAAGCACAGGAGCGGGAAAAAAACCTTGAAGCGAGAATGCAGGAGGAAATCAGAAGGCAAGTGCAAATAGCAGTGAGTGCAAGCAAGCAGGCATCAGAGCCAGGAATCAACATTAGCCAATTTGTTCAGTTGAAAAGCAACTGCGCTTCCACGGAGATACCAAATCAAGGGGACACAGGATTGCGCTTCCCTGTGGATGATGTCACTGAACCTTGTACAACGTGTGAGCTACACATTCCGAAGGAGAATTCCACAATCAAGGTGGCTATCGGTCTTGTTAATCCTATCAACCGAACCAAGACACCAAGGATTTATGGGAATATAATCCAAGAAGGATATGCTACCATCTCGGTAGATAAAGCTGAAAAAGGTTTTAGTGATTTGCCTCTTGACATTCCTGGAGGTGATGGCGAGAAGACTCTAGGAGAAGCGGAGAAGACATTCATTCTATGGCGCAAGTGCTACATCATCATTCCAGGGATGTCGGCTCCACCTCCTCCTGAACTACCTCACCATAGGTACGTGCGGATGAAAACACTACATCATTAATTTGTATTGGCTTAAATAATTAATAATCTGCTCATAATAATATGTCATTCCTTTTTTTTGTAGCAGATCCTCCCCTAACCTAAATCCAATTGTTCAATCGCCAGATCATCATAGTGCTCTGTACGATGACATTGTGTTGGAAGACGAGGCTGCATCCACACCATCTCCAAGGAGGTCTCCAACGCCGCTGCCAACACCTCCAAGGAGGTCTCCAACGCCTCCCCCGCCCCCGCCTACCAAGAAGCCTAGCAAGAGGCCAGCCCCTCAAACGAAGAACCAGTCCCCGCCTGCAAAGAAAGCCACCGTGAAACCAAGGGCTATTCCCAAAATAATATCTGAAGAGACGGAAGAAGGAACTGATGCATATAAAAAAGACATGTCTAGATTCTATGACAAACTTAAAATAAATCAAGAAGCAAGGAGAAACCCAGAGAAACCGTACTTCTTCGTAGCTCCAGATATTCTAAGAAAAAAGGTGACTTCTTACCAGCAACAACAGCGGGAATCTCGTAAGCCGTCCAAATCAACGTTATCAGACTATGACCGCACTCTCACCAAGTCAATTGAGGCGACACAGAAAAAGAAGCGGGCAGGGAAAGGAGTTGCCCAACTCGGACAACAAGCGCACCAATCAATCCCCCCGCTAGTTGTTGGTAATGAATATGGTTCGAATTTAGGATTAATGCATCAGGCAAACATACCTCCGGATGTCGATTTGGATCACCTTGATGAATTTCTTGATGAGACTGGTCTCGACCTTTACCAGATGTTTGGTGATGGAAACATTGAGAGTGCGGCAGAGGTTGATATTTGGAAAAAAAAAATTTATACTAGGCCAGAGTCTATACAACCCTCAAGCCTTATCTGATCTGGGGACGCAAATGTACCTGCTAAACAAGTGGTACATGCAGGCGTCTACCAGTGGAGACTTCTGTGTTGGTGTCAGAATTAGAGACGAACATTGGTTCCGTGGCGATGATGTTATGTATGTTGACTTTGCAGAATTTCATCAACTATGCCACCTGACCTCTCTGGATAAAGTTATCATTAGCTGCTATTGCCTGTAAGTAATAATTCTTTCGATCTATTATTAAACTCATCATATGTGTGTATATGCATATAAATTATCCTAACAAGTACTATATATATGCAGATTTACAATGACAGAGCTCAGAAAGGAAGGCTGCAATGAAATTGGTTTTGTTGATCCCCATATAGTATTCAAAGACCCAATTACTCCAAAGACTAATTGGAAGTCTGAGTCAGAGAGTAACCTCATGAACTTCTTAGTGAACCAACGCCACAAGAAGGATATACTCTTTCCCTATAACTTCAAGTGAGTGTTAATCATGTCGATCATAGCCTTAATGGCTCATATGTTGATTCTAGTTAATTAATGAGTGTTATGCGTTATATCCTATAAACACATGCAGCAATCACTGGATATTGATGGACATCGATCTGGTGAAAAGTCACTTGATAATCTATGACTCGATGAGAAAACCACAACAAGACTATCAAGATATGATAGATATTATCCAGAGGTAATTTCGGGATCTCTAGCAACTATATATACACACAAACATGATGATTAACTATATCTGATGACGTGGCAAATTTTTTATTGGGCAGTGTTTGGAAAACCTTTATTGAGAAGCAACACATGGAAAAATGCAAAGCGCCACTGAATATAATCCCTTTGAAAGTAAGTCCCCTGAATCGCATCATCTTTATTAATTAAACATATAGCTTTCACCGGATCACCAGATTGGATGACAAATCTTTTTCTCGTAAAGTGGTGTCTGAGGCGGGAACAGGGGAACAACTACTGTGGTTATTATGTTTGCAAGTTTATCAAGGTGCTCTCCCAAAGAACTCCTACAGAGAGACTCAAAGTACGTTAAAAATACACTATATATTCATTTAATTATTATTATTGATTGTGTTACTATGTCTTTATATATATATATATATGTACATATATTAATTTATTTTCCTTTAATTCAAACCTGTAGACTCGATGGTTGGAGGAAAAGGTCATACGGTAAGACCAAATCAAAGCAATTCAAGAGTCTATAGCCGGATTTTTTAATGAGCAGGTCATCGATTCCAAGGGCGAGTTCTACTTCGACCCAACACTGCCATTGAAGCCAAGCTAGAGGATGAGAGGAAACTTGTTATGTCACAACAACTATAATGCAATCTTTTGTAATATATGCACATGAAATAATATAATGTAAAATACACATATGCATGCATGCATGTAAATATATATATGATGCATGCATGCATATATATATTTACATGCATGCATGCATATGTTTCTATGCTTGAATTATGTGATTTAATACGTTCATTGTGCTTGAACCGAAACATACTATATGCGCGTATAAATGTATAATTAGCAGCGTACAATACGACTTCGAAAACCTATTTTGAAAAGAAAACAAAAAAATGAAAAGAAAAGAAAAAAGAAAAAAAAACCTTTAGTCCCGGTTCGTATTACCAACCGGGACTAAAGATGCCGGCCATCGTGGCATGTCAGGAGGCACCTTTAGTCCCGGTTGGTGTTACCCACCGGGACTAAAGGTCCTCCTTTAGTCCCGGTTTCTGACCCGGGACTAAAGGACCCCCCTTTAGTCCCGGATGCTTGCTCCCGGGTAGAGAACCGGGACTAGAGGGGGTTCCCACCGGGAGTAAAGCTCGGTTCGCTACCGGTGTCCCCATCCGTTCTGTTAAGCCACAAGGGAATGTATCGCTTCATGGACAATTGGATTCACATAGTTAAGAAAAGAAAACCAAGTATTTATCTTGCCTCCTCTCCGGTGTCTCCTAGTCGATTTTTCTAATGTGGCAACACATGCCACAGCGTGGGAAGCGATGACAAGTCATTCAGTTACAAGGTGTTACTGCAGCGACACATATTATGGAGGGCCTAATGTCATATATATCATGGATTCATGGGAAATGTGCACACAAATATTGTGAAGGGCCTGATGTCCTATATACCATGGAAAATTTGTATGCTATAGACGTCTAGCCATGCATGTACCAAGTGTGTACACTTTCTTTCTTTCAATGTCATGTGTTATAGGGTCTGTTTGGAACGCGGAAAAAATTTTCTATTTCTGTGTTTTTCTTATGAAGTTGAACTAATTCGTTTGAAATTTATATATAATTCCTATAAAATTTCTGCGTCCTAAACAGATCCCGAATGAATGCTATACAATTAGAGCAGTGTGCTGGGAAGGGAAAAGAACTAAGGATATCGCCCCCTTGGTGGTTTTTTTTTTTTTTTTTTGACAACATCCCCCCTTGGTCCTTGAAGTAGTTTTGATAGCAGACAACAAATTATAAAGATAAACTTTTGGCCAACCAGAAGATGAGCTATCCAGTCAGTGCGTGCGTCGTATACTCGTCTTTCTCTCGCAGCACAACAGAAAAAAAATCATTTCTTTGCTGGGTTGGCAATTGGCATGGGCACTGTTCGAGGTGGGAGGCCGGCAGCGAGACGCGACCGCACTGTCGGTTGGTTTTGTGTCTGCCTTCACAGTTCACACCATCTGCATGCGTGACAGGCCAGCTGGGCCGCCCGTCAGACCGGCCTGGTATTTAATCTCGGGCTGGGCTACAACTCGAGAAGGCCCAATGGCCCCAACCAAACTACTGCCAAGCACGACCCGCCTCCAGCCGCGCCCCACTCGATCTAGGCCACCTCAGGTCACATTGCCACCAAAAACAGCAAAAATCCAAATTCCTTCCAATAGTACATCACAATATGCGATCCTCATCAGAATCCAGAGCACTGCAACACAGTACATATGCAATACAAACGAGTCAAGGATGTCACCCAATTTTTAATGTCATCATAATAGTAACACCTCCCATATATATATATATACGATGATATACCAACTACTTACTAACATAATATTTACACAACTTACATACCCAAGGTCTATCTTATACATCCATCCTTGTTATTGCTTGTTGCCCGTCACTAAGGCTTTCACTAAGCTTAGGCAGATTATTACTAGACACGCATTAACTGTCATCAAACTAAAAGACACATTATCAAATCTTTTCTTTTCTGCAAAGCCTATGTTACATCACTTCTTCCTTCCACTGAATTCTTCTGAAGAAAGAACTGACGCCAGCAACCAATCTGTTGCGTTCTTCGTCATCCACAAGCTACGCCATCATGTTTCAGACTTTCAGCTACATCCCCTTGGCCAGCAAAACGACCATGCCAAAGGCTCCAAAATTCTATCCCTGCCCTGCTACCCTCCCTTCTTCTAAAAACCCCTCTTCCCATCCTGCCCCGGGCAAGGGCAAGCCTCCATATCGCTCCCATCTCCAATGGGATGGATCACAATCTTCCTCACCACCTGGCAAAACTCCCTGCAAGAGTTATTATAATGTGTGTTATTCACAATCTGTATAGTATTAAGCTCCTGTCTTTTTTTTTCTTTTCAGGAGGATATGCACAAGGTAGCTTACTGCCAAGGAACAGCTCCGACTTCCATTGTCTCATTCTCATCGTTAGTGAACGTGACCTTCCATTCCTCTTTGGAGCCAAGGTCTTTTATCTCAAACATCCCTTCAAGCTCACCCATCAACTGCTCATACCCATCCAGATTTCCTAAATCCACAGCTCTGCCCACAGCATTTCCATGCATTTGAACCTAGCACAGATCAAACACACAGGTTACCCAGCAGTATAAATGGCAAGACAAGGAGAAAGAGAAGAGAAAAACAAAAAGTCGTTACCTTAATACGACTTCTTCCACTGCAACTCTGATGGCTTTGGATTTCTCGGGGGCTTTCATTCACCAAGTGCGTATAATCTTTTGTGACTCTTGAAAGCGCCGATAGCTGACCAGAGTCTTCAAAAGAACCAGCACCTCGCATCGATGTTTCCCCTACTCCCACAGTCGTCTTGTCAGCAGTAGCACTACTCCTAGTATGGTTAACCAAATTGACACCAAACAGACGGAACATGCCGGGTTCCTTCTTTTCTTCGACAGCAATGGAAAATTTTGGAGCAACCTCTTCAGTCTGATAGCTGCAGGGAGCAGTGTTGCAAGACAACTTGGAAGAGGGCTCCTCAGCTTGATAAGCAGAGAGCCCAGGCCAAGGAGGAACCCTCGAGTCGTTGCTGGTGACCTGAAACAGTTTCTGAGAAATCTCTGGCAAGGAAGGGGAGGCCCCTTTGCTTGAGGAATTGAAGTCCTTGAACCAGCTCCCAATTACTGCAGAATTCTGACAAATTGAACTACTCATGGCACTGTATCCTGGGCGTTCACTTGTCCAAGCGACTTGATGTACAGATATACAATTGGGTTCGTTGGAGCTTATACTTGTCTTCTCATGCTGTTCAGGCCTTCCAGAGAGCCAGAATTCTTGAGCAGGTTCTGCAAAATTAAGAACATTAGACCCAAATTTCCAGAGATCTTTTTCGAAGACCAGCAATATGAATTTTTCAGTGTCATACCCAGCGCATGAATATCCAGGCTTTCAGCTGTCTCCCTAGGCCTTTTGTTTTTCATTGATGGTTGCACGGGTATGTTGATGGCAGGTGCGGATGCATCGAATGGTTCAATTTCCCAAGAGGAAACCCTCTCAGGGCCATTGAAGTTTGTGGTTTCGTCCCATTTGACCTAAACCAAGAAAATTGAGAAGATGTTCAGCATCTTGTCTAAGGAAAAAAAAGTCAAATAATGAAAACAAATAAAGCAGATCAAAGTGATCTTACCTTCAATGTCTTCCATTCAGAACCTTGCCATTGTGGAGAAAGATCTCCTTTATCGACAACAGTTCCAGAAAACCTAAAGGGTTAAAAGAGACGGACTGATCATGTCAATATGAAAGGACAGCAAGTCAGCAACAAATTAAAGGAGAAACATATAAGGTGGCAGGATGAATAGTTACTTCTTTACAGGGACGTCTTCCCCTTCAAAACTCATCTTAAACCTCATGCCCACATTAAATCCAATTTTACTAGATGCAAGGTACTTGTTCAGACTGACGATGTATTGGCTTTGGCTCAACCTGAGAAAACACACAAAAAAGAAACAATTAACAGAGAACGATAAGAACAGTTATATTAAAAGAATTGATGTTAGGAAGTGTCCAACCTTGGTCTATAATACACTAGGAAAATGGAATTAGTCTTAATAGCATGTGATGCACTTGCAAGCACCCCAAGATGCATGCTTTGGCTTGATATAACAGATGCTGGCATTGTGCTTTGCTTCTGCACAAGGCGCCTCACTCCGACACGCTGCTCTCCTGTCTCACTCCTAAGGGAAAAAAAAGCATGGTACCTTGTAAGTTGTACATATACTTGATACATGAGCATGCGCACAAGGTTTCCTTTTTTTGGATGCACAAGCTGTTTGTTTAAGTTCAGCTGAGACCTAACCTCAGGTAGACAAACGCATCACCAGCAATCAGCTTCTTTGATGTGACAAACGTGCTCCATCCAGTAGTCAGAAGGTGCCGACGGGGTTGGCCTAGAGAACCAAGAAATGCAGAATTAAGCACCAGAAATTACTTAAAGGTGCCATTTTTCCCTTGATCTGTGGCCAAAATGATTAGAAGACAATTCAGTGGAGACTGTACTGTACATACCCCTGTAGATGTGCTTGAACCTCCATTCAGATCCATGTAGGTCCTTCGTGATAAGCTCTTGGGTCGGGGTCGGCATCGACATATCCTGATGGTTAGCATGAAAAAAAAACTAAGATTTTTCTGTCTCTGTACCGCTTGAAGTGCTTAAAACAATAAAACATGAGAATTATGCATACCAGTGGTGGGAGGCATTCGTTTGCATGACGCCGAAGAACCGAGAAACCGCCATGAGTACTGGTGTCGGATGGTGTGAGGATCTTGCAGAAGGAATGCACCACAGGCCTTGACGTCTCCGGCAGGGGTGGGTCAGGTAATGTGGGCAGATCCACTTGCTGCAAGCAACAAGAACAAATTACAAATTTTTTTCAGACAAATCCACACAGTAAATTCTCCTAGTACGACTATACGAGTGCACACTCACTGAATTGCTTTGCCTACAAAAATCGACATACTTGCAAACAGAAGAAGAGTTCATAACTGGGGGGATCCCATCCAAAAGGGTATGTAAGATGGGCAGAATTAGGGAGGGACAGCAGAAAGGACATTTGCAAAGCAGAGAGCAACCAAAAAGAAAAACTAGTAGCAAGTAAAATGATGGTGGTCCAGTCAGTCCACTCTGTGTCTGTACTCACATCTGGTTCGGGCTGCAGAGTGATCTGGGCGTACATCTCGTCCGTTTCTGTCTCGGCCTGCAGCACAGGTGCAGAGACACAGGGAGGGAGAAGACGAACAGTTAGCAAGTCGGGGCCTGGCACCAAATTGAAGTCCGAGAAGAGAAAGGCGACTGAATTACCTTGAGCTCGACGTTGACGACCTTGCAGAGGATCTTGTTGGGCACCTGGAACATCTTGATTTGCTCGGCCAGCAGCGCCGGGTCCGTCGGCTCTTGCAGCTGCAGGGGCAGCACAGGCGCACAGCAGCAAGAAACAATTAAGAGAGGAATTCAGAAAAGATAGAAGAGAATTCCATAAAGAGTAGAGAGGGAGTGAGGAGCGACCTGCTCCAGGTGACCCTGGAGGAAGTAGAAGACCCTCTCGTCGGTCTGGGGCAGCTCTACGAGAGGCCCCGCGCAGGCGCGCCACAGCTCCGCGAACAGCTCCGGGTCCCGTCCTGCTCCTGCAGACAGACAAACAAACAAGCAGCAGGAGGGCGTTTAGTTTGTGGCCACGAACATGAACATGAAGAAGAGACGAAGGAACGCGGCGGTAGTATGCGGGGTGGGCTGACTGACTGACTCACCTTGCGCCATGGCCACGGGCTGTGGATTTGCGGTTCTTGGCTTGGCCTCCTGGTCCTGGTCCCGGGGAGGAGAGCGAAGCGAGCGAAACTGAGGAAGGGGAGAAGAGAAGAAGCGGGCAGTGTGGTCACCGCACCGGTGGTGGTGGTGGTGGTGGAGTGGTGGTGTGTCCTGGCCTCCCCTCTGCTGCTCCTGTTTCGAGTGTTTGTTAGCCTCACCCTCTCCCCATTAAAGAAAGGCGCCGTGGGACTTTGTTGAGGCCGCCTTGTTGTGGGAGAGGAGATGGAGATGGAGAGAGACGGAGATTGGGGCAGGGAGG
This sequence comes from Miscanthus floridulus, assembly GCF_019320115.1. Classification (NCBI taxonomy): domain Eukaryota; kingdom Viridiplantae; phylum Streptophyta; class Magnoliopsida; order Poales; family Poaceae; genus Miscanthus; species Miscanthus floridulus. Next base: position 1,478,054 of record NC_089584.1, read on the forward strand.
GAGAAAGGCGCAGGCAGGGAGAGAAAGAGAGTGGCCGCGGCGGAAGCGGAAGCGGAAAGAGAAGGAAACGGCGGCGTTACAAAGCGAGTCGACTTTATGCCGCGGGACGTTTGGTTCGCGGGAAATAGAGGGTAAGATAGGGAAACGAGCTAGGTGGAAACCGTATCCATTGTTTGCTTATGTGTGATTTTTATAGTATTATTAATTAATTATAATGGCATCTAAGTATTTTGCTGACGCGGAAGGAGAAGTAAAGATGAGAGAGAAGAAAAGCGATTGCGCCGCTAGGCCTCGCCGGATGTGGTTCTCGTCATTTGCGCCGCCCCGGTGCCATCTTTCTAGCCGAAACTCTTACCGTGCGCTCCTACACCACCTACCTCTGATCATGTCCATGTCGCACTACTCGTACTCGTTAGCCCGACTGCCACGCCGTTGTAGCCTACCGCCCCGCGCCCTACCGCTGCTTGCCGCCCACTGATATTGATCGCATGGGAAGAGAACGGGAGCGAGGGAGATGTGGATAGGAGGGAGAGGAAAGTGATTGGCTAAAATATTTTTGGGCCTTATTAGAAAAAAAATTATTCTGTGTGACGGAGTTTTTACGAAAAGTTTCGTAGTGATATGACATCTATGGAAATTAGTAGATGTTTTTTAAGGCTAGGACTGCTCTTAGTAGCCCACCCCCTATGTAAATGCCACATGTGGCTTTAACACTCATGCCCCTGCATTTCTGGTTTCTCCCCTTTCACCAATCTAAGCCTCTTTATAGCCATCCTTTCTAGCCGAAACTCGGACCGTGCGCCTCTACGCCGCCTACCTCCGATCAGGTCCACGTCGCACTGCTCACACTCGTTAGCTTGGCCGCCACGGCGATGTAGCATGCCGCCACGCGCTACCGATGATTTTATAGCATTATTAATTAATTATAATATCACCTAAGTATTTTGCTGATGTGGGAAGAAAAGTAAAGATGAGAGGGAAGAAAAGCGACCGCGCCGCTAGGCCTCGCCCGTTGTGTTGCTGGCGGTCTGCGGCCGCCCCGGCGCCATCCTTTCTAGGCGGAACTGGGACCGTGTTTGCCCCTATGCCACTTGTCTTCGATCGGACCCATATCGCGTTGCTCGCTCTCGTTAGCCCGGTCGTCCATGCTGCCACAGCCCGCTGCCCCCACCCCTACCGTGTGCTTGCCGCCCACCGGTATTGATCGCCGAGGAATGTGGATAGGAGGGATAGGAAAGCGATTGGCTAAAATATTTGAGGGGCCTCACTAGAAGAAATATTATCGTGCTGGAGTTTCTATGAAAAAATTCTTGGTGATATGATATCTATGAAAACTAATAGACGGTTTGAAGGTTGGAGCTGCCCGTAATAGCCCACCCGCTATGTAAATGCCATGTGTGGCTTTAACAGTCATGCCCCTGTCTATCTTGTTTCTGCCCTCTCACCAATCTAAGCCTCTTTTGCACGGAGACACCCACCTTGTTTATAAATTTTTAGATTTCATATCACTATTTTCATTTTCATTTTTGCAAACTATGTAATCCATATGTTGATATGTATAAGATTTGCCTGTCAAGACTGTGTAGTTCAAGTTCAATCAAAATCCAACTTACTAAAAAAATTTCTAGAGACGATGAAAGCATCTAGGCCTCTAGTTGGGTTTCGGTGATTAATGACAATACGTAATTACTGTAACTAACGTGTGTTTTGTAGAGGCAATTAAGTTAGGTCACGGTAATGGAGATCGATTGGGCAATCATGGTGGTCATGCCCCTACGATGGAAATCGTTTTGGTTTTCAAATGATGGACGACAAGGTTAAGGATGTACTAGTTCTAAGTGTCGTTTGGTGTTGAAGAGACACTTAGAGTAGTTTAGGACATTGTTTTTCCTTTGGCCGTAATATTAAGGGGGGTATGGATGGGTAGCTTGACCTAGGTGAGTCTAGTGAGTTAGGTGTGGTGCACACTTGTTAAATCTAGCACTAGGTAGCTCTAAAATAGCCCTTAGATCCATTGAAGCAAACTTCATTCACGTATGATCGAGGGCTGAAAGTGAATGGAGGGTCAAATACTGACTGGGCGCTGGCTTCGATGTGACTGGACGCTGACGCAGAGTTCGGTCAGTTCATTTGATCAAGGTGAAGTCGTCTGGAAGTGACCGGACGCTGAGAGGTGAAGTGACCGGACGCTGAGTCCCAATATCCGGTCGACTCTAGTAAGGTTCCAGGGAGGGAAAATCACGACCGAACGTGTCCAGTCAGTGCTGACCGGACGCTGTCCAGCGTCCGGTCACTACTTGATTACTAGAGTTTGGGGTGAACTGACCGGAGCGTCCAGTCACCCCACAGAGGCACATAACGGTTCATTTTTCAGCCCATGTTATAAATACTTTCTTCATTCGTGTATGGGGGTACTTTTGCTCATTCCAATAGCTGAGAAACACCTTTGAGAGTGCCAAGAAGAGCAAGGTTCTAGTGAGGTGATTGAGATTTGAGAATCCCAAAGAGAGCCCTCATTAGTGAGATCAAGAGTAGCAAAGTGTACATCCACCTTTCTCATTAGGCTTGTCGTGGTCAAGTGAGAGTTCGTGCTTATTACTCTTGGTGATCGCCATCACCTAGATGGCTTGGTGGTGATTGGGAGCTTGGTGATCATCCGGCGGTGCTTGTGGATGACCCAACTCAAGTTGTGAATGATTGTGGGTGATTCACCGCGACGGAGTGTCAAAGAATCAACCCGTAGAGAGCACTTGATCCTTGCGCGGATCAAGGGAGAGCTACACCCTTACGTGGGTGCTCCAACGAGAACTAGTGGGGAGTGGTGACTCTCTGATACCTCGGCAAAACATCGCCATGTTCCTTCTTCTCTCTTTACTTTGAGCATTTATTTTGAGCAATTCAATACTTGTCTTTACATTCATAGAATTATCATGCTAGAGTAGGATTGGAACTTACGTTGCAAGACTTTTTGTGCGGTAGAATATTAGAAACACTTTCTAGGCACAAGGGGTTAATTAGGCTAACCGTAGGATTTAATTATTGCAAAGAAATTTAGAATTAGCCCAATTCACCCCCCTCCTTTTGGGCATCTTGATCCTTTCAATTGGTATCGGAGCCTTGTGCTCACGTATTTAGGCTTAACCACCTAGAGAAAGATGTCTCACGGGGATGGACCTCCTCCTATCTTTGAGGGGGATGATTTTCCGTATTGGAAAATTCGCATGGAGGCATACTTAGAAGCTCTAGATGTTGGAATACTTAGAGCCACCTCACAAGGCTTCCCAAAACCTCGGGATGCTACACACCTATAAGGCGATGAGGTGAATTACAAGAAATAGAATGCAAAGGCTCGAAACACCATATTTAGAGGCCTTTGCAAAGATGTGTTTAATCGGGTGAGGAACCACAAAGACACCCATGCACTATGGTCGGATGTTTGTGCGCTCCATGAGGGAATAAAGAGTGAGCATGAGGAACGCTATCATCTTGTCATGAAAAAGCTAAACTCTTTTGAGATGCTTCCTAAAGAATGTGCTAATGAGATGTACCCATGTTTGAATGTTCTTGTAGAGAAAGTTAATGGGCTTGGACTCACTCAAATGCAACCATCCAATGGTGTAAGAAAGATTTTGAGTGTCCTCCCCATTGATAAGTATGGGCATATTGTGACCGTACTTCATCAAGGTGATCTTTCCACCGCTACACCGACAAAAATCTTGGGAAAGATCAATGCTCATGAGATGTATATGCACATCACGTCACAAGATGGCTCATCCTCTAGCAAGAAGAAAGACAAGGACTTAGCATTCAAAGCTAGCCAAGAGAAGGGCAAAGCAAGACTTGAGTATGAAACCTCAAGTGATGATGCAAGTCTTGCTCTCATGATAAGAAAAACCGCCAAGATGCTAAAGAAGCTCAACAAGAGTGGCATCAAGTTCGATGGCAAGAAGAAGAAGTTCTTCACTAGCTCTAGAAGAAAGCCAATCTCTGAGATGGATTGCTACAATTATGGAGAACTTAGTCATCTAGCACACTAATGCACTAAGCCCAAGAAAGACAAGTTCAAGAATAAGTACAAGGGCAAGAAAGATGACTCAAGTAATGAAGAAGAAGATAAAAAGAAGAAAAACAAGCCATACAAGAAGAGAGATGGCAAGGACTTCCACAAGAAGAAGAAGAGTGAAAAGGCATACATCATCGGTGATTGGCTCACGGACATTGATTCATCTAGTGGCTCATCCGATGATGATAGTGACAACGAGATGGTGGCCGCTATTGTTATTGACTCTTCATCATCTTCCGCCACCACCACTATCATCCTCTACACATCTATGTCTTATGGCCAAGGGTGAACACAAGGTATCAAATAATGATGATAGTAGTGGTGATGAACATGCTAGTAATGATGATAGCGATAGTGATGATGATGAATATGAATCACCTTCTTATGATGATCTTGCTAGATTGCTAAAACAATACACTAAGATCATTATAAAGACTAGAGCTAAGAATGAAAAGCTAGAAGCTAAGAATGATTCACTTTTAGCAAAATGTGATATGGCGAAAAGGCTTGTATTGAGCTTAGAGAAGCAAATGATGCTATATCATCCAAACTCAAGGAGCTCAAATCTTCTAAGAAAGAGCTTAAAGATAAACATGATAAACTTGAGGGGATGCACAAAGAGCTCATCACTAGCCACAACAAGCTAAAAGAAGAATACACTACTCTTACAATTAATCATGATAATCTTGTCATTGCTCAAGAATTTCTATCCAATGAGCCATATGATGCTACTAACGATATTGTTAAGATTGATATAGCTACATCATGTGATGATTTGATCATTGAGAGCACTGAGCAAAGTTCTAGTAGCAAGGGCAAGCAAGTGGTTGAGGCTGATGATTATGATGAGTTTGTCAAGCTCAAGAATGATAATGAAAAGCTCAAGAAAGATTTTGAAGAAATCAAAAGCCACAACACTATTGTGCTAGAAACTCTTGATCATGATGGTGATTTGATGCTTGAGAATGAGAAGCTAAAAGAAGAGAACAAAAACCTCAAGGAAGAGAAAAAATAATTATGCTCTCAAGGATGAAAACAAGAAGCTCAAGTTGGAGAAAGAGCATCTTAAGATTGGTTTAAGCAAGTTCAAAAGAGGAAAGCATCTTCAAAGTGAGATACTAATGAACACCGTCATGAAGATGGATAGAAGTGGCATTGGGTACTTGACAAACCAAGAGAAGAAGGCTCTAGCTCAACAACAACACAAATCAAAGCCGAAGCCAAAGAGATGCTTTGAGTGTGGACAAGAAGGTCACTTTGCCCATGAGTGTCAAACTCCACCACCTCAACCCTTGCCCAAGCATGCTAGACCTTTTGCCTTCAATGCTCATTACATGCTTAGAAAGGATTCTAGTGGGAAGATGAAAGTCATATTCTTAGGACCTCCAAACAAGAATAGGCCTAAGAAAATTTGGGTTGCAAAGTCACTTGTTGAGAAGGTGAAGGGCCCTCAACAAGTTTGAGTTCCTAAAGCTTGATCTCTTGTGTGTAGGTGAACTACAAGACCGGTGGAAGTCATTGGGTTATTGATAGTGTTTGCACACAACATATAACCGATGATCCTCGTATGTTCACCTCACTAGATGAAGAAGTAGATGGACAAGAAAGAATTATATTTGAAGATAATTCAAAGGGCAAGGTTAAAGGATTGGGCAAAGTGGCAATATCAAATGATCATTCTATCTCAAATGTGCTCTATATTGCTTCATTGAGCTTCAATTTGCTATCCGCTAGACAATTATGTGATCTTGGCTTTCAATGCTTGTTCACCGAGAAGAAAGTTGTTGTATCTAAGAAGGATGATGATCAAGTGATATTCAAAGGATTTAGATACAACAACCTATATTTAGTGGATTTCACCTCTGAAGATGTTAACTTGAAGACATGCATATTCACAAAAACAACACTTAGGTGGCTATGGCATAGAAGACTTGCTCATGTTGGGATGAGCTCACTCAAGAAGCTAATGAAGAATGATTTGGTGAGAGGGTTGCAGGATGTGAAGTTTGAGAAGAATAAGCTTTGTAGTACATGTTAAGCCGGCAAGCAAGTTGCAAATACTCATCCAACAAAAGCTTTCATGTTAACCACAAGAGTGCTAGAACTCCTTCACATGGACTTATTTGGACCAACAACATACAAGAGTTGGGGAGAAAAATTTTATTGTCTTATGATTGTTGATGACTATTCAAGATACACATGGATATTCTTCCTTCATGACAAATCTAAAGTTGCATCTTGCTTCAAAAAGTTTGCCAAGAGAGCACAAAATGAGTTTGAAGTGAAGCTCAAGAAGATTAGAAGTGACAATGGAAAAGAATTTGACAACACAAATATTGAAGTCTATTGTGATGAAGTTGGGATCAAGCATGAGGTCTCCGTAACATATATTCCTCAACAAAACGGTGTAGTTGAGAGAAAGAACCGGACATTGATCACTCTTGCAAGAACAATGCTAGATGAGTACAATACCCCCGAAGCTCTATGGACGGAAGCTATCAACACCGCATGCTATGCGTCTAACCGCCTATTCCTTTAAAAGTTCATTGGCAAGACACCTTATGAGTTGCTTAATGGGAAGAAGCCGGACGTCTCCTTCTTTAGGGTGTTTGGTTATAAATGCTACATCTACAAGAAGCGACAACACCTAGGAAAGTTTCAAAGGCGTTGTGATATTGATTTTCTTGTTGGTTATTCATCAAAGTCCAAAGCATATAGAGTATTTAATCATGCCACTGGCTTGGTTGAAGAAACATATGATGTGAAATTTGATGAATCTAACGGCTCCTAAGGAGCACATGAGAATCTTGATAATGTAGGTGATGAACCATTGAAGGAGGCTATGAAGAATATTCCGGTTGAAGACATCAAGCCTAAAGATGATGAAGATGATGTACAAGTGATTGATCCACCTTTTTCATCAAGTGTGCCACAAGATGGTGATAAAGATGGGAGAGTAGAAAATGAAGATACTCATGTCTCCCATGATCGAATAGTGGTACAAGCACAAGATGTTGATGCTCCACAACCTCCTCCTCAAGTGGTTAATAGAAGAAATACACCTCTACTACAAGATCATCCACAAGATCTCATCATAGGGAGTCCATCAAAGGGTGTAATGACTCGCTCATAAAAATTTGCTTCATTTATTGCTCATCACTCTTTTGTCTCTTGCTATGAGCCTACTAAGATAGAAGAAGCTCTTCAAGATCTGGATTGGATAAATACCATGCATGAAGAGTTGAACAACTTCACCCGCAATGAAGTTTGGACTCTTGAAGAGCGGCCAAAAGGTGTAAGAGTCATTGGAACAAAGTGGGTGTTTCGCAACAAGCAAGATGATCAACAGTCCATGTTATAAATACTTCCTCCATTCGTGTGTGGGGGTACTTTTGCTCATTCCAACAGCTGAGAAACACCTTTGAGAGTGCCAAGAAAAGCAAGCTCCTAGTGAGGTGATTGAGATTTAAGAATCCCAAAGAGAGCCTTCATTAGTGAGATCAAGAGTAGCAAAGTGTGCATCCACCCTTCTCATTAGGCTTGTCGTGGTCAAGTGAGAGTTCGTGCTTGTTACTCTTGGTGATCGCCATCACCTAGATGGCTTGGTGGTGATTGGGAGCTTGGTGATCATCCGGCGGTGCTTGTGGATGACCCAACTCAAGTTGTGAATGGTTGTGGGTGATTCACCGCGACGGAGTGTCAAAGAATCAACCCATAGAGAGCACTTGATCCTTGCACGGATCAAGGGAGAGCTACACCCTTGCGTGGGTGCTCCAACGAGGACTAGTGGGGAGTGGCGACTCTCCGATACCTCGGCAAAACATCACCGCGTTCCTCCTTCTCTCTTTACTTTGAGCATTTACTTTGAGCAATTCAATACTTGTCTTTACATTCATAAAATTGCCATGCTAGAGTAGGATTGGAACTTATGTTGCAAGACTTTTTGTGCGGTAGAACATTAAAAACACTTTCTAGGCACAAGGGATTAATTGGGCTAACCGTAGGATTTAATTATTGCAAAGAAATTTAGAATTAGCCCAATTCATCCTCCCTCTTAGGCATTTTGATCCTTTCAGACAGGACACAAGTAGAAAAGGTTTTTATTTTCAAACACGTAATCCAGGTCCATTGGTGGAGCTTGAGAAAAAATTAAGAGGACATCAAAACTACAATACACATGGATTATGGACTATATATGTGGCTATTATTAAGCTTCATCAACGAAATTTCCTAAATATGTATCGTTCTCTAAAGGATGTTGCACAAAATTAAAGAGGGAGTGAGGCATGGCCCTCTTTGCCATTAGGAACTCCAACCTTGTCTAGGTCTAATAAGGAGATTGAAAAGAAAATATAACTACACACAATAATGAATGTATATAAAACTCTTGGATGATAGAGTATCATTCTAGAGATCAGGCTTATTACATTTATCTTTCTTTCTAGAACATGATGGGTCTGAAAAATAGGAACCCTTTTCCTTAGTGGTAAAAAATAAACTAAGTTTTAATTTAGCCTTCTTATTTTATCCAAACAATTCCTACATGGAAGTGGCCACTGTGAGAATAAAATGTATCTAATTGTCTCTCATCCGGTGTCAAATCTAAAAAGCAGAAACATGAATATGGTCCATTTTGGCAACATCGAGAAAATGAATATATCTAAAATTGATCGGAATTATATTGGCAATAATACTTTTTAATGCTCTTTTGAACCACCGTCTACTTTCTACTCCTTTAGATCATCATGTCTTTTGAATTGTAAGCAATAGTGATCATTTGCATACACAAAGGTACACATGAAATCAATTTTGCAAGAAAAACATTCCAGGTTGTTTTGGATTTATGCTCTTCAGCAAGCCCATGGTCACATCATGGGTCATTAAGAATCCAAACATTGCATCAAAGAGGGAAACAAATAATATCACAACACATAGTTGTAGAGTAATTCTTGATTATTAAGGATTATTGTTTTTCCTTATGCTACATAAATAAGGCACCTGAATAATTAGGAATGATGTTAAATCCATGATTGTCCCAACATAAGAAATTTATTATTATACATGAAAAAGGTGTCTGAATCGTAATGAGTTAAGAAAGAGTAGATAGATTTTATCATTAGTGAGTATGGCGACTACGCTGTTGTACCCTATTAGGCAATTCCGGTATACATGTGAATAAATTGAAGATGGAATGCAAGTATCTTATAAATGTGTAAAGAGGGGAAAAAATAAAATTCTTACATAACTGATGTTGACTAATTGTAACCGTTGCTATATCAAGTTACTACACACTGTGATGTAATGTGTTCCTTATGACTTCCAATTCATAGGAACATGCGGGTTATATAAACGAATTTTATACTTTGGAGCTAATGGCTGGTTATCTTCATTCCTAACCTCATTTTGTTAGTGTTACATCATTGCTCGGAATGTAATGTGTTTCTTTATTCCCAAAGCTCAGCTCAGGATTACATCATCGTTATTGTCTACAATCCGAAGATCGTACACAGCTTAAAAGTTACATCCAAGAGCATTAAGCTCGATTCTCACACGTGAGCACAGAAACTAACACAAAACAATGAAGATGGTATGCAAATACATTAAGTAGACGTGTACAAATTCGAAAACTACAATTCTTATATATCAACCTACTACATCGTGATGTAATAACTACATGTCTATATGTAGCGAGCATGATACCTTTCTCTATTTGTAACCACATGCATATACTCCCTCCATCTCAAATTATAAATCATTCTAACTTTCTTGGAGAGTCAAAACATCTCAAGTTTGACTAAATTTATATAATACAATAATAACATTTATAATACCAAATAAGTATCATTAGATTCTTCATTAATTATATTTTCATAGTATATCTATTTGATGTCATAAATTTTGGTAATTCTCTCTAGAATTTTAGTCAAACTTAAGATGTTTTGACTCTCTAAAAAAGCTAGAATGACTTATATTTGGAAGGGGGAGTAGTACTATATAGTTAGTTGCGCTGAGGCGATCCTATTAAAATCGGTTAGGACTCTTATGCTCTAGAGAGAAAGGACACAGAGACATGGATGACTAATTGACGATAGGTTGTACGTGCACGAGTGCCTCGTTTTCTACTCTCTCCTTTTCAAATTACAAGATATTTAGGTTTTTCTAAATATATTATTTTTACTATGCATCTAGACATAATATATATCTAAGCACGTACTAAAGTTATATATGTTAAAGGCAAGACATTTTATAATTTAGAATGAAAATACTAGTTTTTTTTCATATAAAGTTTCCGGACGGGAGAGGCGGCACACAGGCGTGGTGTGGGGGCAGGGGGCCTGCTCTGATCTGACTGATCGACGATCACGATATGCACAATTATGCATGTGTTGTGTCCCATGCATATGGCGCATGCATGCATTCGGGATCCGGCCAATCCTTGCAGAGCACGTACAGTACGTACGCTAGACCGGTCAAGGTAGCTAGATCGATGATGATGATGATTGTTTGAGCTGCAGATATATATATTTTTTCGATCTGACAGATCGATCATGTATGCGGGTCGGCCCGGAGCATCGGCATACACGCATGCATTATTTCTCGGATCGTCAATCGGCCGGGGTTGTACGTGCACGCATGTATGGCCGGCCGGCCGGCCGGTCGCCGGTGGGGCAGCAGCAGCCAGCAGGCCGGGCTCATCGTCATCGTCAGGGCTGCAGGCCAGCTGGCGCGCATGCATGCATGCACGTGCGGCACTGTACGGCCGTGAGACGGCCACACGGCTAGCTGGGCCAGCATCGATCGATCTCAATGAGTCGGCCGGCCGGGTACGTATAGTGTAGAGACCAACACGACGACCACATGTGCTTATCGTATAGCCATTCTCTCTCAACGAAACAACATCAGGCAGCTTATAAACCACAAAAATAATCGAGTAAACAGTGTGGACCACGGCCGGACAGCAGGCGGCGCGGGCGGTCGAGATAGCCGACGCCGACGCCGTTGCTAGCTAGCACCGTACCGCTGTCGTGCCCGCCCGGCAGTCGTCCAACGTCCATGCATCAACCTCCACGCATGGCGCGCTAGCTTTTGCTCCTCCTTTTCGTCGTCGTCGTCGTGTCGTCATCGATGGGGATGGATGACGACGGATCGGACGACGAGACGACGGGCCCTGCAGGTGCGCGGTCACGGCGGCGACGCCCGTGCGCGTGGTCGGGTTGGTGGTTGAGGACGCATGCAGGGGCCATCCATCGTCCTCCGATCCACACACAGGGCCTGTACAGTCACAGTGGTTCTTCAGTTCGTGTTCACGAGCAGGGGAGCTAGCCATAGCTAGCATGCAGCTATGCGAGTGGCTAGTGCTATCAGTACGTACGTCGTCGTCCAGTCAGTCCAACAATACGCGACCCCACCATTCGATTTGATACATCCATCTTTCTGTGCGCTCCTGAATTCATCATGTGTGCGCTCCTGAATTCATATTAGCTAGCTAATTAAAGCCTTGTTTAGCCCCCTAAAGTTTACTCCCTGTCATATTAGATATTTGGACATATATATAGAGTATAAATATAGACTAAAAAATAATTAATTACACAGATTACGACTAATTTGCGGGACGAATTTTTTAAGCCTAATTAGTCCACGTTTGACAATGTGGTGCTACAGTAAGCATGTGCTAATGATGGATTAATTATGCCTAATAAATTCGTCTCGCGGATTACTGACGGATTATGTAATTTATTTTTTTCATTAATATCCGAATACCTCATGCAACGTCCTCACGTGACACCCGATATGACATCTCTAAACTTTACTCGTTGAATTCAGCTCTTAAGTACTCTTCTCTGCTGCTGCTGCTGCCTATATTTGCCATATACCTACCTAATGCGAGCCTCGCTACCTACCTACCTAGCTCCCCTACTCCACTACACTACACATTATATATATTCATGCACTATATATACACTTCTCTAGTTGTCTTGTCGTCGTCGTCGTCCAACATTTTGATTTTTATTAGTTTTTATATAGCTACTTATACTTAACTAATAATTGCACATGTGTCTTGGACACTACTTAGATACTCCTCTCTCTCTCTCTCTCTCTCTCTCTCTCTATATATATATATATATATATATATATATATATATATATATATATATATATATATATATATATATAGCTGGCTACAAAATAACTTATTCTGTAGCCACTTTGAGTTACAATAATTACTATGTTAATTTATGAGATTATAGTAACTCTTTACTAAGTGGTTTACTATAACATTATGGTAAATATCCCCATGTGTTATAGTAACCCAACTATCGTAAATATGTATTGACATTATCGTAAATTAGTATATAAAATTAACGTAAATGAAGGTGGCTACAAAATAACTTATATATATATATATATATATATATATATATATATATATATATATATATATATATATATATATATATATATATATATATGGAGAGTATATTCAGTAGCCTGCTACAAAATAAGTTATTCTATAGCCAACACTATTTACGATAATTTTATATATTAATTTACGATAATGTCAATACATACTTACGATAATTGGGTTATTATAACACATGAGAATATTTACCATAACGTTACATTAAACTACTTAGTATGGAGTTACTATAATCTCGTAAATTAATATAGTAATTATCGTAACTCAAAGTGGCTACCGAATAAGTTATTTTATAGCCGGCTACAGGGTAGTAGTTCTATATATATATATATATATATATATAGCCGGCTACCGAATAAGTTATATATATGTAAATATCTTCATGTGTTATAGTAACCCAACTATCGTAAATATGTATTGACATTATCGTAAATTAATATATAAAATTATCGTAAATGGATGTGGCTACAGAATAACTTATTTTATAGCCGACTACTGAATAGCCTCTCCATATATATATATATATATATATATATATATATATATATATATATATATATATATATATATATATATATATATATATATATATAGAGCACTAGTTTGAAATAATTAAACGATGAAAATTCAATTCAATTACTGGTCAATTATTCGAACCGAGAGAGGTGGGAGAAAAATCGAGTCTTGTTTGGAGTTTGAATAACCAGCATGGGGAACAAATCCTCGTTTCAACGGAGAGCTCTTATTCTAAGAGCAACTCCAGGAATCTATTTGTATCCTTCCATGTTGATATGAATGGAGGTTTTGATGGGAAAAAAATCCCCTCTGGTCTGGCAGCTTCTTCAGTTAGATCTTCAATTTTTTTTTGCATCCCATATTCCTGGTTTCTCACTCACTAAAGATAGAGAGCCGAGCTGGTTGTCCCAAGTATCAAACGAGATTTAGAGAAGTTGTTGGATAGTGGATAGATATATAGAATGGCTATCCAAGTAGATCGTTGTAGAGAATGAGTTTAAGAAAGAATGTTAAAAATGCTCTAATAAAAATAACTCTATATATCTCTACACCCTCCAACAACTTGTTTATATCTTGTTCGACACTTTGGAGAGCCAGCTACACTCTTCTATCTTTATATATCCTCGATTGCTCGTTCATTCTCAACGTCATCACCATTTTCGCTTATGTTGGAAGAGTGCATATTTTCTACCAACGTCTTACTTAAAAGCATTTTCTCTTTTTAAAATTATAATAGGCCATTTTGGCTAAGCCAAATAAATGACTTATAATTTGAGGAAGTATCATGGTAGGCCAAAAAAAACTCTTTCGGTCCTTTATTCATAGGGACAAAAGGCTACACATGAGTAGATGTCTCAGCTTAAACACATCAGCTAGCTTAGGGGGCACCAAAACTATACAATAGCCATGATTAAGGTGCATGCATGCTGAGAGTGTGAATTATGCAAAAGACCATGCATGATAGATTTTTGCATCTATATAAGGCTCACGGTAATTCCCTTAAAACGCCAAACATGGAGGGAGAATTTGTAAAACGCACCCCCACTTTTAGTCTACGAAGGCACACTTGCCGGGTTTTTTTTTACTTTCTATATAATTCTATAGAGCGAGAAAGCAGCATGCATAATAACCATCTCATTTCAGTTACTACTTGATGGCGTTGTTATGTCAGATTGTCAGTTGAACGACGGCTAAAAGGGTCTTGGAAATCAGCTCCCCTTTTTCCTCCAGGAATCAATTAACTTATGTTTCTTATGGAAAAGGAAGGGCCGGGCATAAATATTCTTTTTGAGTGCTATATATTTATTTATATATAGAAAAACACGTACGCATACCAGCTCTCCCTCTCTGTCTCACGCCATTCTGGTGGTCGATCACATATATAATCCGATCCAATCAAGGCGTGCCTAGGCACTCCACCACCCACCATGCAACTCTTGTGACCATATATATACTGGAATAAATAATAATAATAATGCCCCATATATATATATATATATATATATATATTATTCATGCACATAGTATGAGTCTACTATATATACTCCTGCAATTAATCTAGGACTATATAGATAGATACTGGAGAACAACCCCCTGCTGGCGCCATTGCATGCAACTAGCCAGTACTCTAAGCAAGATCGAATAATTTAGCTTTTGGCAAAGCGTGTTAGCACTAAATCTTTATATAATAAACAATGCGATCTTGTGATCACCGATCGGCAGCATATATGTAGAAAAGGAAGTTTTTTAAATTAAGATTCCCAACAAACTGAACAGCAGGAATCATTTGGCAGGCACGCATACCTCGTACTCCCTTCGTCCTGAAATAAGGTGCATTCTGGCATTTGAAATTTGTACTCAAATATAGTACATTCGGGGAACAAGCAGATAATGTTTACTTAAATAAAATACATGATTATTTTGTATAAGGAAAGTAATTCATGTACTTGCCATATTTTGTATAAGGAGACTAATAGTTCTTCACCCTTTAATCATGCGAAAAAGAATCAGATTTCAATACATTAGGAAGGCAAGTGAGGAGTACATGTGTCTATTGCATTATCCCTTATTTTGTCTGAAAATGGCCAGAATGTGCTTGCTGATCTCTCTCACCGTATGAGAAATGAACATGCATGGCAAAAAAAAAAAGAAAGAAACTTGTATTAATAATTATCTATATGTATCTTATAATCTAAACCTACTAGAATTCTATCTGGACATGTAAGCCTTTCAGCAGGCCACTAACATATGCAATTATGACACATGCATATCGATTTATGTAAGCTATACACGTCGGCAGCAGGCCACATTATCTACTAACATGTATTATTTTTTCCACGTCAGCATACTACATCATATACTAGAATTTATTCGTGATACCTGCAACAACAGGCAGAGTATGTATGCTTCAAGTTATATATATTGAGGATGCACATTAACCATAGTGCCTCGTTGCAGTTCTTTTGCATGCCACACATTGCTCATCTATATTTGCGGATGATATTGTTTTATTTCTGTAAGAGGAATTAACTTTTGGGTTTGCCGGTGGGTTTCAGGATTTGCCATCCACATTGTTTCACCATCATGAACAAAAATATAATGTGTTGTCATGACCACACACAACATGCCAACATTCGAAGTGAAGAGAATCAGACTATGTACCGTGACTGCTCGCAGGGGTGAATCAAGGATTTTTTATTATTGGGTTCAGTACTCTAAAGCCTAAACATAGTGTTATAATACCAACTTAATTAGAAGAAGAATTTATTGATCTTAAAGAGGAACTATAGTGGAGGTCAATGAAAGCACGTACTTGACTTTGCCCCTGACTGGTAATAACACACTATTTCAGCTCCTATAAACATGGAGTAAACCAATTAGGGCTATTATCTCTAATTCATGTACTACTATTCTTAATAAATTCAGATAAGACTCTTATGCTCTGAGTGAGTAGAGAGGCAGATAGACTCAGGAGAGAGTGAAAAAAAGGTCACCCTATATATATATCAAAAATAAGGGAAAATTTTTAATTATTACGAGCATCATCCGCTTTGCTCACACGCATAGGATCACAACCGATTGACATCCCGATCGTAATCACAACATCGCAATGCCAGCTGTCATCTATAACACAAGAACAACATACTCAATCATCCATAGCCTCCTTGTACTTTATTTAGTCAATTAATTAATCAAATCATGGCATTTTTCTATCGGAGAAATATATCTTGCTTTTTTTTGTGCTGTATAGTAATCACTCGCCGGGTGGGGAATATTCGTGGTGAGAGAGTCCTTGCAGTGCATCCACCCATGGGTTTGCAAGCCTGTAAAAGTGCCCTGCCTACGAAGTAGAAGGTATTTTTCTTTAATCAATTAGTTGTTTAATGGTTTGGAATCAATCAAGAGCACACTTATTAGTTTACTATGTTAGCTAGCCTTTTGCATGGGTTAGTGTTAGAGCCCGTTTGGTGCGGCTCTGGGTGCTCCGGCTCCACTCCTAAGGCACTGTGCAACGCTGTTTTTACTGTAGCATGACAAAAAACGCCTCCGGCACTCAAAAAATGAACTAGAAACAAGAGGAGCCGGAGGAGCAGCACATTTGGAGCTTTTCCCGGCTCCGCCACAGTAGTGCTACAGTGCCGGAGCTGGAGCCGGGAGAAGGGGCCCTCCCCCCCCAAACGGGCTCTTAGAGGTGTAGTGCTAGGATTGTGCATGCTAACTTTCCATTACTTAAGCAGTTAAGCTTTGCCATCTCTCTCTCTCTCTCTCTCTCTCTCTCTCTCTCTCTCTCTCTCTCTCTTATCACACACTCTCTCTCTCTAGCTATACATGGACGACTATAGGTCACAAATGCATGCCGGTTGTTGCCTGCAAAGTTCAGAGTTTAAAATAATATGTTACCGAGCGCACGCCTCCATGTGGGAGCCAAAAACCTAGCTGATGCGCGCTGACTGGCTAGCTTCAAGCGCGTGCACACGACTCACTGGCCATGGTCAAATTTATAAGGTAAATAGGGTAAAGTAAACTTTTCAACCTCCAAGTAGCATGTCAGTTTGATTATAGCTTTTAGCTATAAAATCGGATATATTTGGTCCTCTCTAGCGATTCCAAAGGTGATTTTCTATTTTCTAAAAATGATAAAAATGTCTTAATATCTAAATTTTGTAGTCAATTTATTTTAAAACCAAAAAAATTATGAAACTAGCACCAATTTTCTTCTAAAAATGTTATATCTATTAGCGCTCTGTTTGGAGTTATTTGGACTTATTTGTTTTAAATAAATAATGAGCATGGCTACTAGCAATAAAGCACTACAAACATAAATAAACCAGTTTAAAATAACTATATTATATGAGTATGCCATAAATAGGTGGATAACATTTAAAAAAATTGGTACTAGTTTCATATTTTTTTTCTAAGTTAAAATAGAATATTTATGAAGTTTTAGATAATAATTCAGTTTTTACAATAAAATAGAAAACCACTTTTGAAATAGCAAGGGGACCAAATTTAGGCCCTGTTTGGTTCAAAGCTCCTAAAATTTTTAGGAGCTAAAAGTTTTAGGAGCTTTTATGAGGCTACCAAAACCTTCTAAAAGAGTGTTTGGTTCCATCTCCTAAAACTGACTAAAAGTAATAAATACTTTAGCAAATAGACCATGCAGCCCTCCTCTTTAGGAGCTTTTAGTGGGCAGGGCAATAAAGGAGGGGTAGTGGAGGTCTAGGATAGACTTTTTGAGCTTTTAGGAAGGGGTGGAGCTCCTAAAGTTTTTAGCCCATCCTAAAGTTTTTAGAAGCTTTTAGGAGGATGTGTTTGGTTCTTTAGATAAATTTTATCCAGATTTTAGCTCCTAAATTTTTTAGGAGGGATAACCAAACAGGGCCTTATTTTGTTTTGATAGATGGAAAGCGTCCGTTATCCGATTCCATAGTTTGTGGTTGAAAATCAGACTACGGTGGAGTTTAGTGTAAGTTTACATATATGGAATCCCTCGATGTGATACGATGCTGCAAGGTCCAAGAGTTCGGTCATTTTTTTACTGTTTATGTGGTGGACTTAAATTTTTCTTTTGAGGGAGCGACTGCAGGCAATTCTATTAAGTGCTTACATAACTCATTTCTTCAAAAGGAAGTTAAAGATAAACGACTGCAACATTTTTTTGAAAAAAAAGTGAATCAGACAGGAGAGGTATCGATTGTATTATAAAAAGAAAAAAATCTAGACCGGACAAAACAACGGTACAGCAATAACCCCATAGGAGACCGTAACATTTTTATCCAACCTTATGCGGTCAAACAAAGAGTACGTGTTTAGTGATCAGATCCTTTGGAAATTTCTTCAACCTTCCCTTTCAAATGGGCCCTTAGGAAAACAGAACACAGAAACTAATTGTAGTGCTAGAGTACTATTTGTTTCGAGAGAGTGAACTGCAATTTCAGTAGCAATTTCGCCACTGACCAACGTACAACAAACACCGATATATATCTATAGATATCATGTATATATGTTACTGGGAAAGGAAAGGATCTTTGTCGCCCACGTCACATGGACAGAATCGCGAGGAATATCCTAAATAATTGGAGACATTATTTGCGTGTAATTGTGTCATGATGAGGTGAGCGTAACCCAATCACACGGGTAGGGTATGGCCTAGGCAAACAAACCATGAGACAGAGAGCAGCCAATACAAGGTGTACAGGCAGCAGCGCATTAGGCGTCCCTCCTGATTGGCTGCTGCTGGCTCCCAAATCTGAATGCATGTCTAAACTAATGCCCTGTTAGTTTAATTTGCATTGGGCACCAATTAATAAATATGCCCACTTGGGCATTAAGAAACCTCCTGACATTGATGTGGAGATTACATTACATATAGATTTAGGCCCCGTTTGATTCTCTAGTCCATGGACTAAAAGTTTTAGTTCACTTTAGTCCATGAACTAAAAGTAGACTAAAGTGGTGTTTGGTTCCTTAAACTAAAATGGACTAAAGTGGAGAGAGAGAGAGGGTAATAAATGAGAGGCATGGGTGTCTCCAACACCTTTTAGTCCATTTTAGTCCAATTTTGTGGACTAAAGGGCTAAAGGATTTTAGTCCACTTTTAGTCCAAGTGTTTGACTGTTTAGTCCAACTAAAGTGTAGATTTTAGTCCAAAATACTTTAGTCCATAGGAACCAAACACCCCCTTAGTGTGTATCTGGGTGGTGTCATGCAGCTCATGCTGTTGGATTTGTCGTTTGCCAAGGGGGATTACATTACATTAATTACATGCAGGCTCTCCTCTCCTTTCCTGCCTGCCTGCCTCTTGTACTCCTATTTGGCAATGTCTTGGTCACCCATCCTTTGTTTAATCTCAATGTCTTTCTAGTCTACTAGTCCTTAATGTATATATATAGCCACCATAATAGTTGGGCAGGTTTACGTACTATGCTCATTATTGCACTTATCCTTATTAGCTCAGATGAATGGACTGGTTCATCACTTACTTGAATGTATCAGCATCTGGGGAACAAATTTGACCTGCTAACTGTGTTCCACAACAAGACAAGTAGCTGCAAACACCAGGAAAAATATATATTTAATTTGTAAGAAACAAGGCTATTCATTGTTTACAGGTAGGTGACATTGCCCTATCTCACGGTGACATTGGACTGTCCAAAGTGGAGGAAACAATGTAGTAGGATATAAATGAGTTCACTGTCTGTCTGAATAGATGGCGAGAAATAATGTTTCAGTAACATTCAGCAAGTTATGTGTACCAGAAAGCTTTATTCAGCTTAAAGGCTAGTTTAGTCAGTTGTTTGACACCCATATGAGGAGTTGGATTGACGACTTGGGAGTCTTGGCAGGGAAGATGCCAGTGTTATCTACTTTTCTAAGCTTTGAGGCAAAGCCTACATACATTATTACTCTATAATATGGCTCTATGCTTGCAGGCAGGCAACTACTGGCTTTCTAATTACCCACGAATAGACAGTAGGCAAGGGAATTAACAATGCAGCCTACTATGGTTTTGCTATGTGTATGTGCGAGGAAGAGGCCGGAAAGCTCCTTCCTGTAGGAGTAGGATAGGCAGGCAACGAATATGCCATGCAACTTGTTGTACTACTGCCTGTTAATTTTGACCAGATTTCTTTGGTATGCAAATCATGCTCCATCCACTCTGCACCGCGAAGATTAGAACATCCCCATCGATCGATCCGCCGGTGAATTTTCCAGGATGCTTCTCCGCCCTCTCCTAATCTGCTCGCTACTAGCTCCTACTATGTCTTATAGATCGGTAGACTGCTGCATATATATATATATATATATATATATATATATATATATATATATATATATATATATATATATATATATATATATATATATATATATATAAATCTCATCATATAGTAGTAGTTATGATAGCAAAGATCACATTCTTGATTCAAAGCAGCAACCACTTACTCCCAACTGTCAATAAACTAGTTTGTAATAATCCTACTCGTGCGCGACAGAATAACATGGCCAGTGTTCATATATTTGTCGATCAACCGATTCTCTCACTCTGTCTCATCCAATGCGCTCGCATTTGCGATCATCCCTTCTTAGGTGCTGTGTGTACATCAGTACATGCTAGCATTAAGCAAAGTGTTCCTGTTGTGGCATATATGGTACGAGAGATATAATATATATACACATATGGGCTAGCTAGTGGAGGGGGGACTTGAAAATGCATGCAAAAGAAAAGCATAGCCATACATACATGAAGGAGAAGGAGCAAGCTTAATTGGGTTATTAGTAGTAGTTAGGCTCCGATCCTCTAATCTATGGAGAATTGGAGATGGATGGAGGGGCAGCAGGCATTTGCATCTCTGACCACTAAAGGATGAGGCCTTTTGATGTGCGTCCACCTGTCGACGCGCAGTGGGATAGTTCATCATATTTCATTCCAGAATCGTATTATATATATTTCTGCGCGCCAGAATAAAGCGAAAGACAGGCGCCTTTTTTATTTACTCGCGTTCCCCTGCGGCTTCGCCTCTGTTTCTGCTAATCTATTTTATGTCTCCGTTGATTCTTTTCCTCCTCCTAATGCTTATGCTTGCTTACAGTTTTTCTTTTCATTCAGCTCAAGTTTATCATATCGTCAGTAGAGTAGACCCCTCAGGCGGCTTCAGCAGTGGATGCTGATAAGCATGGACCTGGACAAGGAAAACCCCATTGGCCGCAGCTGCAATCCCTGCACCAAAACGACCCTCCTCCATGGCCATCTTTTCCCTGCTAAACTGCCAAGAATCTGAATGTTGGATCCAGCACTGTCTGCACATAAACACAATGCACTTGGTCCCCGGGTCCTAACCTACCTGCGCCCTAGCTAGAGCCATATCAAATGCTTCGACCATTCACCTCTGGGCCGGTATCGACCGATACATGCAAAATGCGATGGGAACCAACTTCTGTCCATGACTCCTGTCATCGCAAATCAATGGCGCAGGAGGAAGTATGCATGCATATCTTGTCACTGAATTCAATCCAACCATTAAAATCTACAGGAATTGAAGTGTTGTCTACGAAATTTTGTACTACTGACGGTACATGTTCGTCCAAGCATCGCCCTAGATGATCTTATCGTCGAAAAAAGCAAAACAACACTGTTCCAGCATGTTCTTGAGCACGAGTGCAGATTGCAGATGGCAAGTAAAGCCTCTGTGATCGAGGATAGGATCTGGATCGAAGCCTGGGATTGAAATGGGCCAGCTTCGTTCTATCATCACCATGTGCATTCAATCTAGCGCAGCGTAGCGTTAGGTGAGACAACTGACCTGATGATGATGACAAAAAACCATTTCTTTTTTGGTTTTCCGCTGAATTTATTTGACCCGATTTGATCGATGCAGCTGCTCACTCTCACGTCGAGAGGGTTTGCATGGCTCCTTTTCTCAATGTGCCATGTCGAGCCAGTTTTGGACGTCTGAAATGACTTGCAGATTGACCCGGTGCAAAGCAGGCACGAGAGCGTTGCCATCCATGTCTGCAGTTTTGCAAAGGATAGCTTTGCCTTGCTATGAAACTGTGACAGATTTAAAATGTAAGGATATCAATATATCATCAGGTGTATCAAGGGTAAGTTTATTCTCTAATTTCCAAGTCACAGACGGAAGGCAACACAACTCAAAAGAACAAGATGACTGAGCCGACGCAGACATTTTTCAGTTGTAATGGCGCTG